>NC_072474.1:54543939-54851689 GCF_027574615.1 Eptesicus fuscus
GTTATTTCAGTTCACTGTTTCATGTGACAAACAATTCTGATTAAAGATTGAGGAAAAGGATCTGTGACATTTAAAAATACTACCTGCTATATGATTGTCTAACCACTGCTATATACCTGAAACTAATACAAAATAATATTGAATGTAAACTGTAATTGGAAATAATAATAAAAACAAAATAAAAAAATACTGTCTTCATGTTTAGTAAACCTCAGAAATCAGAAAATAACACAGAAGTCTTAACTTTTAGGAAGGTTTTGGGCCTCTGCATTTTCTTTTCTTTTTTAAAATGTATTTTTATTGATTTCAGATTAGAAGGAGAGATAGAAATGATGAGAGAGAATCATTGATCGGCTGCCTCCTGCATGCCCCATACTGGAGATCGAGCCTGCAACCTGGGCATGTGCTCCAACTGGGAATTGAACTGTGACCTCCTAATACATAGGTCAATGCTCAACCACTGAGCTATGCCGGCCAGGTGGGCCTCTGCATTTTCCATGGAAAGATATAACTTGGTCTACTTAGCTATCATACGTCCACAGGAACACAAATAAATACAACCAGCAAAATAAGCTACTAGACATAAATATTCTCATCTTATCTCCACTCTGCTGCCAGGGCTGGCAAGAGACTTCCAGGAAGGTGGTGGTGCTAACAGCTCTAGAGAAAAAGCCACCTAGCTCTGGCCAGTGTGCTCAGTTGGTTGAACATTATCCCATGCACCTGAGAGGTTGTTGGTTTGATTCCTGGTCAGGGCACTTGTCCTAGTTGCAGGCTGGATCTCCTGGTAGAGGGCATGCAGGAGGCAGTCAACTGATGTTTCTCTCTCTCTCTTCCTCTAAAATCTATATCATAAAAGGCCAGTCACCAGGAGGTGCATGGAGCGCCTCTCGTGGGCTGGGACTCGCAGTGGGGGGGCCACGCCGTGAAGAGGGTGCAAGGCGGGCGGCGGATGGGCGGGGCCGCATGGCGGAGAGGGCATGGGGGATGGGTGCCAGGCGGGCGGGGGTGGGGAGCGCGGGGTGGGTCCCCAGGTGGTGAGCAGAGGTGCTCCCGCCGCAAGGGGAGGGGCGGGGGCACACGTGGCCAGCGGCTGCGGCGGGGAGGTGGTGCGTGGGGGAAGGGCTCGAGCTGGGAGCATCGCAGGGCGCCAGCAGCGTCCACGGAGCATGCGAGGCATCATGGGGCAGTGGACATGGCCCTGATGGCAGGCTAGGCCTAGGGCAGTGGTTGGCAAACTCATTAGTCACCAGAGCCAAATATCAACAGTACAACGATTGAAATTTCTTTTGAGAACCACATTTTTTAAACTTAAACTTCTTCTAACGCCACTTCTTCAAAATAGACTCGCCCAGGCCGTGGTATTTTGTGGAAGAGCCACACTCAAGGGGCCAAAGAGCCACATGTGGCTCGCGAGCCGCAGTTTGCCGACCACGGGCCTAGGGGACCCTACACGCGCACGATTTAATCATGCGCTGGGCCTCTAGTAAATCAATAAAAGCATATGTTTTTAAAAAAGCCACTTATGAAAGGGTTATATGATAGGGAGTTGTGTCTGACACGATCCTCAGCAGCAGGGGACGGTTTGAGGGAATGGCTGAGGCAGTGAATACAGGTAGGCAGGGGTACTGGGACAGGCCTCATCAATTCTCACCAGCAGAGGGTATTCCACTGTAAGTCTGAATAAAAATGAAATACGGGATATGTATTTAATTATCAGGATGCAAGAGGAGTTAAGGGGCAAAGGCACCTAGTAGCAATTCAGTTAAAGTGAGGTAGCCTTGTGCAGTTAAGAGGGAAGATGAATATTTCACTTGATTCTAACACATTTACTTTGTCTTTCAACTGCTACACAAAGATAATCATTTCAGACAATAGGACACTCTGTTTCAGTCTCTGATTAGGCTCTGCCATTGGATTCCCCCACCCCGCTTGGGTTAACAAGAATCAGTCAGAGCAGTAATTTCCTATGAAAAAGAAATCCTATCAGGCCCATGTCTGGGTCTGTGGAGCTGATGGATTGCTTCTTTTTTTATAGAGCCAAATCAATTTTGTAGGAATCAGCTTTCAAGTGTATAAATTTCAGTTTGGAAATTATTTCTCGCAATATTTGCTTTCAGTAATTCTTTTTAAAACATTAATTAGCTGAATAAATCCACCAAGGGACACAAAGTGTTTCTGCAAAATAATACGATAATTTGTATTGAAAATGTGATTGAATACAGAGAAGAAATAAAAGAAACAAAAGGATCACAAAGGGCATAACTATTGTAGCTATTCAAAATATGGGATAAAATATACTTATACTTTCTTCTGTTTAATCTAATATATCTAATTTTTCATCCCATTTTCCCTTTCTAGCCCTCTATCTTCTCTCAATTTAGACAGTGTCTCTTCTGTTTATTTGTTACAAAGATTTCAGTTGTGACTCACAGTTCATAATAAATGCTGACAGCTTACAGAAAAAACTTTCAATTACTCAGATAAGTTTCAACATTAATAAAAAGTAAGCATTTTCCTGCTTAGTATGTTTTTGAGCAACATTAAGGAAACAGTCAAGCCTCTTTCTTATAGGCCAACAGATTTTTATTGCTGTGATATTTATATTTTGATCATTTGTGTTTTTATCATGCATTTGTGAGTATAGAGATTCAATTGAATGGATACACAGGGCTGTTAAGATAAATGTAAATATCCTTAACTAGGTTTAATAATCTTTTATATCAAGAATTAAATGTAGGTTAATTATCAATTAGGGGTGCTCATGGAGTTGTTTTGTTTGTTGTGGTAACAGATTTGTGATAATGCAAATACACTAGCTCCCACATTCAATGACAAGATGCACTGGTAATGTACAAAAATCGATGTGACAAAGTATAAAAAGCATTGGTGTTTGAATTCCATGATCCAGGTTTAGACCCTGGTTTGCCACTAAGTACTAGTAAGGTCTTGTTGGAGTAAGCTGGTTTATCTGTCTTGGTTCCATTTTTCTTATCTGTTTTGTGAGAATAGTAATTTATACATCAGAGGTTTGTGTGTATGTGCATGTGCATGTGTGTGTGTGTTTGTGTGTGTGTATTAAATATCACAATGTACATTAAAGGATTATAGTGAATTTTACTATATAGGAGTTGAATCCATGTCTTGATACTCATATACACCAAAGAGTATTTCCCACGTCAAATAAAAAAAAATGTAAGGATTGTGAGTGAACTCCAGTGTTAAAAATGAATGATCAAAATGGAAATCTAAAGTTTTTGAATGTAGCTTTTTGGAGATTTGCCTCTAAGCTTAGCAGCAATGACATGAAAAATTATTAAGAACTAATACTATCCATATTTAAAATACGTTACTCTATCCTTAAGGAAGGGAAGAGAGAAGGAAAGGAAGAGGCTTACTTTGTTCCTTATACATCTACAAACAAAAATGTCGAACATCAGATCTGAAATTACTGTATTTTTCCATGTATAAGATGTCCCCCCCCCCACTTTTCCAACCCAAAATTAAGAACTCAATATTTTAAACATTTTGCTGGTTTTCCTCTTAAGGCCTTCTTTTCTGGCATCTTAAGGAGTTGTTCTTCCATTTTCTTACTGTCTGATCAGACACTCAGTGGGAGGAGGTCCAAATTGTCTCTCTGCAGCTCTATTTCATGCTCTTTTGCATAGCTGATTACATTCAGCTTGAATTTTGCAGAGTAAGACAATAGCTTACTGGTATTTATCTTTTTATTTTTTGACATCTTTATGGGCTCAGAATGCTCCGGTCCCTGATGCATCTGTGCACTCTCCAACTCCGCCTCCACCTCCAATTATGGCATCAGCTGACGTCAGTAACAATAAGGCTCATGATTGGAGGAAGCCTGTTTGACAAGGTATGGGCAGTTATGCACCTGTGCGGTTCCCTCCTAGGCTGACTTCGGTGAAAATTGACGCCCCTCAATTTTCAGTCTAACGATTTTAGAAAAAAATAGCATCTTATATATGGAAACATATGGTATGCTTAAAGTTCCTTATAGGATAAAAACTAAATTTTAAGTTTTACATAGAAAACATGTCAAAAACTTCTATAAAACTACATTCCCTCTACTTCTAGCATTCATTACATTGTTTTATAAGTAATTTTCACATGCTTGGCACTTCTATCAGACTGTGAATTATATTCTCTAGCTCAACCACTGATCCATGGCAGCCTGGCCATGAACTTATGATTTTTACCCTTCATTTAGTTTATGTGATGTATCACATTTATTGATTTGTGGATATTGTACCAACCTTGCATCCCTGGAATAAATCCCACTTGCTCATGGTGTATAAACTTTTTAATGTATTGCTGGGTCCGGTTTGCTAATATTTTGTTGAGGATTTTAGCATCTATATTCATCAGAAACATTGGCCTGTAATTTTCTTTCTTTGCAGTGTCTTTTCTAGTTTTGTAATTAGGATAATGTCGGCCCTGTAAATAAGATTGGGGGTTTTCCCTCTTCTTGAATTTTTTTGAATAGTTTGAGAAGGATAGGTGTCAGTTCTTTGAATGTTTGATAAAATTCACCTGTGAAGCCATTCAGTTCAGGATTTTTTTTTTTTTTTTTTTTACTGCTTCTTTTTCATTAGTTGTAATCTTCTGATTCAGATATTCTGATTCTTCCTCATACAGTTTTAGACAATTGTATGTTTTTAGAAATTTATCCATTTCTTTCATATTGTCCAATTGTGGGCATATAATTGTTTGTAATATTTTCTTACAGTCCCTTGTATTTATTTCTGTGGTGTCTGTTGTTACTTTTCTTTCATTTCTAATTTTATTTATTTGGGTCCTCTCTCTTTTTTTCTTGATGAGTATGGTTAAAAGTTTGTCAGTCTTGTTTATCTTTTCAAAGAATCAGCTCCTGTATTCATTGATGTTTTGTATTGTTTTCTTTTTTTTAGACTCGATTTTATTTATTTCTGCTCTAATACTTATTACTTCCACTAGAGGCCTGGTGCACGAAATTCATGCACAGAGGGGGGGGGCGGTCCTTCAGCCCTGCTTGCACCCTCTCACAATCTGGGATGCTTGCCTGCCAGCCTTCCTGATCACCCCTAACCACTCTGCCTGCCTGATTGCTCCAACCGCTCACCTGCCTGCCTGATTGCCCCTAACTGCCTCTGCCTGCCTGCTTGATTGCCCCTAACTGCCTCTGCCTCGGCTCTGCCACCACAGCTTCATCCAGAAGGACATCTGAAATGATGACCGGAAGGTCGTTTGGCTATCCAGTCTAATTAGCATATTACACTTTTATTATTATAGATAGTTGCCTTGCTGCAATCTGTAAGAACCTGCTTGTCATAGAGATAAAGAAGTTTTATTTTTTACTCTTGATTATGGCAATTAACTAACACAGATGGCCACCAAAAAAGGTGACTTACCAAAGGGTGTATAGCAAACGGTGCTGTTAAGTCCTCTTCCATGAAAACGTGCATGTTGTGCATTGTATCTGCCTGGCTACATAAAAGAGTGAAGTTTCTGTCTGTCTTTGCAATCATATGAGCGAATTGTCTGAGACCCCAGCCCAGTCTGATTTGGTGCTCACAGAATAATAGAGCTCTTTTTTTTTCTTTGCTCCATTGGTGGAGATTTCCTAGAAGTTGCAGGATACCTTCCTTTTAATTTTTCCTTGACACTGACTTTACTTATGTCTCTCACCTTGCTTTCCCTCCATCCCCCACCTGCAACAGTAACCTGCTCCAGGCTCACTTTGCTCGAGTGTCTAGGACAATGGTTGGCAAACCGCGGCTCACGAGCCACATGCGGGTCTTTGGCCCCTTGAGTGTGGCTCTTCCACAAAATACCACGTGTGGGTGCACACGTACAGTGCGATTGAAACTTTGTGGCCCATGAGCAGAAGTCGGTTTTCGGCTCTCAAAAGAAATTTCAAGCGTTGTACTGTTGATATTTGGCTCTGTTGACTAATGAGTTTGCTGACCACTGGTCTAGGAGATCACGCAACACGTCTGCCACCAGAACTACGATTCCCAGCATTCCTGGTGCTCCCCGTGCTCTGGGCTTCCACTTCTGGTCCAGGGGCTGCCACCAGAACTATGATTCCCAGAATTTCGGGTGCTCCCCATGCTCTTGGTTTCCACTTCTGGTCCAGGGGCTGCAGAAACCAAAAGGACTGGGAACTCCAGCCATCCCCTGGCCTGGCTGACAGGACCGGACACTCCAGTGGTGGGGCTGAGGGGACTGGGCACCACCATCTTGTGGCTATGGGCACCACCATCTTTGTGATGGAGAGATGGTTAATTTGCATATTACCCTTTTATTAGATAGGATTATTCTACTCACTTTGACCTTTGTTGTTGTTCTTTTTCTAGTTCCTTTAATTGTAAAGTTAGATTGTTCATTTGAGATTTTTTTTTTTTGTTTCTCAAGGTAGCCCTGTAATAGTGTGAGTTCCCCTCATAGGACTACTTTTGCTGTGTCCCATAGGTCTTGGGTTGTTGTGTTCCCATTTTTATTTATTTCAAGGTATCTTTTGATATGTTTCTTGATCTTGTTAACCCATTCATTGTTTATCAACATGTTATTTAGCCTCCATGAGTTTGTGTGTTTTTCAGACTTGTTTTTGTGTGTGATTGACTTGTAGTTTTTTTTATCATTATGGTCAGAGAAGATGCTGAATATAAATTTAATCTTCTTAAATTTATTGAGGCATTTTTATGTTCTAACATGTCTATATTAGAAAATGTTCCATGAACACATAAAACATGTATATTTTTGCTGCTTTGAAGTGAAATGCTCTGATTGATAACCCTGATTGATAATTAACCAATTAAATTCACCTGATCTGGTGTAAAAGTCATTTAAGGCCACTGTTTCTTTGTTGAATTTCTGCCTGGAAGATGTTTGGGAAGCTCTTTATTTCTCCTTCCATTTTAAATGATAGCCTTGTTGGGTAAAGTAGCCCTGGTCCTTGTTTTTCATCACTTTGACTATTTTATGTCAATCTCTTCTGGCCTGAAATGTTTCTGTGGAGAAATCAGCTGATATTTTTAAGGTGACTTGCTTCTTTTAAGATTCTGTCTTTGTCTTTAATATTTGCCACTTTACACCATTTACTTTGTTTTGCTTAGTACATTACTTTATACTTGGCTAGGAGAGAAAAGGATGAGCTAGAAAATAAAGAATGCCATGTACATGTCAAAAGACCACAGGATCCATCCTGGGAGAGGGCTGTTTCTCAGCTAAGGACTTATTTATTTTAATTAGGACTATGACTATATTTTAGTTTTTAAGCTACATTAATAGCATTTTTTAAAAAATGCTCACTGTGAACACTGTGAATGTCAATATAGTTTTAAGTATTTTATACCTACTTGTAATTTTTAAAAGTCTTGTTTTGTATTTATTAACCTGAATCCAACTTTCAGATAATGTTTAAACATTACTTTTCACGTCTGAAATAAACATTTAAAAAATACAGTAAAGTTTGCCATTTTAATTACTTTAAAGGTACAATGTAGTGACATTTAGTGTAGTCACAATGTTGTGAACCATCATAATTGATATTAATTTTAGTAATAAATTTTCTATCTCTGGTCAATAATTTTCTACCAGGTTGCATTTAAAAAAATATATATAATATATATATATTTATTTATTGATATCAGAGAGGAAGGGAGAGGGAGAGAGAGATAGAAACATCGATGATGAGAGAGAGTCATTGATTGGCTGCCCCCTTACATCCACTACTGGGGATTGAGCCTGCAACCCAGGCATGTGCCCTGACCGGGAATCAAACCATGACCTCCTGGTTCATAGGTTGACACTGAACCACTGAGCCACAACAGCCAGGCCCAAGTTACATTTTAAAGTAAGATTTATAGATCAGATTTTACTGTGTACAGATTGTCATTGTTAGTCTAATTTTGTGTTTATTATAATTATTTTCTAGAGTATAGTATTTTAAAATGAATAAAGGTTAGTTTGTAATTATTTCTTAACTAATTCAAGAAAAACTGTGATCACTTCCCTCTGGCTTTTTCTCAGTTTTTTCTATTTCTGGTATTTGCATTATTATAATATTACATTTTTTCTTCACTATACTTCTGACCATTAAGTGCCTAGAATACTAAAACTGCCATGTTGTCAGTGGACCATATAGCAAATACTGGGTCTAAAAGAGTAAGGTTAAAATATTTTTGTTGTCAATTTGACATGGTCTAAACTCTAAGGTAAAATAATGGCTTCAAAATATTTTGCTTTGGTTTCAGCACCATGTTGGCAAGCATCTATCTTATGAGTCTTGGAGGTGTTTTGTTCCTTGTGAAAACTTTTATAGTCTATCTGCAAACTTCGGTAGCTCTGAAAAATTTATAATAATTGAGATAGAGATAGAGTATCAAGTACTGAAGCTTATTAACTTTCATTAATTTATAGATTATTTATCTATACAATTACATATTTTTAATGTGTAAAATAGTGACATATATATTTACTTTAATTTAAATATAATTTACAGTGATATATGTTTTTGTTGCAGTGAATGCTTTTTAGGGAATCCTGAAGTAAAAGTCTTATGTCACAACCCGAACTCTGGATTTCAAGCATTAATCCCAAAACAAGAAGAATAACACCCTATCTAATAAAAGAGTAATATGCAAATTGACCGTCACTCCAAGATACAAGATGGCTGACCCCATGTGGCCAAAGATGGCTGCCTCCATGTGGACACAAGATAGCCGCCACAAGATGGCTGGCAGGGGATGGCAGTTGGGGGCAGTTGGAGGTGACCAGGTCAGCAGAGGAGGGCAGTTGGGGGAGACCAGGCCAGCAAGGAAGGGCAGTTGTGGGCAATCAGGCAAGCAGGGAGGGCAGTTAGGGGTGACCGGGCTGGCAGAGGAGGACAGTTGGGGAGAACCCAGGCCTGCAGGGGAGGGAAGTTGGGGGGGGACAGGCCTGCAGGGGAGGGCAGTTGTGGGGGCACCAGGCCTGCAGTGGAAGACAGTTTTTTGGGGGGGGGGAGACCAGGCCTGCAGTGGAGGACAGTTGGGGGGGACCCAGGCCTGCAGGAGAGGGCAGTTGGGAGGGACCAGGCCTGCAGGGGAGGGCAGTTGGGGGGTCCAGGCCTGCAGGGGAGGACAGTTAGGGGCAACCAGTCCTGCAGGGGAGGGCAGTTAGGGGCAAACAGGCTGGCAGGGGAGCAGTTAGGCATCAATCAGGCTGGCAGGGGAGTGGTTAGGGGGTGATCAGGCTGGCAGGCAGAAGTGGTTAGGGGAAATCAGGCAGAGGCAGGAGAGCAGTTGGGAGCCAGAAGTCCTGGATTGTGAGAGGGATGTCCGACTGCCTGTTTAGGCCCGATCCCGTTTAGGTGGGATCGGGCCTAAATGGGTGGTTGGACATCCCTCAATGGGACCCAGATTAGAGAGGGTGCAGGCTGGGCTGAGGGACACCCCCCTACCCTGTGCATGAATTTCATGCACCAGGCCTCTAATCCTATCTAATAATAGACAAATATGCAAATTGACCATACCTCCGACACACCCACAAGCCATGCCCACAAGCCACGCCCACCATCCAATCAGAGAGAGCATGCAAATTAACCCAAACCAAGATGGCTACAGCCACAGAGAGCAAGGTTTCCTAGGTAACAGAGGAAGCCAAGCTTTCGCCTGCCCTGGCCAGGCCTAAGCCTCCACTCAAGCTACAAAGTTTCAATTATAGAAGGTAAACAAATTCAAACAAATGGCGGCAGAATGGAGCTTGAGAGAGCAGGCCAGGGTTGCCGCCGGCAACAGAGGAAGCAAAGCTTTCCGCACACCCTGGCCGGGCCCACCTGCTTAAGGCTACAAAGTTTCAATTATAACCCCAACACAAATGGCTGCTGTCCTCGGAGGGAGCCCCAGACTTGGCTCCGCTCCAGGCTACAAAGTTTCAATTGTAGAAGGAAAATAAATTCCAGATACCAGGGCCTCTGCTTGTGTTGCCAGGGGGCGTGGCCGGCCTGCAAACCACCACAGGCCCCTCACTCAGGCCGCCCCACACCCCAAGGGAACCCGCACCTGATCCGGGACGCCCTTCAGGGCAAACCAGCTGGCCCCCACCCCTGTACCAGGCATCTATCCTATCTAATAAAAGAGTAATCTGCCGATTGATCATCACTGCAACACACAATATCGCTGCCCCCATGTGGTCAAAGATCCTGCCCCCATGTGGACACAAGATGGCCACCACAAGATGGCCAGCAGGAGAGGGCAGTTGGGAGGCACCCGGCCTGCAAGGGAGGGCAGTTGAGAGGGACTAAGCCTGCAAGGGAGGGCAGTTGGAGGTGATCAACCCTGCAGGAGAGGGCAGTTAGGGGTGACCAGGCCGGCAGAGGAGGGAACTTGGGGGCAAACAGGCTGGCAGCAGAGTGGTTAGGGCCAATCAGGAAGGCAGGAAGGCAAGCAGTTGGGAGCCAGCAGTCCTGGATTGTGAGAGGGATAACCAACTGCCCATTTAGGCCCGATCCCACTGGGATCGGGCCTAAATGGGCAGTTGGACATCCCTTGAGGGGTTCCATATTGGAGAGGGTACAGGCTGGGCTGAGGGACAACCCCCCTCTGTGCACGAATTTCATGCACCAGGCCTCTAGTGATCTAATAATCTTGATATTTAATATTATATCTTATTTAGTGATAACAATTAAGGCCCAATATTTATTTATTCATTCAACAAATTATTTTATTTATTCCATCTCTATTTATTCTCACCATACCCTCCTCCACCTCCTACCCGCCTGCAATCACCACCCTGTTGTCCATGTCCATGAATTCTTTTTCTTAACTAATACTTTTAATCATCTTTTACTTGCTATAGTGTCTTTAAAGAAGTTGAATAGAAGAGTGAATTGGGCAGTGTTCAAGATCCATCTTGTCATGAAGCTCATATTCTAGAGGGAGAAGGACTGACACTAAATGATGCTATGATATAATTTTAGATGATAGTAAGTGCTACAGGAAAAATAAAATAGTTACTTAATAATAGTGACTGGAGCAGAGACTCATGTTAGGGGAGGTGTTTAGGGATGACATGACTTGATCTAGAGATGAAACCTGAAGAGCATGCCAGGCAAAAAGAAAAGCAATTTAAAAGCTTTTGCATTGGGAAGCAGTTGGTGGACATGAAGAATACAAAGAGGGTCAGCTTGTGTGGCTGGAACAATGTGAGAAGTGGGAGGAGTAGGATGTGGTGAGGTGGAAGAGATAGACCAGGATAAATCATTTAGGCAAGAAAAGATGTTTACAAGTGATTCTAAGTGCAAAGGGAAGCCACTGGTGAGTTTTAAGGGGCTTGAAATAATCTTATTTACATTGTAGGAAGTTCACTTGAACTGCTATGTGGAAAATAGATCTTGGGGCTCTAGAAAAACAAACAAAGAGAATGTTTAGAGGCTCCTGCAGTACTGTCAAGAAAAGATGACAGTGACATGGACAAGGGTGGAAGCAGCAGAGCTGAAGACAGGTGGACAGATAAAGGGGGTATTTTTGAGGTAGAGTTGGTCAGACTTGATGCTTGATTAGGAAATATGTATATAAGTGAGATAGGATGTATAAGAGGTAAACGGCAGTCAAGGATGTCTGGTAGGAATTTTGTTTGAACAAATGGTTGGAAGATGATACCCTTCATCAACTAGGGGAAACATGGAGAGAAACAAGTTTAGGATCTTGGGAGGAGAGTTCAGAGCTAAAGATTCAAAATGGAGAGTCAACAGCACACAGATCATGAAGTCAGGGACTGGTGAGATCTCAGGAGAGAGTCTAAATCAACAAACGAGTGAGGCCCGGCACGGAGCTAGCAAAAGAGGCTGAGAAGAGAGTCCATTTTTATCTTGTGACATGGAATTAGAGAATACAGTGTTTCAAGAAGGAAGGACGGAAATTGCTGCAAGTTTAAGCCAGATGAGGACAGAGAAATGACCATTAGTTTCACATCATGGACATTATTTTAACCTTAACAAGTACAATTTCAGGGGTTGGAGGGGAGATAAACTAGACGGGGTGAATTGAGGATAAAAGGTGAGATGATAAAATAAGTCAGTAAATCTAGGCACCTCTTGATAAGTTTTGCTGTGAAGGGGTCATAAAAATGAGGTGATTGGTAAAGTGAGGTCAAAGGAGTGTTTTTTAAAATGGATATTATGTTTATTGGAATGATCCAGTAGACAGAGAGAGTCTAATAATAAACAGAGAGTCCCAGGGTAATTGCAGACTTAAATTTATTGAACATGGGCAGAGGGGATAAAATCCAGAAAGTAAGGGGAGGGCTTAGCATTTTTAGGCACTGGGAAACTTTCTTTCTTTTTTTTTTTTTTTACCATTGTAATAAGAAGAAGGCAGGGAATGTGAGTGCCGATACAGATAAGTTAATAAAGTTGGTGATGGGAAGTTGAGGGAGTTCCCATCTGATTGCTACTCTTTTCTCAGGGAAGAATGCAGAGAGTTGATGAGCTGTGATGGGGAGGGGGTTTTGGAGATTTGAAAAGAAAGATCTGAAGCTTGTCTCAAATAATGGGTATGCAGCAGGACTTCTGGACACTGGTGAGTCCAGAAGATTAAGATCAGTGATCATAAATTTAGGGAAAGATCAATCTACATGGTTGTTGATTTTCTCCATCCAAGAACGTTCAACATCTGGGGCAGAGGTGCAGAGAAGGTAGGCAGTTGAGTTTTACCAGAGTTGGAGTGTAATTAAATAGGAAAGAGAGAGAGGGGAACAAAAGAGTTAAAAGCAGGTTGATTATAATAACCATTCATGGAATATAGACTGGGAGAGGTAAGAAATTCGGCTATGAGATGATGGGAATGAAAAACCATTCATTTCCCTCCACTCAGTTGAATAATTGCTGGCATTGGGGGTGGGAAAGGAGAGGGACAGAGAAAGGATGCATGTCAAAAAGGTGGGAACTTCACACTGAGATTTTTTTTTTCTTCCCTCTGGTATATTTATGAATGTGTCAAGGTCCAAAGTTATGGCATTGGACACAGATAAATGAGTTTGGATAGAGGAAAAGAGTAGAGAAAAATGTAAGAACAGAGAAGGCAAGGGATTAAGAAAACCAGTGGTTTTCATAAAATGTTCCCTGGGGAAAATAATACCCTGGGCAATTCTGTCCAAAGCTGAAAGAGTCACTATTGCCACACAACCGAATCATCCCTTCCCCTGTCGCTTCAATCATTGAAGTCAGTGCTCAGGGCTCTAGCCATGTCTTGGAGCAGAGCTCTTCGAAGCATGTTGCACACAGTAGTGCTCAGAGCATGTTACTTTAACGTTTAAATATACATATTTAAAAATAAAACAGTAATCTAGGAACATACTTTTCCATGTTTCTCTTTTTCAGCTACATAGTTTGGGCGGCTCTGCCAAGCATCTGCAGGTTTAAAAGCAGTTCAAAGTAGGCTGCAAAGAAAAGAAATCCACTTAAAATAGCTCAGCTTGGCTTTCATCACTCCGTACAAGGTTCGAATGTGATTTGGACACCAACACACCGGGCTAAGCTTTGTGTGAGGAAGTGAATGTTAGACTGAAACGGGAAACTGAAGCAGGTCACTCTCCTTTTGTTGAGCTTCTCCTCCTTGTCAAACCACTGGGCTGCATGTTGTTGTTCTTGTTTGTCACCGATAGCCTATCACAAAGCCCCTTCTGTTAGGATGCCGTACCTGAAACTCCCACCAGCCAGCAGAGCAGAAACACCAAGGTGGAGCCACCTTCCTCAAACCGCTGGCACACAATAGCTACTGCTGTCACAGCGAGACAATTGAGTGGATCTTATGGTGGTATATTTTTCCCCATCATATGCATGACAGAAAGTCTAATGGGCCTTGTTGGTTTCTTGAGTAGCTTTTAAGGCCCTATAAAGTGGCCTGTTATCAGTTCCATCAGTGTTCCCAAGATGTCTACCTGGATGTTAGGGAGCCCCACAGTAGCTGTATTTTCAGCTCTCTAATCAGCAAGGAGAAGATAGGAATTAGCTGAAAAATTAGAGAGCAAAACGATTTGCACCCCAGAAGGAAAAGCTAAATGCTAATGGCATCTTGTGATGAATAAAATAAATTCACAGCCTTTAAAAATGGAAGGATTAAATGGACTATATTATTTTGTAAAAGACTTAACTATGTGCCTTAACAAAGGACACTGCCCTTAATAATAAAAACTTGATGTAATTGTACACCCAATTTGAGGATATATTATTCTCTAAGTACAGTGCTTATTACACCCTGGTATTGTCCTGGAAGGAATATGAGGACATGGTAAAGGGTAGGAAAATAACAACATCAGACAGACACTATTTTTTTAAATCACCACTCAGAATTTAGGTATGTCTCTGTCATTTTTAAATATTTAAATGTTGATGTCAATGGAAAAGACTTTTTGATATGCAGAAGGAAAAATTATATCTGAGGCTGATAATGCAGTCTACCTGTACATTATTTTTGGCTCCTAGTAATATGTTGGCTCCTAGAAATATTTCCTGGAATTCATAAAACCCTTTTTTCCCCCCTGAGATGGTAAATTTTATTTAGAGCTCCTTACTAAGTATGAGGGCTTAGGGTTTTCCTGTTTAGGTTGTTATGGAGCACAATTCTCAGTTCACAAATTCACTTGTGCAAATTGATTTCTACGGCTGTGGGCCATTCATCTTGGCCAATCTGTAGTCTCCTGTTATCTTGCAGGGGATTGGATTAAGGTGGATGGGGTCGTATAGTCCAAGGCAATGCAGTGGGGTGCATTTGGCCAAGGAATCATTTGTGGAGTTGCTGGCCTCCTCTTATTCCCCTAAACAGGTTGCTAACCACTTACATGTTTCTTGTTTCTCATCTGATGGCCGTTGTCAAATTGGGCGACATTCCTCATCACCTGCCACTATGCTTTACCACGTGCAAATCTTTATGTTTTTGTTTTCAAACTGCTTGAGAGTGTACCAATCCATGAAGTTGTCTGTGGCTTTTCTTCTGTGCAGCATTTCTTCTCTGGCTCCACAGGTATCTGCCCAGAAACAGAGCATGGGAGACATCTCTCCACTACACACAAACCTCTGCTCTCGTAACCTTCCTTTAAATATATGAATATATGAATATATGAATATATGAATATATGAATATATGAATATATATATACATATATATATATATATATATATATTTAGAGAGGAAGGGGGAGAGAGAGAGGGGACAGAGGCATCTATGATGAGAGAGAATCATTGATTGGCTACCTCCTGCACATCCCATACTGGTGATTGAGCCCTAAACCTGGGCATGTACCCTGACTGGGAATAGAACCATGACCTCCTGGTTCATAGGTCGACCCTCAACCACTGAGCCATGCTGGTTGGGCTCTCAGAACCTTCTCTTGATGTTTCATCCTCCCACTCTGAAATCTTTTTTTAAGTCTTGGGAAAAAGACCTCCTTAATTTCATCATGAATTTTGCATTGGTGGTATCTTTCATTGACTCAAGGGATTAGGCTTTAGAATATCAAAGCAGTAACATTGATTTGTAACAATGTTTTCATCATGATCCAATCTCTTCTGGAATTGAAGAGAATTGAGAGCAGACCAGTTGCCTGGATGAGGGAAAGGAAAAGGGGAAACAAAGTCAGGGTGGCCAAAAATCACTTATAGCTCAATAATATTATTCTGCCACAAATGCCTCATTGCTTTTTACTCAGAATAATGTTCATCCATATGATATAATTTACATAATGTTCGTGAAACAATTTTATCTTCTTTCTCACACAAAATCAGGAATTCAAGCAGACAAACTCAAATTTCCCTATCAGACTTATTCTCCTTAAAGTCAGGGAGAATTTGAGTCAATCAGCAAATGGTGGTGGACACATGGAAAATGCCTCTATTGTGTAGCTGGAGGTTATTCTGAAATGCCATTTCTTAAATTTATAAACGGAAATCATGATCAGATATTCAGTGATGCCAGACTGCGTATACACAGTTTATAAATGTGTGGATTCAGGTAACGATTCAAGGAATCAGTCATGAAGGCACATAGTACAGGACTGTAAGTTGAGCTTTGGACTAGGATAGTGCTTCTCAGTGTGGTCTCCAGACCAGCATTATAAGGAACTTATTAGAAATGCAAATACCCCAGGCATACTGAATGAGGAACTCTGGAGATGGGATCTCCATATCTGTGTTTTAACAAGCCTTCTATGAAATTCTGTTGCATGTCTAAGTTTGAGAACTCCTAGACTAGGGGATGGTTAACTTAAATCAAATGAGTGATTTTAGGAGGGTGGCCTCACCCTTGAGACTCAGTTGTCTCATTTAGGATTAAGGATATTCTGCGTAGAACAAGGCACAAACATGTTCCCCAGCTAGTTTCACTTGGTTTATTGGTTGTAACATCTAAGCTTGATCTCAGGAACCTGAAGGTGAATGAGAGATCTCCATGTGTTTAGATATATTGCGCATTCCCTGAGAACAATATGCAAGACAGCCTGGCAATAAATCGGCAGCTTCACCTCTTACTATGTGACCTTCATCAAGTTTTCAACTTCTCAGTGCCTCAGTTTCCTCATCTGTACTATTCAAATCATGCTGTAATACTCCCTAATTAACAGACGTAGAATGAGATAACATTCACGTAAGAAAATATATCATAGTTTAGATGCTTACAGCAGTACCTAACAAGTGTGTTATGGAGTTCTGGGTTCAGGGCAGGCTGGGCTCTGCCCTGAGGTTCAGAGCTGAAACACACATCATCTATGCATGGAAGGAGCTTGTTATCCCAGAGGGAAGAAATAGACAGGTAAACTTATAATCCCCAAAGGTATTAGAGACTCACTCTGCATTAGCACCTGGGAAGAATGAGGACACAATAATGGGACAAGGAGTCTTGAAAGGAGTGTTCAAGTGGAGTGATGGACAGTCAAAAAGATGATCTTCATGTACTTGTAATGAAAACACCAATAACTCATATCAGTTAACACTTACTATTTACCAGGTACTGCTCATGATCTCAATTACTCTTTTGAGGAACTTATGAGGCAGATATTTGTATGACCATCAAACTATGAAACTGGGACTTAATGAGGCAAGGTGACTTGCTCAGGGAAACTTAACCACAAAGGTGGAAGTTCTGACTCAGAGATTTATATTCCTTAGGATTTGCTTATTATGCAAATTCAACTCATATAAAATGTTTATATCTGTTTCAACAATTCTTTATGTTTCACAAATTTTAAATAAGAGCAAATAATTCCAAAGAAATGAAGTGACTTGTCCTATTTTTAATAGAGAAAGGATTGTAATTGAAGACTCTGACTTTTTTTTCTGTCCCCCTTCCACCTCTGCTGTATTTAATTAACCAAACTGCCATCTTCTCACTCATTAAAGGGAGAGTAGAAGGAAGGAAAGAAAGAAGGAAGGAAGGAAGGAATCTAGGAGATGATACAGGAAAAAGTCTGTTGTTTTGAACAAAGAGTGCTATAAAGAGAAAATAACTCATAACTGGTACGAAGAGGTACTTAAAGTTGGCTGAGCCACCCAATCCAAGTAAGCCAGAGGACTCCCTCCTGAGAGGGCCAGCATTCTCCAACCCCTTTCTTTTATGACGACTTCAACTCTCAGTTACTTAAAACATCTCCCTGTTAATTCAGTTTCTCAATCTCATCCAAAGAGTTTCAATTTATTGAGAAAAATGTAAAGAATCAATTCTTCATACTGTATAATAAATAATCCATTTATAAATAATTTCAGCTAAATAATTCCATTTGTTGAAGAAATGTACTTTAAAAAGATGAAATAAAAACAAAGAAAAATTCTTTTTTAAGGAAGGGAAAAAATAAAAAAAAATCTTTATTTGACATAATGTCTTTTTATGCCAAATAAAGAGAAAATAATTCTTTAACCAGCCTATCATAAAAGCCTTTAGTGGGAAGCATATAAGGCAAAAGAATCAGTCAAGATTTATACCTTTTAATGATGTGCTGCACTTATTAGAAAGTAGAAGCCAACTTCAAAAATGAAAACCAATGCTGACTGGCTTTCCTGTTTTACTCCCGGATGAGAAATATGTAAACACTTTGTATATTTTCCCTTGGTTTTGAGACTGACACAATACACAGGTCAGTGAAGTCAACAACACTTAAATTGTTAAAGATTTTTTTCTGAGCCTTCTGGGAATGGTAAAACAGGATACAGCCTTTTATTCTCATTTCCCTTCATGAAATGTACTCTCTTCTTTTTGGAACACACGATAGTTGCTGTGCATACAGATAGGTCCTAACAATGCGTCGCTGACATTTAAGCATTTCACCTTCTATGCAGTACAGCCTGTTTGTCCTTTTAAACTTGGCTGCTGGGCCAAATGCAAAGGAACCACTGTGTGACTTTTTGCTTATCTCCTGTCCCCAAGCCTACAAAGTTAGTGCTTGAGTGTGTCAGGTATCACCTAGGGACTTAAGAACGAGGCTTTTTACAGTTAACCCAATCCCATGACCTGTACTACACTGCCTTTGATTCGAAGGCAGTTTAGTTAACTACCAAGACTGCCTACTACATTAATCGGAATCAAATTCGCCTGAGATGTGGGCACACAATAATTCCTAGTTTTCTGCATAATGGCTTCAGGCGTACTCCATTACACTCTGGAATAAGTTCGCCAGTGGGAAACAGCAATATTTTTCTTCTTGTATATGCTACTTCAATAGAGCTGTTTTTTTTTTTTTTTTTCTCTATTTTTTTTACTTTTTAAAAAAATAATTGTAAAATTTCAGAAAAGTTGCAGGAATCAGTATAATTCAAATAACATCCTGAGAGTTATTACTCAAACTCACCGGTCATCATTTTACCTCATTTGATTTATCATTGGCTCAGATTCTCTCTCACTCCTTTTCTCTGCACACTCTCTTTGTGCATACACATATATTTTGAACCATTTTAGGGTAAGCTACATATATCATGATCCTTTAATATTTTTGTGGGTGTTTCTTAAAAATAGGGATATTCTCTTACATAACCACAGTTCAGTAAACAACTTCAGTAAATTTAATATTGATGGAATACCTTTATCAAATCTACCATCCTTATGACTCCAGTTTTAGGAACTGATCCAATACCTTTTCTCTCTCTAGTAGAGGGTCCACTCTAGGGTGTGGTATTGTACTCAGTCATCATGTCTTTGTAGTTTTTAAAAATCTTGAACATTTCCACAAACTTTTTTGTCTTTTATGCTATTGACAGTTTTGAAGACTACAATCTCCCATTTTTAAAAATTTTTTATTTTTCAATTATATTTGAGATTCAATATAATATTAGTTTCAGGTGTACAGCATAGTGGTTAGATATTTACATAACTTACGAAGTGATCCCCCTTCTTTTAAAGGAATGTTTATTTCTCATTAGGCATTTATCCTATGTTAACTTATGCTTAGCTTCTCACTATGTATGTTCAGAATACTACATAGTGATAGTATGGCCTTCTCAGGGCATGTCATCTGAGAGCACACGATATTCATACACTTCTCATTGGTGACGTTAATTTTGCTCATCCAGTCAATGTATTGTCTGGTTTCTCCAATGTATAATTATCATTTCCCCTTAAAACTAATAAGCAATCTATGGAAAGACACTTTAAGACCATGCAAATAAAGGGCTCTTCATCAAAATTTCTCCCCAGATATATTATTCATAAATGATTCTTGCCTGATCCAGTCTTTACTCTGATGATTACAAAATGCTGATTTTCTAGCTCTTACATTCCCTATTTATTTACTAATTGGCATTTAACCTTTTTAATGTAATTTAGAGTCTCCCTTCTCCCCTACTTATTTATCTATTTACACTTATTATTGATACAAACTTCATGAATTTCAATTTTTGGAATTGTTTATAATTCATTAGTGTACATAATTACTCCTTGATTTGACCAGTGGAAACTTCCAATTGTCTCCTGAGTCTTTGTAACACACTCCAGTATTTACTTATTTGTTTGGAGCACTTCCTTATTTTGGGCTTAACCAGATTTTCTAGCCTCATTTTGTATATTTCCTGTCCCAGCGTGGACTCAGCCATTTCTCCAAGGTCCCTGATTCCTTTTAATGGGAAATGGTATTATAGACCAAGATCTCTGCACGAGGTATACCAAGAGGGCTATTTTTTAAAAAAAATATTTTTATTGATTTCAGAAAGAAAGGGAGAGGGAGGGAGAGATGGAAACCTCAATGATGAGAGATAATCACTGATTGGCTGCCTTCTGCACACCCCACACTGGGGATTGAGCCCACAATCCAGGCATATGCCCTGATCGGAATCGAACTGTGATCTCCTGGTTCAAAGATCAATGTTCAACTATTGAGCCATGCCGGTTGGGCCAAGACAGCTATTTTTAATAGACTCAGAATATGGAAGATATCCTGAGATTTCACTTAATTGAGCTGCGATGTCATTAAATCATTTCAATTTGATTATTCTGAATGTTCAGAAAAAAACTTAAAGCTTATACTTTTAATTATGGAAGCAGAATAAATATATACCTAATTAAGAATGCTTTTTGATTATTTTGTCTAACACTTTGTAAAGCAATGCAAGAGGAAGAGTTCAGCTCTAGCACCCTAGACTAACTTTATTGTTATGGTTTAGCCACCACTGGGAAGCTTGGGTTTCAAGTAGTATTGTGAAAGTATTGATGTGTTTTATGCTGATGTCCATTAATGTTTCACACAGAAAACATGACTGCATTTAGGAGTAATAACACTCATCACAGGATTATGACTTGCATGGGTAACAGGAGTGGCATATCAGCAGGGCCCATCCTATAGTATGCAAATGCACAGAGAATGAATAGGATTCTTTTAGGGTTATTTTACCAACTCCTTAGGTCCAATGTGACTTTCATATATACCCTGCCTTTTTAATGGCCAAAGCTCTTAGATTGATTCTCAAAAAGTTTGCTTTAATAGCAGATTTTCTTCTATTTCAGTAGCTTCTTAAGGGAATTTGGCATATTTTCAATTTGAATATTTTATTAAGGAAAATTATAAATAAAAGGCCTTTCAACCTCAGGTAATAAGCCAGAGTTCCTATATCTGCATTATGACAATGCCTTGCCTTGTGTTAATACTGTTGACCATTTAAATAAACTCAGACTAGGTAAGGCTGGGTCCCGGGTCTGGGTGAGGCCTCGCGCACCTAGGCCCGGGTGAGGCCACGTGCCCCTGGGTCTGGGAGAGGCCACGCGTCCCCGGGTCCAGGTGAGGCCATGTGTCCCTGGATCCGGGTGAGGCTGGGCCCCGGGTCCGGGAGAGGCCACGCGCCCCTGGGTCCGGGTGAGGCCATGTGTCCCTGGATCCGGGTGAGGCCTCGCGCACCTAGGCCCGGGTGAGGCCACGTGCCCCTGGGTCTGGGAGAGGCCACGCGCCCCCGGGTCCGGGTGAGGCCATGTGTCCCTGGATCCAGGTGAGGCCTCGCGCACCTAGGCCTGGGTGAGGCCACGCGCCCCTGGGTCTGGGAGAGGCCACGCGCCCCCGGGTCCGGGTGAGGCCATGTGTCCCTGGATCCGGGTGAGGCCTCGCGCACCTAGGTCCGGGTGAGGCCACGCGTCCCTGGGTCTGGGAGAGGCCACGCGCCCCCGGGTCCAGGTGTGGCCATGTGTCCCTGGATCCGGGTGAGGCTGGGTCCCGGGTCCGGGTGAGGCCTCGCGCACCTAGGTCCGGGTGAGGCCTTGCACCCCTGGGTACGGGTGAAGCCGGATCCTGGGTCCGGGTGAGGCCGTGTGCCCCTGGATCCTTCCGGGTGAGGCTGGGTCCCGGACCTGGGTGAGGCCACGCGCCCGTTGGGTCTGGGTGAGGCCACGTGCCCCTTAGTCCGGGTGAAGCCGTGCCCCTGGGTCCGGCCGAGACCAAACCAGAGGGAGTCGGACCTCCGTTACCACCATTTGTCCACCATCCAGAGCTGAGGGGTCAGTGCTGACATGTACACATAAGGAATTGGTGGACATTGAAATTGGGTCTCAAAAGAACTGTTGGTCCAGAAAGAAACTCACTACAGACTGATTCATTTGCCTGTCAGCATAACTATTATTGCTCGTCTCACATTCAGTTCTTATAAGTATATATCTAGTGACATATGGTCTCGCTCATCTAGGGGAAATGATGAACAACATAGACTGAGGAACAAGAACAGAACCAGAAACAAGGAGGCATCGATCGGACTGTCGGGCCTCAGAGGGAGGATAGGGGAGGTTGGGGGGAGGGGGGAGAGATCAACCAAAGGACTTGTGTGCATGCATATGAGCCTATCCAACGGTTAAGTTCAACAGGGGGTTGGGGCATCCATGGGGAGGGGTGTGTGATGGGAATGGGGGGATGAGGACAAATATGTGACACCTTAATCAATAAAGAAATTTAAAAATAAATAAATAAATAAATAAACTCAGACTAATTCAGATTACAATAAAACTATAAATGCCACTTTGGATTACTTAAACCAAATAGACATTGATTTAATATAAAGTAATATTTTATAAATAGTATAACACTGATAGAGTACAAAGGGCAATGAACAACTTGCTGTACGATGATAATGCAAAGTTGATGGTATAAACTAGAACACCAGCTTTCCGAGCACTGCCACCGCATCTGTGAGGCCGCCCAGGAGCAAGAGCTGCCATGTCCTCTCCCTTCCCACTTCCTGTTACAACTAATAAAGGCCGTTTTACTGTTTTAAAATAAAATAAAACAAAACACCACAAATATGAATATATTCACCAAACCACAATGAATGTACATACCCAATATTTCCCAGAAAACACAATTATTTAGCCTTCTACTATGTGGAAAGTTTTCCTTTAATAAACATTTGAGTCCCCCAATCGATTGTAAGTCACTGGAATAAAATCAGGGCGTATAACATCCTGTACTGTGAAGAGTCTAGAAAACGAGGTGACATGTGCTTGGCCTTCTTGTTCCTGTTGGGATTGATTTGGGAAACTTCTAGAATTAGCCCAGAATCAAGGATACGATTGTGTTAAATATTAATGAGAAATACATATTTGAGAAATAACTGAAAGTTCTGTAAATTTTAGAAGAAACGTAATTTAGATATCAAAGATTTTAAATTTAAAAAACTTAGTAAATCTCCTTTAATAACTTTGATGTATTTTTTTAAAATATTGATTAGAAATTTTTAGAATTTTTGCTTGCTCAATGTTTTTAATCACCACTCATTTATCATTTTAAAATAAAAACCTTAAGATAAGAGTAGGTTTTCTTTTGTGTGTTTTTTTTAAATAACAATTTAAATTTCACTTCAATTCTGAACTGCTTCCCCTAAACACAGTATGGCTGATTAGACACATTAGACAGATAGCATAAATTATGGCAGACAATATTTTCCAAATATTCTAACAAACATATGGCCTGTTTCACTGCCCTCTGTACTACTTGACATTCCACTACTAGTATCAAGAAATGATTTCTCTGTCTTCTTAAATCCGGGCAGTCTTCATGACTGTGTTGTCCATTAGAAAGTGGTAGAAACGATGCACTGCCAGTTATTGGTGTAGCCCTTAACTGGCCTGAGAGTTTCTGTTTTCTGCTTCTTAGAAACAACCCACCATGTAAGAAGTGTGATTCTCCTGAGACTGCCATGCTATAGAAGCCCATTCCTCCTGGAGAGTTGGAGAGGCCCTGAAGAATGAGACCTTATCTGAAGAGAGAGGGACACACACACACACACACAGAGAGAGAGAGAGAGAGAGAGAGAGAGAGAGAGAGAGAGAGAGAGACCTGCTGGAAGATACCAAAAAGCGGTAGCTGAAGCCATGTAGATGAGAGATGAAATACCCTGCTGAGCCTTTTCCAAATTTCTGATCTATAAAATTGTGAGCTAAATAGATGCATTATTTTAAGTGACTAAATTTTAGGCTAATTTCTTAAGCAACAACAGATAACCCAAACATAAATATTAAATATTGAGGAAATTCAAATTTAATAGGGAGCTTCCAAACTGTAAAATATGTTTTGTCTCTCCCCTTATGCCATGGTGCAAGGCAATGTGCTGGGTGCTGGTGATAAAAACTGAAAAGATAAATGTTACCTGGTCCTTATTATCCAGTAAGAGAGACACATAAACAACTCTCTACAATACATGAGATAAATGCAATATAAAGTAATATGAGGATATACAAGGAATAATTATTATTCCTTTAGAAATTAGACATTATAAGGGCAGGAGTTTTTATCTGTTTGGCTCAGAGCAAGTACAAAGAAGAGCTCCTGGTTAATGACAGATGTTCAAAAGATATTTGTTGAGTAATCAAATGGCTGACTAATGAGGGAGATAATGGGAATGTAAGCAGTATGGTTTGGAAATAATCCTGAAAAATTTGGGAAAAGAGATGATGTTTGGCCAGATCTTGAAGGATGCCTAAAATTTTGTTAGAAGGGTTAGCAGGAGAAAAGAATAGAAAGCACATAGGTGGTAAGTAGAATAATGCGTATGATGCAGTGGAAATAAGAATGATATAATCTGAAAAATGTTGGCATTCTATAAAAAATTAAAAGAGATTAGGAAAACCTTGAGGGATATTGGGAGTTTAGGTGGGATTAATTCCGAGGCTTTGGTAATCCTCATCCAGGATTCCAGATATTTCTCTGACCAAAGAATAGTAGACCCAGAATTGGTTATTTGAAGCCATTGGCAGCATTTAACTAAGTTTTAGGTCCTTGGACTAGTTTTATGATCAACAGAGTCTCTAGGATGGGAATAAATGGGAAACTCACCCTGCTTACCAACTACTGTTGACTGATTTACTGAAGGACCCTGGAACTTTCCTATCTGTCCTAATGCATTAATTCATTTAAGTACATATTCATATTTGCTGGTCAATATCTAAAAATATGCCAGAGTAGTATCAATTCTTTAGTGATCGGTTTTTGTCCCTATTAAAATAGAAACAATAATAATGAAAGGTAGGAAATTGAACCACATAGCCATTAAAAACATCTTGATCTTTTAAGGGATCTTAGATAAAACTATTTTTTGTTATGTTCTTGAATATATACTATATGCCATATTTAAATGGTTTTGAAAAGTACTGTGCCAAGTATTAAGGAAATAGAAAACAAAAGTGGAAGACATAGATTCTGCCTAAATGAAATTTGAAAGAAAATAATAAACTCAGAACAAGCCCAAATAAATCCACAATCACAAGCAAAATCACAGACCGGTGTAGCTCAGTTGGTTGAGCATCTTCCTGTTCACTAAGAGGTCACTGGTTCAATTCCCAGTCAAGACACATGCCCAGGTTTTGGGCTCGATCCCTGGTGGGGGGTATGTAGGAGGCAGCCAATTGGTGATTCTCTCTCATCAATGTTTCTATCTTTCTCTCCCACTCCCTTCCTCTCTCTATAAAATCAATAAAAATATTTTAAAAAACACACAAATGAAATCACAATGAAAGTAATAACAAAAGAAAACAATAAATTTAATATATATTAAATATACATATTAAATGAACTTATGAATGTACCTACCAAGTTAGGGTTAACTTTCAGCAATTTTTGTATCATTCATAGAATTGTTTTAGGAGGGAAGAGTGTCTTCTAAGATAGTTGTGATAGTCTACCATTGAATAGGAGGTGGTTAAAGACAAAAAGGGACCTACCAGTCCAGAAGCAACAAAATTCCCAAATAAAACTCAAGCATAAAATTGGTCAATTAATACCAAATGTTGAAAGAAAATGAATAAAGCCTTAATAAAACATTTATTGTAAATTTTTGTTTCAATATTCACTGTTAAAAGAGTATAATCTAATTTTTAAAAATTCTCTGGTAAGCCATTTTGTATGAATTGTTTCTTTCTGATACCAATCACACTCTCTCCTCCAATTAAATTAAAAGTACTGATGAACTAAATACCACTGAATTGTAGCTTTTTTATTGGCCAAGACTTAGTAAACTGATGGTGCTTAACACCTAATATCAGAACACTCCCAAGTATCAATGTTAAAATGACCTTCAGTCCAGCCAGTGTGGCTCAGTAGTTTAGTGTCCATCTATGAACCAGGAGGTTGAGGGCTCAATCCCTGGTAGCGGGCATGCAGGAGGCAGCCAATCAATGATTCTCATCCATTTATGGTTCTATCTCTCCCTTCCTATCTGAAATCAATAAATTTTTTAAAAAAAAATGTCCTTCAAACAAAACTTGGAAGGCGATATACGCATGATGTATCAAAGCAGATAATCACTGACATTAACTTTTATATCACTCTTCTGGGTAGCTATTATAGTTAGCAGGTGACTTAGTTTAATTCTTAAGCAGGTCTAGACTGTAGAACCAGCTGCCTTATGACTGTGATAGCTGTTTAGGGTGGTTACTCATTCATTGATATTTGGTACAAGTCCCAGTACTGTTAGGCAACAGGTGCTGGTTCTATAATCTCTGCACAAGAGTCAATATTCTTATTCTGTGTTATCACAGCCAGTGTGTTCCATTGTTGGATAAAACTTTATAATACTCATGATGTTAACTGTTAATCAGAACATTGATTTAAAAAAATGATTTTAGAGAGAGAGGAAAGGGGGTGGGGAGAGAGAGAGAGAAATGTTGATTTGTTGTTCCACTTATTTATGCATTCATTGGTTGATTCTTGCCCTGATTGGGGATCGAACCTGAAACCTTAGCATATTGGGATGAGACTCTAGACAACTGAGCTACCCAGCCAGGACTGCATAGTTCTGAACTTATTTTTCCAATAAGAATAGCTAACATTTCTAGAATACATATGATATACCATAGTGCTAAGCATTTTATAGGCAATATCTGGTTTAATCCTTAAAGCAACCTATAAATATTCTCTCTTATTGAAGAGAAACTGAGGCACAGTCATACAACTACTAAGTGGTTGAGCAGATTTTCCAAGTCAGGTTTGACCCTAGAGCCATGGTTGGCAAACTGCGGCTCGCGAGCCACATGCGACTCTTTGGTCCCTTGAGTGTGGCTCTTCCACAAAATACCACGGCCTGGGTGAGTCTATTTTGAAGAAGTGGCATTAGAAGAAGGTTTAAGTTTAAAAAATTTGTCTCTCAAAAGAAATTTCAATCGTTGTACTGTTGATATTTGGCTCTGTTGACTAATGAGTTTGCCGACCACTGCCCTAGAGTATTTATCCTTTTAACTACTGTGCTGACATCAGTGTGGTTATTTTTATTATATGAACTGCATATGATATGAAGCTTCTCATCAGATGTTAAAGACAGAATTAATGTAGGTTGAATGGGGAAAATGATATTTCTTAGTTGTGATTTAACAGACCATGTGTGACAACTATAAACAAGCTAATCTTGATAAACCTGCCAACATATACTCTAAGCACATCAATATAAAATAGGAAAATTCTATTACATTTGCATATTTCAAATAATGGAACTCTATAAAAACTCACTGAGAGTATATAATAATTGATGAAATTAGTTTTCTACTGCCCAGGCAAGAATATAACAGATACGAATCAGAGTTTTGCCTTTAAAATCACAATATTAGTATGAAGAAGTTGGATGGACTTAAAAATATTTCAAAAAAGAAAAACAATATTGTTTAAATATCTGAAAAAAAAGATTATCTGGTAATGGGCAGTTTCAAATGAAATAGTTCTGGCATAAAGGTCAATTGTAAAGAAATTTAGGAAGCTAGTTATAAAATTAAAAGCATTATAAACATGAATTAAATATTTTCCAACGGCAGATACATAAGTATATATTCACATACAATCTGATTTATTATAAAATCTTACAGTATGACACCAATAAAACCATTCTATATCAGAAGGGACAAACCTCATACTTCCCCCATATGCCATGTGTTACAGGCAGTTTCATGCACCTGTTGTGGGTGTGTTTTCAGCACTAAAATAATTCATGTACTGAAAAGACATTATGGATACACATTACCCAGAATTCAAAGCTTTTTTGCATAAATATCTCTGTATAAATCAAGATATTGTAAGCCCAAACAAAAATGCTAAACAAAAGACAGACAGGTATAACTTTTGAAAGAATTGGAAGAGTTCTATCAGCATATAAAAATTATGACTTTATGTGTGCAAATATCAGACATTAATAGATGATGAAAAGCTTTGGTAATACTAGTTCCATTTATCTTCATGGGAAACACAAATGAATGGATTTAGACCAAAATTATAACAACAAAACTCAGGCTATACACCTTTAAATGTAAAAATAAGATTTTATATCAATACTTTATTAAACTAAACACACTATTGTAAAAAATTAAAAATAGGAGTGTATGGGGAAAATGCCAATAAAAATGTCTAAGAACTGACAACAATGAACAGCATTACTCCACAATAAATCCTTTTGCCATTTCTGACATGACTTGTATAAGGAACTCAACCTCTCAAATGTGCATTTTAGTCATAAGAAGGCAGGAGAAAATTGCTTACTTCTCTATTAGAAATGCTAAAGATAATTTCTTACCACTTTACGAAATGTTACCATGAATATTGCTATTTTAAACAGAATTTGAATATTGATTAACTTTGTAAATTTAAATAGTAAAAATTTCTATTACTCCTCTAGGTTCAGATTTGAAGAATCTTATTGAAATTGGGAAGAAAAGATTCAATATGGCCTTTTCAGTGGTGGAAGAATTATTTGATATGTTAGCCCCAAGGAATAAAACTATTGTCATTTTTTTTCTACAAGTCTCTTACTCTCTGGGGACTGGTTCTGTTTTAATTTATTGCTCTGTGTTTTAAAAAGTGGAGAGAGGTTACAAACCACGTTTAAAAAGTGTATTAAATATAACTTATGGTAAATTAGTAATACCTCTTGAAAAACCCTGCTATGAGCTCTCCTATGGTGCTTCCTTTGGGGAAAGATAACTCGATTGTGTTGATTTAAAGGTTCTGTCTAGTTCTTTTAAACATTCCTTTGATGTTGTATTGCTCTGCTAGTAATAGACTGTTATTGCCCTATATTGAGTTTGCAGAGTGAAGGTAAATCTTTCGTGATGTGATTGTGCCACTGCAAACTCAATATTGCTCACAGGGCCTTTATAACTCTCAGCTACATCGTGGCAGAACAGCACACATTTTCATTTTTACCTTTTTAGATTTTTATTCTTTGTTCTGAAGCTCAAAGTATGTATGTTTATATACACTCTGTAGTGCTTGTTCTATGAAGCGGTAGCACATAAACCAAGAGAACATTGTCAGGTAGATTTTTTTTTTTCTTTTTCTGAAATTGTCGATCTTTTTCATTATGTCCCATTAGGTACTCTACTATGTTATTGAAAAAGCAGCACTACTGGGAAAAGCTCAATTCAAATATCTATCCAAGTTGCTAGTTTGAAATGATTCTAAGAGTATATAATAACACTATTAAAAGAGATTCTCCCGAGGAGCCCTATCCTACCTTGAAACTCAGATAAATGTGATTTCCCCAGGTGGCAGATCACACACACGAGGCTTGTGTGATCAGAAGTATTAACATAGATAACTCAATATTTTAACCCTGGCCTGTTTGATTGAAAGTAGAAACCTTCTTTAGGTAATGGCTTGTGTTATGATTTGCTCCTTTGGTTAAGTTTCTTGCCAAAAATACATCTAATTATTTTTCACTGGTGCAGCATTCAGCTAGGTTTACAACTGCATGTAAAGCAAGACAGCACTGTGCCTACTTCTCAGGTGTTCAATTTACTTCCTGACACGTGCCTTGCGATTATTACCTTTTTCCCCCCTGTTATGTTAAAGGGCGTGTTTACATAGTTTTTGAGAAATAATTAGTTGATAAGCAATTCTGAGAAAAGAATATCCACAAATAGAAGGGGGTATTTTATACGTTACAGTAGACTGGATTTTAAATAACCACATGCATTCAGTATATTATTCTGCTAAAGTAGCTAATGGTTATTATTCCAGAAAAGTCAACATTTCCTCTATCACAAAAAATTTTCATTATTCTATTCCAAGTTAGTAAAAATAAAAAAAATCAACAGTCTTCAGTCTTCAGAGATTGGTAAATATTAGTTACATTGGTCTTACCTTCTTTATGTTTTCTTCTTGCCACTTCTCTTCTTCACTCTGGGCCTCTTGCAAATGAAAATCTTAAGAGCTCTACAATGGTTTATGAAGAGATTTAAAGACACAATTTATAGGAAGAAAATTTCTGAGGTAATATGCATAATTTATTTTTTATATTTTAAAAAATATGTTTTTATTAATTTTATAGAGAGAGAGAGGAAGGGAGAAGGATAGAGAGATAGAAACATCGATGAGAGAGAAACATCAATTGGCTGCCTCCTGCACAGCCCGTACTGGGGATCCAGCCTGAAACCTGGGCATGTGCCCTGACTGGGAATTGAACTGGCGACCTCTTGGTTCATGGGTCGATGCTCAATCCACTGAGCCACACCAGCCAAGCTAATAGGCATAATTTTAAAAGATAAATACATATTATTCAATGAGGATGAGTTCATAAATAAAACCAGAATTCCTTGGATTAGATCTTAGACGGCATCTGACCAGACGTTGCAAACGGGTGACCATTGGGCAATATATAGGCTGTCGCTGTGTTTTATTTGATTTACACATGGCCTTAATTTGTTTGTTTGCTTGTTTTTTAGTTAGGTGCCAACATTTTAAAATGCAAGTTTTACCTTAGAATATGAATTTCCATCTTCTTTTGAACAATTGGAAGCTCTGATAACACTGGACCGACATTCTCACCGGGGATGCCTCCGTAGGTGGTGGCCTCTACATTTTTTTCTTGGCCACAGTCTCCACACAGGCTGCTTCCTTTCCATTACTGCTGGCCCCTATAGTCATCTGAGTTTGTGGTACCTGTTGCTAGTCTAACTCTAGCAGGTTCTTCAACCTTTTCACTTTGCTCACTCTGGCCTGTTGCGTTGGCATGTCTCAAAAAGCATTTCCTCCCCACGGCTTTCTTCAGTCACTCATCATTACTTCATAGGACTCTCTCCTGCTCCAGTTACTCCTCTGCCACTTGTTAGCTGAATGCAATCTGCCTCAGTTGTAGTGATTGTATTTTCAACTGCTTCCCAATAACTGTGAACACTTGGAAGGCAGAGGCCATTTTTTTCATCCCACATAGTGACCTCCAGCAAAATGCCTTGCAACTAGGATGTTCTCAATAGATATGTAGTAATGTAGCTATAGATATATAGTGATTTAATGTATGTTTTGTATCTGTTAAATCATTGAAACTGGTATTTTGAAAATTTAAATTTTCTATCCAAGTGGTCAAAGAAATAAAAGTGGAGGATCAGAGAGTAAAATTTCCTAAATGAATAACCTAAATTTCATTTCCTAAATGAAAGGGGATTATATTATAACTATTGCAAGAATTGTTAAATTACAGCTTAAATCTGGCCAATCTGACGGGGACAGAATTTGCTTCAATCTTATCTCCTACATCCTGCCTATACATTATCTGTTAGCAGTTTAGCATCATTCTATGTTCTCCTCGACATGTGGGTAGAGGACATGTAGGAACTGCATTTCCAGAATCCCTGACAGCCATGTTCTGGGTTAGATTTCAGGAGGAGATGAATTCATATCAGATCTGCAAGCTGGGGGAGAAGTGGAAGTCATATTTTTATTCCTTTGGCAACAGCAGGCAGCCGTGTGGGCTTCTGTAGATATGAGATTTTGCAGCAGCCTCTGAGCCATTTTTCTAAGAATTACCTGTTTAACAATTAAAATATCTTAATTTCTGCTTTCCTGGTTATTTTACTAATGGAGCTTTTACTGACTCACTTTGAGAAGGAAATAGAGCGCAGGGTACCATTTAGTAAATTTATTTCTGACTTTGGTATGGTCAAATACTTAAAATCAGAGTTTCACCAACTAGAAAATGATATGAATGCCTATCTCCAGAATATAAGGAGTATATTTTCCCCCATAAAAGAGGAAAAAATGGCATTCACCTGCCCCCTAGGAGAAAGGTAAAGATATCACAAGTTTTCATTAGATCAATTGTAAGAAGAATATATTTTCTTTCTCTATAAGAGGCTATTTGCAAGACATTGTTTTGAAAAAATAACCTAGGTATGTTTAACTGACACAAATACTCATGATAAAAATATTTAAAAGGTACAATAAAAACCACAAATATTTCTTATCCTCAATCTAAATTCAGCATTTAGCAGTGTTCTGTATACCATATTTAGTAAATTTTACTCATTTAAACATAGAGAAAATGAAAAGGTGTCTTGCTTTTCAGTAAAATCTGGTGCATGTAACAATATTCCTCTGGTGAAATTATTTAAAAAACGTTCATTATTTGTTGTGGGCACTTAGATAAATCTAGAATGAGTCTTGGTTTCTGCTCAGTAAGTAAGGAAAATGGCCCTTCTCCCCTGCTTTATGCTTTAGGTTAGCTAGAATTACAGTAAAGTTGCTACTGCCACATATTTTAATTAGCCTGAAATGCAATAAGTAAATTTACTATGGCTGAGTCAGAACCATGAATTGTGGAAGGCTAGTGCAATTGAGGCCTGCTATTGCAAGATAGAGGATTAGTAATGCTCACATGAGTCTACCATTCAAAATCACACCCAGTGTACAGACAGAACTGTCTTGATTAGAATTCTAAGTAACTCTCCTTTGGAATGATGGTTAGTTGTAGCTGACTGCATGCGTTTACTCTGCTATGTTCTAACTGTTCTGGGTCCTTGTTGCCTGCTCCATTTCTTGCATCAAATGCTTTGACTCTTTCTTCTCCCAGGTGCACGGATGTAAGTTGACTTTAAAAAAGAACTAACTGATCACACATAATATACATATTGGGATGTATGGTGAAAACCATTGGTAATTTGAGGTATTTTAAGTATATTTGGGACAACTAAGCTCTTTTTTAAAGAACCAATTGATATTGTCAATAAAGTCTCTTTCCTCTTCGTCCCTATGGCAACATTTTAGAAAACAAGTGAAGAGAACTAAAAGCAGCAGAACAAAATCTTGATTTTTTTCAATCCAACTAATGAGAAATCTGGAAAATGTAGTTGACTAAAAAAATCTTATAACCACAAAGTATTATTTTATAATAGCATTTTTTATTAAGAGAAATATGCTAGCTGTCTCTAGTGATTATTCTTGATTTATTGTCTTATAGCTTTTGCATCTAGGTTACTGTGATCATTTAAAAAAACCAGAAAATAGAAGTCCTAAAATTATGATTCTAATTTGTTAAAAATAAAAGCCCTCTTCTTAACAAAACAAGAATATTTACTAATATATAGATTAATATATGTGTAAACTCTAATTTATAAACATGTATATACCAATATAAATATTTTGCCAAAGCAAAAGTAAAAACTTTATTTTTGACAATCAAATGTATTTTTAAAATATATAAAGTAGGGTTTATTAGTGGCAAGTACCAAACAATATAGAAGTGTATAAAACACAGTCCTGCCTCCTAACCCTTTACTAGGATTATAAATAATGTCAATAATTTTATACATGTCTCCCATAAATTGATAATGTCTGATCAATTATATGTAATATATGTAGATTTTGAAAAATCCTGAATGGTATAATACTAATTATACTATTTTATAACCTTTGTTTATTTATTTTTGGCTCAACAATATATTGTGGATATCTTTCTGTAAATATGTAGCAACTGTAAAATAATTTTATAAATAAAGTAATAAAGAAATTAAAATAATTACACACAATGATATTTTTAGTTCAAAACTTTAATAACATTTGGATTATTTGCAATTTATTGGTAAATTAAATGACATAAATAAATTATTGAAAAAGTTTGCATGAAAGGGTATTCATGATAATGAAAGTGGGCTTAAAATTTTCCTTATTTTTATTTACCTTTAAAAAATTTATCAATTCAGTACTTTAAAATATCATTCATAGCGGTACCCTGTATTTCAACAAAACATTTAATGTAATCTCTAATTGTTATATGGACAATAGAAAATCATTCATAAGTTTGCATAACCTGAAATTCTTAAAAGTCCATTCACCTTTGTGCCTCTATGAAGGACAGGGATTGCACTATTAGTTATAAATAGGAGAAAATAATTAAGATTTTAGGCATAACCTCACTAGTGTTGCACAAGAATAGGATTAACATTTTAAGAAATCTATAACCATATTGATGTTTGGTAATTATATAGCTAATTAATTTTTTTTCTGACTTTCTGTGTGAGACAAAAGATCACTCTTAAGATTATTATGGAATATGGTAGATTGCATTGAATTAGAACAGCTCCTATCCTTTTGATTTTGATATGCTTAACTGAAAATTAAATATCTCAGGAGAGAGAAACAGTGAGGAATCATCAGTGTGACCCAGGATCACTTGCAAAGTTCTATGGTCAATGCTTATTCTTCAGTTTGCTTGATTTTTTAGCATGTTCTGAAACAGCAATTTTCTTTCTTTTTAACAATGAATTAAAAAAAAACCAAAACACTTCTGAACTTCATCTATACTAATAAAATCCTAAGTGGCCCTCGTGCTCTCATGTCATCACAAGATGGCTGCCCCCATGTCGTCACAAGATAGCCGCCCCATGTCGTCACAAGATGGCACCACAAGATGGCCACCACAAGACTTACACACCCATGTCATCACAAGATGGCCGCCCCCACATCATCACAAGATGGCCACCACAAGATGGCCATCACAAGATGGCTGGTAGGGGAGGGCAGTTGGGGGTGAGCAGGCCTGCAGGGGAGGGCAGTTGAGGGTGAGATCAGGCTGGCAGGGGAGGGCAGTTGGGGGCAACCAGGCTGGCAGGGGAGGGCAGTTGGGGGTGATCAGGCCAGCAGGGGAGGGCAGTTAGGCATCAATCAGGCTGGCAGGGGAGCAGTTAGGGGGCAATCAGGCAGGCAGGCAGGTGAGCAGTTAGGAGCCAGCAGTCCTGGATTGTGAGAGGGATGTCTGACGGGTCCTGGATTGGAGAGGGTGCAGGCTGGGCTGAGGGACACCCCTCCCCATGCACGAATTTCATGCACCAGGCATCTTGTTGATATATAGACATTCCATATTGCATAAGTTTAAGGTGTTCAACATGTTGACTTGATAGACTTATGATTGCTACCATAACGTTAGCCAACATTTATGTTGTGTCACATAATTACCTTTTCTTTGTGTGGTGAAAACATTTAAGATCTACTCTTTTAGCAACTTTCAAGTTGATAATATAGTATTTTTAACTATGATCACTATGCTATACATTAGGTCCCCAGGACCTATTTATTTTATAACTGGAAGTTTGTACCTGACCAATATTGTCCGATTTCACCCACTCCCAGGCACTGGTAACCACCAGGCTAGTCTCTTGAAATATATATGTTTTAATTAAGAGATTTGTAAATATGTAAAACAATGCTACTCTTCTCACTAATAATTTTGTTTTGGAAACTGTACTTATTTTCATTTACATAATTATTTATGTTAACACATAAAGGGTTTGTGTTGTTTTAAAATATTTTAAATGTTTCTCAGTTTTAACTTCTAATATTGTAAATATAAATAGAGCTCACATAAAAGCTTTTTGAGATTATCAATACTTTTTTAAGAGTGTAAAGAGGTCTTGAGACCAAAAACATTGAGCAATGTTGGATTGAATGAAAGGAGAAAATAGCATAAAATGAGATAGTAGGATAAAATTACTAGTATATTCATATTAAACCTGGGGGGAAAATCCAACAATAATAAAGATCAGAACATTTCACTTCAAAGGCAAGGATTTTGATTTAATATGTAAATTAAACTGTTAAAAAGCTTACTTCAAACAAAAAATGTAAATTAAATATGGAAATCAATTAAAATAGTATACTCCTCTCCTTTAAATAATGTCCCACGCTACCCATGTTTAAAAATCTCCTGAAGCAGTAATAGAGAATCTACTTTAGGTCCTTAGATTGAATTATAATTAAATTTTCACCATATAAAATAATTACAAAAAGAAATCAAAGCATAATAACTCAGAAAAGCAAGCAAGCAAAAAAAAAAAAAAAGATCAGAAATAGATACATTTTTAAAAAAATCTTATGATGAAAATAAACTCTCAACTATAAGTAAAAGTCAAATTAACTATGTCTTTCAGTAAAAAATGAGGAGAAATCAGACAAAAGTTTAGTTTCATTATGCAGAACAAAATATCAGAATTTACAGAAGCTGAGGTGATACACTGCAAGTTAGCCATATAGAATAAATTCTATTATGTGCGAGGCTCTGTGCTATGAACTTTAAGGAATTAGATGAATTGTAAAGAACATTGTGGTTAACACATTTATAGTATAAAAACATTTATATATAAAAACATTCATAGTGATTTTGGTGATAAAATTGAGCATAGTTTTTAGTGATAAAATTTTTCATAGGATATAAAATAATGAAGAAAGTTTTTAATTCTTCAGAAGTTTTAAATTACATTGTTAACTAAATATGTTTGAAATGTAGACAGGCATAAGCCTTGGCAACGACATTCATTCATATATCTATTCAAGTCAACTCAATTCAAATCTACTCTTTCATACATTCATTTAAGTTGTCAACTGATGGTCGTTGGCGCAAATTCAAGACCAACAGGAATCCCCAATTGACATGCTGTGAAGAAGGAAACTTTATTCAGTGCAAAACAGCTCAATCGGGCTGTGGAACAGCTCAATTGTGAAACGGGGTGGCTGTGGAAACAGCAGGACTGTGAAGCAGCTCCGGGGCCTGGCCCCTCTCCGGCTAGACAGCTCTGCTCGCTCCTCAGTGGTCTGCTCTGCTCCTCGCAGGTTGGCTTTGTCTGGCACTGGTCTGCTCCACTTTGCTCTGGTCTGCTCCGTTCTGTGCCAGTCTACTCTGGCCTGCACTGGTCTGCTCTGCTCTGATCCGGCAGGACCTCTTCAGTGTTCCAGCTCCCACCTGGGAAACACAGTCTTCAGTGGAAAGAAAAAGTGTGCTCTCACCTAACCAGTGAACACGGACAACAGGGGGATGGGGGCATGCGTGTGGGGGGGTTTGGGATGGGAATGGGGGGGGTTGATGATAAATATGTGATACCTTAATCAATAAAGTAATTAAAAAAAAAAAAGTGTGCTCTCAGAGCCAGAGGGGTACTGACTTATAGAAACAGAAGGACCTGCCCCTGGTCCCTGCTTGGTCTGTCCCCATGCAAATAAGGACTCCAAATCCTTGCAGTTTGATTGATCCAAAAAGCACTGTCATGACTGGTCAGAATGGAGCGGATCTCATTGACCAGTTGATGGGAACTTAGCTGCCCAGCTATGGTTTGATGGGGAAAGCCTCAGTCCAATTGGTTGAGATAGGATTCTAGGAACTCCTTTGTAAGGCTGTCTCGGATGGCAGAAACACAGTGCAGGCAGGCAGTGCAGAGGCAAGTAATTCAGTGTAGGCTTCTCCCTGAAGTGCAGTTTGTGTGAGAGGCTCCTATGCAGAGATGACTGGTAGGCTCTGTTTTTTAAAATTTGAGCTCAGCTGGCATGGCTCAGTGGTTGAGCGTCGACCTATGAACCAGGAAGTCATGGGTTTGATTCCCAGTCAGTGCTTATGCCGGGGTTGCAGGCTCGATCCCCAGTATGGGGCATGCAGGAGGCAGCTGATCAATGATTCTCTCTCATCATTGATGTTTTGTTTTTTTTCTCTTTCTCCCTTTCCCTTCCTCTCTGAAATGAATAAAAATATTTTTTAAAAAAATTTGAGCCCAGTTAGCCACTAGAAGCCCCTCTTCACAGCTGTCTTCTTTCTTAGGGCTCACAAAGTCAATTAATCATTTACTTAATCAAGAAATATCTATTGAATATATATTACATGCTAGGTACTTGGTAGCTGCTGAAGATAAAGGAATGAGCAAAACAGAACTAACTGTCCCTCAAGGAACCTAGAGTCTAATGGTAGAGAGAAGATCATAATCAAACTGCACAGATAAACATATATAGTTGACACTTGAAACAATGTGGGTTTGAACTGCAAGGTCCATTTTAAGGTGGATTCAGAGCAGACCAATTGACCTGCACACTTCAAAACCCCGTTCTTCAAGGCTCAATTCTGCGGTGGGAATCCACATGTGCTGAGAGCACATTGTACTCCAAAAACTGTCACTGAGCTCGGAATGAGCAGCATAGATGTCATGAAGTATATGGGCAGGAGGATCTGATCTAGTTGGGGTTCTGAGAGAGCCTCCATGAAAATATTCAGTTTAAGTAGATCTTTGAAGGGTGTGTGGAAAAAGGGGTAAAGGAGAAGGTCATGGAAGGTCACAGAGAAGAGAAGGAACTGAGAGGCCAGGGTGTTGAATTCACCTGCTGTACTGGAAAGAATGAGAGTGAGGAAGATTGGAGCCGAGGTCACAGTTCAGTGAATGAGGAGGAGTGCTCAGGAGAGGGACTAAGGAAATGTCATGAGCCTGAAAGCTGCTGGGCTTTGTTTGCTTTGATAAGTTTAAAGGTTTATTTTGTTGTTTTTAAACTTTTTTTTAAAAAAAATATATTTTTTATTGATTTTTTTTTACAGAGAGGAAGGGAGAGGGATAGAGAGTTAGAAACATCGATCAGCTGCCTCCTGCACACCTCCTACTGGGGATGTGCCCGCAACCAAGGTACATGCCCTTGACCAGAATCGAACCTGGGACCCTTCAGTCCGCAGGCTGACGCTCTATCCACTGAGCCAAACCTGTTAGGGCTGTTTTTAAACTTTTAAAAATATATATTTTTTATTGATTTCAGAGAGGAAGGCTGAGGGAGAGATAGATAGAAACATCACTGATGAGAGAGAATCATCAATCGGTTGCCTCCTGCATGCCCCCTATTGGGGATCGAGCCCGAAACTCGGGCATGTGCCCTGATTGGGTATTGAACCATGACCTCTTTGTTCATAGGTTGATGCTTAACCACTGAGCCACTGGCCGGGCTATTTAAAAAAATATATATTTTATTGATTTTTTACAGAGAGGAAGGGAGAGAGATAGTTAGAAACATTGATCAGCTGCCTCCTGTACTCCCCCTCCCCCCACTGGGGATGCGCCTGCAACCAAGGTACATGCCCTTGACCAGAATCGAACCTGGGACCCTTCAGTCCGCAGGTTGATACTCTATCCACTGAGCCAAACTGGTTAGGGCTATTTTGTTGTTTTTAAAAAGAAAGTAGAAGAGGAATGGTCCGCAGTTTCATCAGGGGAATAGGAATACCAGTCCTAATTGTGAGATATGAGGGGTGTGAAAGGTTTTTAACTAGGGATGTGGTGGCCATGAGAATGTGCCTGGCGGGTAGATGAATTAACCAAGGGCCCCAGATGCTGGATCTGGCACCAAGACCATGCGTGCCACAGGCTTCCCCCAGCATGGACCAAGGAACACTAAGACAAGGTTGATGTAGGGAGACGTGGGACTAGTACTTCCATGGTCGATTTTGGCCTGTGGACTCCAGGATGGCCTTCCTGACCCAGCAGTCTGTCTAGTATGCTTCCCTTTCTCTTTCCATCACTCCCCGTCAGACTTGCATCACAGTCTTATGACTCTTCCAGCCTTTTCTGGCTCCTTCCCCATTCTCTCTCAGACAGCATTGCCTCAAAGAAAAGTTTTGTACCTTTAATCCCACTTTAGGTCTGCTTCTCAGAAGACAGACTAACACAAGAATAGATTCCAGGAGGAAGTGCTTCAGTTCAAGCAAAGAATTGCAGAAATTTCACAGAGACTAAGGTTGAAGGGAGTTCACTGATCATGGCTTAATAAGTCATAATGGCAGAGAGGGAAGGGTTGAGGAAGACACATTTTTTGAAAATGGTGCAGTTTAAATCAGTTTTAAAAAGATAATTTGTTTACATATTGACAATTAGTAAGCTATAAAGAGAAAGTGTTGTAAGAAAAGATACGGTGAAACATGCATACAAGGTATCAAAAGTGTGTCGCTTGTTTTTATATTCTCCATCATGGACAAGCGAGAGAGGTCCTCTCATTCTTCATCAGGCACCACTCCTAAATTCATTCTTCCCCTTCTTTAGGGACAGCAGAGATCAATCTAACCATCACCCTCATCCAATGATGTTGTTTGGGGTTTTGCTATCAAATCTCAAACCCTTTAATGTGTGGGCTCAAGACCAGGACTAGGATGAGGCAAACCTAGAGGACAAAGCTTAAGGGACCGGGTCTCCTAGTACCAATCCTGCAGTTGCAGGGACCAGAGGATGAGTGCCTCCTCATTTGCACCACCCTGATCCTGGCCCTGTGTAAGCTACTCAAAAACTCAGAGAGGGGCACAGCATTTATTTATAAGAACTTTCAGCCCATCTAAGCCAATCCAAAGATTTCATTACTCTGTTCACACCCCAGTAAACGGACACACGGGGTCCCTCACAGATGGGTAGAGCCGAGTCAAATTATGCTCAGAGACACTCTTTTGAAGAAGAAATAGGTTTTCTTCTTTTTTCAAGCAAAATATATTTTTATTGATTTCAGAGAGGAAGGGAGAGGGAGATAAAAACATCAATAATGAAAGAGAATCATTGATTGGCTGCCTCCTGCATGCCCCCTACTGGGATCGAGCCTGCAACCCGGGCATGTGCCCTTGACCGGAATCAAACCCAAGACGCTTTAGTCCGCAGGCTGACGCTCTATCCACTAAGTCAAACCAGCTAGGGTGGTACTTACCTTCTCTTTGCCTATCAATCATTTTATATAAATAAGTTTCAGTTAATATATAAAAAGGGCTCAAGGAATTTCTTTTCTCAGCTGAGTAGAGAAATTGGAGGTAATTCTTTATATAGGACCATCCATGATTTCCCCCCATACCCAACCAGGTATGAGTGTTTTAACAGAATTAAATATGTCTAATTCACCTTTACATTCCTAGGAACCAGTCTCTGCTAGTGTTTGGCAGCACTTGTAATTGGCCACAACAGTAGTGATAAATCAGAATAGGGTGATTGTCCAGCACTTCTGTAGAACCAGCTTTGGCATTCCTAGGTGTTCACAAATCAGTAAACAATTTTAACTTAATTTTTTTTTTAAAGTGGGGAAGAATATTGACATGGATTTGCAAAGTACTTTCTGTTTAAGAAGGACATTTAAAAAATCAGCTACCATTTATTATCGTAATCATTTAACTAAAAGTAAGAATGTCAAAATCCCAGATGAAAGCAAGGTCTTTCCCCAGGAAAGGAAGGTTGGCCTTTTATAAACACCTCCCTCTTCTTTCTCTCTAATTAATTCTTAATATTGTTTTCTCTTTTCAAAACAGACTGGTTAAATCTTTATCACAGACTGGCCCCAGTTCTCAGATAAACATTTGAGAACCACAGATTTTCCAACTTACCTTATAAAAAGCAAGAAGTTGTGATATTCCAGAAAGATATATGTCTGTTTCACTCTTTAAAATCTTTATGACGGTTAAAAAAATATAATATTATTCTAATAGCAGAGGTTAAAAACACACACACATGCCAAATACCACCTATTTTAATACACATTGATTTATTTTACTTTGACAATCTCCTATGGTAGAAAAAACAAACTTTCCTATGTTTTTATTGTCAGAGATGAAACAACTTATATTCCTATGTTCCTTGAATAATTATCTTACTAGTGAAATGTGTGAATCTTTACTTTGAGAAGACTGGAGGCAGAACACTTGGTGATCTTCTCATTCTAAGAAGATCAATGTCCCATCTAGTGGGACATTAGACAAAAAGAGGTTTCCATGTTCATTTTCATAGAGTTCAGATGTCAATAACATGACCCATTAGGTGAACTGCAAGAATAAAGCGTAGAGGAACATCAACAGCCATCATTCAGACTGAGTCGTTTACAGTTCTCTTCTACAACACACCTGCTACCCCAGATGAAATTCTGCTGCTTGCTCTGTGATGTGCCCTAATTTGCATGGACTTTCTGTGACCTGTAAGCACACAGCAAGTACTCACCTGCCTGAAAGGTTGGGCCCTCTGTTTATATATCATTACCTACTGTAGGTCAGTGTAATAAAGCAAGACAAGCCTAGATAAAAACTGCAGACATTAAAGAGGAAACAGGAATCACAAATGATCAGGTTAAGTAAGAGGAGGAGTGGGGTAGTGAAAGGATAAGACAGAACCAAAGGTCAAATAAATTGATTTATACCCAGGAAACTTCTGGTGAGGCCTGACAATTTCTTCCATGGAGTTAAAATACAGCAAGGTAAAATTTTTTCACTTACAGGTCCTGCAAAAAAAAAAAAAAATATATATATATACTGGGTTTGTTGGAGAAAACTTGAGGCCAAGGGTGTGTGTGAGTTCTGAGTGCACAGTTGGCCAATGGGCTTACGAAGAGACAATGAGTACAGTTCATGAGGACACCACTTGTCATTTTGTAAGAGCTTCAAATCTTAGTTGAGAAATATTAAGGTGATAAGTATCTTTTCAATGCACTTCTGTACAGGCAGATTTAGGACGGAATTTATTGTTTCTTTGAAATAAAACGGATCCTATTATATAGGGGTGGGCAAAACTAGGTTTGCAGTTATGAGTATGTGAAGCACCAAGTTTATTCTTGTATTATTACTTAGTCTTTACTTATGACTTACCTTTTAGGTAACGATGGCTTGTAATTTACCTACTTTTGCCCACCCCTGTATAGTAGGAATATAATGGGAACTATATTATGGGAAGGTGGGGAAACCAGATTGGAAGTCAGGAAACCTTGGTTCTGATATTAACTTTGCAAAAAACCAGCATTGTATTGCTATATGAGGAAATCATAACTATCTCCAGATTTTGGTCCCCACTTGTAAAATAAAAGGTTTAGATTTGATCTTTAAGTCCTTTCCAGCTCTAAAATGTTATAATGCATAATGTATTTTCTTTCCCCTGAGAAAGAATTTTACATTCATGTTAATTTCATGGCAACGAATTTCTTAAAAATTCAATGAAATGGAATTTTCATTAAGTAAAAATTTATTTCACTGAATTTAGAAATAAATTTAGACTAAAATCAGGCTAACATTAATATATAATGCTGCTCCATATTAAAGCATTCTAAGGACTATATAAAAGTGATTTTGAAGAAAATACATCATATACTTCATACAGATATAACAAAATAAAGATACACACACACACACACACACACACAACACACACACACACACACACACTCAGTGGCCAGATTATTATGTTATTATGATCTCTGAACGCATAATAATCTGGCCACTCAGTGTAGACTGACCACAGAGTTGGGATTTTAATAAGGTTTTTCCATGTATAAGAACTGCATTGTGGGTAGTTAGAAAGAAGCAGAGGACTTACTAGCCAGAGGCTGGGGGCCACTATCTCCTGGTCCCTTGACATATCAAGATTTGCAAGCTTTCCCTTATACGTAAGTACACTGAGTGGCCAGATTATTATGCCACTCAGTGTATATGCTTTGAATGATTATAAAGAGATCATAATAATCTGGCCACTCAGTGTATATGCATTGAATGATTATAAAGTCAGAGTTTATTAACATACAGTTCATTTTCAAATTTTAAAATAATCTACAAAAATGAATAATTTTTTTGTCAACGCCTGTTTTCAAACTGATGACCATTCTGATCCAGGCACTGCTGATAACTTGAAGCAATGGAATTGCAAACATCAAGAATTATTTTGTTATTAGTGGACCCTCAATTCGTCAACTGTTGCTGGTTTTGTACCATAAACTTTGTCTTTTATGAATCTCCATTAAAAAAGTCTAGTAGCACTTTAGGATAAATATTCTTTGTTTAAAGCTTAGTCTGGCTTCACCCATTATTTCAAATCAGTTAAATCTGAAAAAGAATGAAAATTAAGTGAGTTATCAGCTGTTAAAGTGTGTATATATTTTTTGGGACACTAAATAAAAATACCAAAAGATAAATAAGAATTATTAAGGTTAAATAGAATGAAACATTATAACTGTCATTGTTATGAATCAGTTGTCTATAAAAAAAATCTTCCCACATATCTTTCTATTTTAGTTTATTTATTTATTTAATTTTCTTTTAAAACATTTTTCCTAAAGGTAAATTGCATTAAACCTGCGACCCATCACAGTTAAGAGATCATTACTGAGGCTATAACCAGGAATACAGTCATAGTTACAGGAAATTGACTTTTCATTATACTGAGGACTGTGATTCAGGCTTTCTTGCTCCTATTTCATTTATTTTTAAATTTATTTTTAATTGTTATTGGTTTCAGAGAGGAAGAGAGGGAGGGAGAGAGAGAAACATCAATAATGAGAGAATCATTGATCGGCTGCCTCCTGTATACCCCACACTGGGGATCGAGCCCTGTAACCCCAGCATGTGCCCTGACCCTGAATTGAACCATGAGCCACACCGACCATGCTTACTCTTATTTTAGATAGAAAGAGATTTTTCTTTCCATATCTTGGTTGGTTATGCATTTGCAAACTCCACCATCAATTTCTTCTTGTCTTTGCTCTTATCTGTGCCCTGGGCCAGTGAAAGGGGGAGGTTCTGGTCCTTAAACTCAGCAGAGTCCTCTGGCTCCAGTGGGGTTTGGCTACCAGACTCACAGCAGGAAGTAAGCAGACAGGAGAAAGAGTTCAGGATATGTCTTCCTTGTTGCCTCTGGCTTTAGTTCCATGGCTGTATTCCTCTCACGTGGCTTAGCTCTCACTTAGCCTGAAAACACTGCTTCTTCCAATTGCCCAGGAGACATATGGGTGGTATTGGGTCCCTGCTGTTGCTAGTCCCTGGCTGACTCACCATTTCTTACTAGTTCCTTTGATTCTGCCCATGACTCTGAAAATAGCACCTTCATTCGATTCTCTCTACAGTCTCAATGAGGGTGTCTCCTGCTGACTGGTACATTATCTTTCAAACGTTTCTGAAGTCTTCCTGTTATAGATATAGCAAAACTATGACATTTGTCCCCCAAAAGGTATACTTTGATTTTAAAGTGAGGCTTAATTTTTAATAGGTCCTGTGAATTTTAAAAAATGAAAATATTACCTGCAAGGAAACTAATTTCTTTGTAGTGGTAGTAAGCCTTTTATTTACTTTTGTCACTAATTGGGATAACATGCTCACAGCCAATACTAAAAGAATTGGTGATGGAACAGTCTCCATTACACCTTTTTCTTTCTCTTAGACCTTCCTTCTCACCCTGAAAAATAAGTCAATCCCTTCTGCACCTTCCCCCCCAAAAGGAAAAAGAAACCTACCCAAATCTTTTTGGGTACATTAATTCTTATCAGTGCCACTTTATACCTGAAAGAGTAACAATTTCTATTTTGTGATTTTTTTTTTCAGACTCCTTAACATTTATGTGGCAATCGCTAGTATGAGATTGACTTTCCAGTGTTAGCACACAACACATCATAAGGCATCCACAAAAGACTAAAGATACTGGAATAAGCCAACTGATAACTGAGCTTTGATATACTGAGCTGCCATCATCTCTCTTTTCACTTAACGGATTCTTTGAAAGGAAGTTGGGAATAAAAGGCAAGGAGCAAAATGCCCAGTTGCCCAACAGAGATTTCTTTAGACTAAAGATCACCTAACACATTTGTTTCTCCTTCCTTTTTTCTTGTTAACTATGTCTGATCCTGCTGCACAGGGGCTGGTTGATCCATTTTTACCCATGCTGCCCCACCTTTTTCTTCCACGGTTAACTCTTCCTGGATTCAGAATATTTTTGTAAAGATTTTATCAAAGAACTTCACGCTTTGATTGAGTCTTAGAATCTCCAGTCATAGAGCAAAACCAAGAGGCAATTAAACTTCATGCTCCCTTTGATAAAGTTATAGCACTGTGGCATTTGGTACAGACAATTATATGCAACAAGAAAACGGCTTTAATTTGATGAGCAAACTTTATGTGTGTGTATATATATATACTCCGCACTCTGGAACTTGCTACAGGAATAACTGCACATTTCAAAAATCAATGAAGTCAATGCCCGTGGTATACTATCTGAGTTTTTCCCTCCCCCTCTGCCATTTCTTTCTCTTTCTCCTTTTTGAAGGGTTAAACTGGGCGGTTTTCAGAGTTTTACAAGAGAACTATTAGTGAAAAACAATCTGATACATTCAACTTACTAAGGCCCTACTCTTTCCCTCTAATCTTTCAGCAGGACCCAAGGGAGGCTAAAGTTTAGATCAGTCTATTCTCCACAAGAACTTTGATTCACTATTAAATTCCGTCTAATGAAGATGGCTTTGCCATCCCACGGCCATCAGCGGGCTGTGTGTGGGACAATGCAAAACCCACCTTGTATAGAGGAACATTGTTCTTTCTTCTTAGCTACCCCAGTTGAATAGAATCTCATGGAAATTCACATGCACAGGAGACTTGTGAAATCAGTAACAGTATTAATCTCTAGGGTGCCTTGGTGAGTCAAGTTAAGGAAATAACTATTTTGCTTAAGTACACACTTGTTCATGTCTTACAGCGTGTCATGTTTATGATAAGAGCAAACAGCTGAGAGAGACAGAGAGATAGATTTTTTTCAATGCTAAAGTTAAGGTAATAACATAAAATATAATGTAACTATTTGCAGAGTATGCATTAATCAGATCGAATCTAATTTTCCTGTGCTTCTTGCCTAGCAGATTAAAAGGGAATATACAAGTATGAGAATTCTGGAGCTTGCTTTAATGCTTAAAGAATCCCTGATATGTCAATCATACATACTGGAAAAAGCACTTTGATTCTGAAATCAAGCTATTCTTTTTAATAAAATTATATAATTACAATGCTTACTTTTATTTACTTACTGTTTATTAATTACTTATTTAGTTATTTACTCCACACAATACATAAAAATTAGGCAAAATTAAACAAATACAACATTACAATATTTCTGTGGTGAATATTGATCCAAACTAGTGCCAGAGACAAAGATTTGTGCTTTTAGGAGGCAATGCAGCATAATGGTTATATGAATGGGCTCTTACATTCCATCATATACTACCTGTGTAACTTGTGCAAATTATTTAACCTCCCTGGGACTCAGGTTACTTATTTGTAAAATGAGAATTACGTACTCATTTATAAAACTGCCTAAGCTGTACACTGATTTGAAGATTTACTAAGATTATACATATGAGGCACTTAGAAGACTAAAGCATTAAGTAATAAATGTTACTACTATTAATATTTTATTCATCAGACATTATGCATGATGTCTGATGGGGAAAAAGAAATTTAAAGAGATGAAGTAGAAATACTTAACAGAGTAGAGATAAAATAATAGTTTAAAATATAACATAATTCATACGCATTATTTCACATGCAACAAAATGTTAAATCTTTTAAACATATTTTTATTGATTTCAGAGAGAAAGAGATAGAAACATCAATGATGAGAGAGAATCATTGATTGGCTGTTTCCTGCATGCCCCTTACTGGGGCTCGAGCCTGCAACCTGGGCATGTGCCCTGATGGGGAATTAAATCATGACCTCCTGGTTCATAGGTCAACACAACCACTGCACCACATTGGCCAGGCAAAATATTAATCCTTAATAATTTTTTCTATTAATCTGGTTAGAAAAACAGGTGATTCCACTCTAGTTGTGATGGAGTAGTTCCTATTAGACCAACCCTCCCATTGAGAGTAACTATAAACTATGGAAAAGGAGATTTAAAAAAATAATTACCAGGGGCACTGTAGACTAAATAAAGCAGGCAAAAGCTGGAGGGGACTTGCTTTTTGGATGAAGTGAGCAGTGCTTATGACTGTGTAGGTTTTTGTTTGTTTGTTGTGGTTTTTGTGTGTATGTGTATTGTTTTCTTTTTTTTTTTTTTTTTTTTTTTTTTTAAATTTCTTTATTGATTAAGGTGTCACATATTTGTCCTCATCCCCCCATTCCCATCCCACCCCTCTCCCCACGCATGCCCCAATCCCCTGTTGAACTTAACCGTTGGATAGGCTTATATGCATGCATACAGGTCCTTTGGTTGAACTCTCCCCCTCCCCCCACCCTCTCCCTACCCTCCCCTATCCTCCCTCTGAGGCCCGATAGTCCGATCGATGCCTCCTTGCTTCTGGTTCTGTTCTTGTTCCTCAGTCTATGTTGTTCATCATTTCCCCTAGATGAGCGAGATCATATGTCACTAGATATATACTAATAAGCACTGAATGTGAGACGAGCAATAATAGTTATGCTGACAGGCAAATGAATCAGTCTGTAGCGAGCTTCCCCCTGGACCAACAGTTCTTTTGAGACTCAATTTCAATGTCCAGTAGTTCCTTATGTGTACATGTCAGCACTGACCCCCCAGCTCTGGATGGTGGACAAATGGCGGTAACGGAGGTCCGACTCCCTCTGGTTTGGTCTCGGCCGAACCCAGGGGCACGGCGTCACCCGGACTAAGGGGCACGTGGCCTCACCCATACCCAAGGGGCGCGTGGTCTCACCCGGGCCTGGGACCCAGCCTCACCCGGATGGATCCAGGGGCACACGGCCTCACCCGGACCCAGGCTCTGGCTTCACCCGGACCCAGGGACACTTGGCCTCTCCCAGACCCAGGGCCACTTGGGCTCACCCGGGCCTAGGTGCACGAGGCCTCATCTGGATCCAGGGACACATGGTCGCACCCGGACCCAGGGACGCTTGGCCTCTCCCAGACCCAGGGCCACTTGGGCTCACCCGGACCTAGGTGCACGAGGCCTCATCTGGATCCAGGGACACATGGTCGCACCCGGACACAGGGACGCTTGGCCTCTCCCAGACCCAGGGCCACTTGGGCTCACCCGGGCCTAGGTGCACGAGGCCTCAACCGGATCCAGGGACACATGGTCTCACCCGGACACAGGGACGCTTGGCCTCTCCCAGACCCAGGGCCACTTGGGCTCACCCGGGCCTAGGTGCACTAGGCCTCATCTGGATCCAGGAACACATGGTCTCACCCGGACCCAGGGACGCTTGGCCTCTCCCAGACCCAGGGCCACTTGGGCTCACCCGGACCTAGGTGCACGAGGCCTCATCTGGATCCAGGGACACATGGTCGCACCCGGACCCAGGGACGCTTGGCCTCTCCCAGACCCAGGGCCACTTGGGCTCACCCGGACCTAGGTGCACGAGGCCTCATCTGGATCCAGGGACACATGGTCGCACCCGGACCCAGGGACGCTTGGCCTCTCCCAGACCCAGGGCCACTTGGGCTCACCCGGGCCTAGGTGCACGAGGCCTCACCCGGATCCAGGGACACATGGTCGCACCCGGACCCAGGGACGCTTGGCCTCTCCCAGACCCAGGGCCACTTGGGCTCACCCGGACCTAGGTGCACGAGGCCTCATCTGGATCCAGGGACACATGGTCGCACCCGGACCCAGGGACGCTTGGCCTCTCCCAGACCCAGGGCCACTTGGGCTCACCCGGACCTAGGTGCACGAGGCCTCATCCGGATCCAGGGACCCATGGTCGCACCCGGACCCAGGGACGCTTGGCCTCTCCCAGACCCAGGGCCACTTGGGCTCACCCGGGCCTAGGTGCACGAGGCCTCATCTGGATCCAGGGACACATGGTCTCACCCGGACCCAGGGACGCTTGGCCTCTCCCAGACCCAGGGCCACTTGGGCTCACCCGGGCCTAGGTGCACGAGGCCTCACCCGGATCCAGGGACACATGGTCTCACCCGGACACAGGGACGCTTGGCCTCTCCTAGACCCAGGGCCACTTGGGCTCACCCGGGCCTAGGTGCACGAGGCCTCACCCGGATCCAGGGACGCATGGTCTCACCCGGACCCAGGGACACTTGGCCTCTCCCAGACCCAGGGCCACTTGGGCTCACCCGGGCCTAGGTGCACGAGGCCTCATCCGGATCCAGGGACGCATGGTCTCACCCGGAACCAGGGACGCTTGGCCTCTCCCAGACCCAGGGCCACTTGGGCTCACCCGGGCCTAGGTGCACGAGGCCTCACCTGGGTCCAGGGACACATGGTCTCACCCGGACCCAGGGACGCTTGGCCTCTCCCAGACCCAGGGCCACTTGGGCTCACCCGGGCCTAGGTGCACGAGGCCTCATCCGGATCCAGGGACGCATGGTCTCACCCGGACCCAGGGACGCTTGGCCTCTCCCAGACCCAGGGCCACTTGGGCTCACCCGGGCCTAGGTGCACGAGGCCTCACCCGGATCCAGGGACACATGGTCTCACCTGGACCCAGGGGCGCTTGGTCTTTTCCAGACCCAGGGGCACGTGGCCTCACCCGGGCCTAGGTGCTCGAGGCCTCACCCGGATCCAGGGACACATGGTCTCACCCGGACCCAGGGACGCTTGGCCTCTCCCAGACCCAGGGCCACTTGGGCTCACCCGGGCCTAGGTGCACGAGGCCTCATCTGGATCCAGGGACACATGGTCTCACCCGGACCCAGGGACGATTGGCCTCTCCCAGACCCAGGGCCACTTGGGCTCACCCGGGCCTAGGTGCACGAGGCCTCACCCGTATCCAGGGACACATGGTCTCACCCGGACACAGGGACGCTTGGCCTCTCCCAGACCCAGGGCCACTTGGGCTCACCCGGGCCTAGGTGCACGAGGCCTCACCCGGATCCAGGGACACATGGTCTCACCCGGACCCAGGGACGCTTGGCCTCTCCCAGACCCAGGGCCACTTGGGCTCACCCGGGCCTAGGTTCACGAGGCCTCACCCGATCCAGGGACACATGGTCTCACCTGGACCCAGGGATGTTTGGCCTCTCCCAGACCCAGGGCCACTTGGGCTCACCCGGGCCTAGATGCGCGAGGCCTCACCTGGATCTATGGACCCCTGGCCTCACTCGGATCCAGGGGAGCGCGGCCTCCCCCAGACCCAGGGGCGCTTGGCACCTCCGCAAGAGTCCCGCCTCTCCCCGCAGGCATCTGGGTCTCCCACGGGTCCCCAGAAGCTGGATTTCAGTGTGATGGAGAGCTAATCTCCCCTAGGTTTGGAACAAAAGCCCCTTTCCCCCGCCACCAACCAGACCCACGTGCCTCCACACCTCATCCCCTCCGATTTCGCTGGTTTCCTCTTCCCTCTTAGCTATAAATCTACCATTCAGCCATCTCTCCTGTAGTTCTGGATGGCAGAGGCTCTGTCCTCCATTCGTGCCCCTGAAATTGCTGTGCGCGGTGGAGTTCGCAGTTCCTTTGTTTAACTTAGCCGCCTTCTTGATTCTCCTCTGTCAAAATGGCTTAAAGGGCTTGAATGTAAGATGAGAACTCCTAAGAATCCTCCAAATCGGTGTTGGCGGCCTCCGGGGCCTCGAGGATCTCACTGTGCAGTTCGGCCAGGTCGGTGGCGCGGATGCGCCCCTCCTGCAGAAAGATGGTCTCTTCCTTCACAGAGAGCCGCTGCGCCGAGTCCGCGGCCGCCGCCACAGCAGCTGCTGCGGCGCCCACGAGCTCATGGCCCCGGCTGCGGTGCTGACTGAGAGGAGCAGCCGCCCGGTCTGGGGAGACGCGAGCAGCAGTCGCCACCCTCACTAGTCCATGTTCCAGTTGTATTTCCGAAACTGCCATGTGAGGCAACACATCAGCCTTCACCTCCGCCGTCATCTTTTTCGAATTCCCCATTTTGTTCTTCTTAATCCCTTGAATTCAGTCAACTCTACTGAGGTCTAGTGGCGCCGGGAGGTGCACGGAGAGGGCGCCCGGACCTCCGTCCGGTGTGCGGGGCGCGCGGCCCGCGGAACCAGGCGCGCGGGGGCCTCGCGGCGGGGATGGGCGCTGGGCGGCCGCCGGGCTCCGGGCGCCGCTGCCGCCGCGGCGTCCCCAGTGCCCCGGGCCGGGCGGCCTGCGGGGGCGGCGCAGTTGTGAAACTGAGTGAGTATCTACAGTTAAGTCTTGATTGTTGTTGGTGTCACTAGGAGGAATTGTCCTCCAGGCCAATTGTCCATGAGGACCCTCTTTGTCTATATAGGAAGAGTTGCTGTGCAGGAGACATGAGGCTCCTGTGTCTGTGTCCCTCTGTATTCCTTGCAAACACCTCTGAGAGAAACGCGCCCTGGAGTTTCGCCCGCTGCCTGGAACTGGGTTTCAATGTAGTTGGAACTGGGTCTCAGCGCAGTCTGGCGCCTTTGTCTCCTTCCCAGCAGGGCCATTCAGTGGCGCAGGCAACAGTCCCTCCTCTGCGCGCCCTCCCGTGTGCGCCTCTGGAGCCGCCGCTCCTCTGTGCCTCTGCCCCACAGGCCAAATTCATTCCCCCAGCATGTGCCTGGCTTCCCAGGGTTTCGCCCGGAACTGGGGTTCAGTGCAGTCGGAACTGGGGTTCAGCACGGTCCGGAGCCCTTGTCTCCTTCCCGCTAGGGCAGTTCAGTGGCGCAGGCAACAGTCCGTCCTTTGCGCCCCTTCCTGCGCGCGCCTCTGGAGCTCTGCCTTCCGCCGCTTCTCTATGCCTGCGCCCCACAGCCCAGATTCATTCCCCCAGCCTGCGCCTGGCTTCCCAGGGTTTCGCCCGGAACGGGGTTCAGTGCAGTCGGAGCCGGCGCTCAGCGCAATCCGGAGCCTTTATCTCCTTCCTGCCAGTGAACGCCGGCCAGGCCGTCAGCCGCCCCTTCCTCTCCGGCTCCATCCTCCCCGCAGGCGCGCGTGCTCGTGTCTCCGTCCGTTTCTCCATACCTCAGGCTTTTGCGGCTCCCCCGACTGTCCCCGTGGCCTTCTCCTTCCCCCCAGCTGTGGGCATTTCAGTCCGCCAGCTTTCCTGTGGTTCTGGACGATGACCGTTCTGACCTCTAGTTGTATTTTTGAAATTGTTGTGCCCGGCTGCAGGTTAGGTGTTTAACCTATGGCGCCATCTTGGTTTCTCCTATTGTTTTCTTTTTGCCTGAGGGCAGGCCATCTCTGTGATGTAAGGAATACCTAACACGTGGATAGAAATCTGCAGTCTCAATGGCTTGAAGACTTAGAGGACAGAGTTTGAGGCTGCCATAGGAACTGGGAAGTGAGGGATATACTGGATTGAATAGTGTCCCCTCAAAAGTCATATCCATCCTGAATCTGTGAATGTGACCTTTTTAGGAAGTATAATCTTTGCAGATGTAATTAAGATCCTTATAAGAAGGATCCGTATAAAAAGAGGAAAATACTGACACAGACACACACCGAGGGAAAATAGCCATGTGAAGATGAAGGCAGAGACTGGACTATGCAGCCAGAAACCAAGCAATGCCAACTGGGGCTGGCAATCACCAGAACCTATGAAAGACACATAGAACAGGTCCTCCCTCAGAACCTCCGGAAGAAACTAACCATGCTAATACCTTGATTTTGGACTTCTAGCCTTCAGAACCAGGAGAGAATAAATTTCTGTTTTAAGCCACTCAGTTTGTGATACTTTGTTATGGCAGTTCTGGAAAACGAATATAGGAAGAAATCACAGGAAAGGAGAAAATCAGAAGATACCCCCAATTCTGCCACTGTCTCTGACTGGTGCCTGAATTGTGCATGTATGGAGTAGGTAAGGCTAAAATAATTGATCAAGCTTCAGCTGTTTCACTCCCCAGGGATACAGAGTTTTGAGTTTGAGTTAAGCCAAATTAAGGGCTTGCTAAAACAATAGCAGCAGCACACACACACACACACATACACACAAACAATACTCCTTAGAATATAAGAGAATCTAATCTTTACAATATGTCACTCACAAAATACAGTATATATATGTAAATATATGTACACAAAATATATATATAATATATCACTCACAGAATACAATTACAAATTACTAGACACATGGAAAAAATACACACAAAAAATGCAACCATTACTCAAAGGAAGGGCAATAAATAAAGATTGACTCTTACATGGCCTAGATGTTGGAATTATCAGATGTGGATTTTAGAATAACCAGTATAATGGTGTTTAACAACAGAAAGGAAAATATGACTATAAGGAACTACAAATAAGAAATATCAGCCAGGAAATAGAACCATTTAAAGTTATAGAACTGAAATTATGAAAAAGAACCATTAGGAAATTATAGAACTAAATTATAAATGTAAAATGTCTGATATAAAAAAATCCTGGAAGTTTAGCAGAAAATTGGAGGTGACAGAGAAACCATCAGTGAAATTGAAGATAGATCAACACAGACTATACAATCAGAAGAACAGGGGGAAAAAAAGGTTAAAAAAAATGAACAGAGCCTCAATATCTGTGGGGCAATAACAAAAAAGTTTAACATGGTAATTTGAGGTAGAAAAAAATATGACAAATAATGGCTCAAAATACCTTAATTTATAGATTTAAGAATCTCACTCCAGAGCAAACTATACCAAGGCACATTATAATCAAATTGTTTAAAATAAGGTTAAAAAAAAAATCTTACCAGAGAAAAGAGACACATTATATACAGGGGAAAAAAATACAAATGACTTAATCAGAATCAATGGTGGTCTGAAAACAATGGAACAACATCTTTAAGACGCTAAAAGAAAACTGTCAAGTCAGACTTCTATATTTAGTGAAAACATAAGGTATTAGAAAATCATTCAAAATTTGGAAAGTAAATTACATGCTTTTATTTTTTTAACATATCACAGAAATGATCAAGATCAACCACTTATATAAAGGTAGAGATTCTTTTTATAGTTAGCATGCCATTACATTTGTATATGAACACCAGGCACTATTTAGGGACCTATACGGTACTTAGGTATAAGGTAATCATGCATCTTGAGAGTTATCACAGATGGTGGGGCAGGTATATGAGTATTCGCCACCTCCCACAACCACATCAAAATTACAACTGAAATACAGAAAAACCATCATTCATAACCACCTGAAGTCCAGCTGAATCAAGGTCCTACAACTAGGGAATTAAAGAAGAAGCACATCGAGACTGGTAAGAGGGGTGAAGATATGGGGTGTAATCACGGATTGGTGTCCCACACCCATGTGTGGTGGTTTAAAATTGGCAGGGATATTTTGGCCTTGGAGGTTTCCCTGAGGAGTGAGAGGACCCAGCCCCACACCAGGACCCCTAGTCCAGGGTTCCAGTGTCAGAAAGAGAAATCCCCACAATTTCTGGATGTAAAAACCAGTAGGGATTGTGACTGAGAGACATGGAGGCTGTTGGAGTCCCAGGCATTTCCATTTTTTTTTTTTAATAGTTTTAGAGATTTCTAGAGAGAAGGGAAGGAAGAAGAGAGAGAGAGAGAGAGAGAGAGAGAGAGAGAGAGAGAGAGAGAGAGATATGAGAGCACATTAATTGGCCACATCACCCCCTACCAGGAATCAAGCCTGCAACTTGGGCATGTGCCCTGACCAGGAATTGAACCAGCAACCTCTTGGTGCATAGGATGACACCCAACTAACTGAGCCACACTGGCTAGGTCCCAGGCAATTCCTCTTTAAGGGCTTGCACACAGACTTACTTAGATTCATTCTCTCTGAGCTCCAGCACTGAGGCAGCAGCTTGAAAGGAAACTGGGACATTCAGGGAGGAACTAACTTGTCTGGAATCAGGGAGAGCTGGAGGGGCAACTTTCTACCAGACAGAAGTGCTGGTAGAGGCCATGGTTCCTTTGCTGAGTCCTTCCCACCACAGGGCTGACAGACAGTTGCCATATCTGAATCTCCATCAACCTGGCTCACACTTTTCACCCAGTCCTGGTGATTCCCTGAGACCCTACCCATCCCTACTTGTAGCCTTATTCAAGCCATTTTCCAGTGGCTTTCCCATACAACTAGTCTCTCTTGCCTCATGCTTTGGACTTTTCTAAAATCTCTCAAACAAGCCTCAGCTGGTCTCAGTGTGTCCAGTACCTCTCAATTAGTGGCCCCAGGATCGCCACTCGCAGAAGCCCACCTTGGTGCACAGCTTGGCCTCTCCTGGGCACCTCCAAGCCCAACATAAGTAGCAGCCACCTGAAGATTGCATTGATGGATGGCCCCAGGCAGGACACAGGCGGTGGCTGACTTTGCATCTCCTGGAAGGCTCCAGAGCCAATGCATCTGGTGGTCAGCTTCAGACTACCCTGGATTACAACCCTATCACCTCCATGAGTGACACACTCAATGGGCAGACTCACTGAGCACCAAAGCCCCACTGAAGCAAGTCCTGCTCCATAGGATTGGCTCCTGCACAGCAGTTCTTCAGCTGTAGTCACAGCTGATCCTCGCAACTGATTGGCCTGGGGTTCAGTCTCTCCCAGTGATGTCAACATAAATCAAGGCTCAACTACAATAAGACAGTGCACACAGCTCACACAGGAGCACACCTGGAATGCCCAGTTCAGGTGACTGGGGAGGTTGAGCCACTGAGCTCTACAGGACACCTACTATACAAAGCCTGCCAGAGGCAAAAGCAAACAACAGTTAGCATATTAATGCAAAAAGAATCATTGGAAGGCCAATGAACTTTGATATTCAGCAGGGCTGAAAATCAGCATAATATTGCCCTGCTATGGGCTCAGTGGCTCAAGGCAATTTCCTAACCTGATAATCCTTATACTGTTTACCAAACTTTACCTTTGATCTGCCTGTATGCATTGCTAAAGGGAAAATGTGTATTCAAGTGAATAAAAAGCAAACGGGACCAAGAAGTCAGTGGCCTCCAATGCCTTCTAAATTCATATTTCTTGTATAGCTTTTTCATTTGTGCATTGGCCCCTCCTTCAGATCTTGAATCCTGCCACGAAGGTCATGGCATCTGGTGCCTTGAACAGGGATTGGAGGAGAAGATTTGCCTGAGTGAAAAATGAAGTGAAAAAGGAAAAGTGGAAATTCAATGGAAAGGTGGGAAGTTCACCATGCACAAAGCCCATGTCAGCTTCGGAGTCATGACCATAAGTGGGTGGGGACGTTTTAAACCAGGTTATAATGGGGAAGAATTCGAGTAAAAGGCAAAAACATCATTGTAAATTTTTAGCTTGCATGCTCAAGGATAAAGAAATAAGGTGTCAAAAGGTACTCTCTTAAATCAGGCTCAAGGAAAATGAGAGCCCTTATCTTTTTTTAACTATGTGGGCTCTTGTTTGAACTGCATTATGCCCACTTCATATTGGGGATCAAAAGTCTGTAAAACCTAAGGCCCTGGATCCTCCGCCTCTAGGGTGGGAAGGCTCATCAACTAGAGAAAATGGGGCTAACAGTCCTTTTACAAAAGGACTCTTTAATGCTTTGTCTAAAAATTACCATATGACACCTTGGGACTGGCAGTTTTTAGCTAAAATGACTTTAGACGCCAGTCAGTACTATGGAGAGTAGAATATGATATCTGTGAACAACAGGCTAAGATCTGGGCCGCATCTGGCTGTAAGTCCCAGGCAATGAAAAACATCTGAAAGATCCATGAAAAGAATTCTGATTTATTATGCTTGTCTATGTGTTATGTGCACTTGTCTATTGATTGTTGTTTTATCTGTCTTTTTTGTTTGGTTTAATTTGTTTATTGTTAGTCTATTAAGCATGCCTTTAATTTATCTTCATAGAAAAAAAACAGTAGGTGGTCAGGCCATTACTAAATTTCCCCAGAGCAAACAGGATGTGGGGGTGGGGAGAAAGAATATGAGTGGTACACGTGGCTGATAAAACTGGTCCTAGAAAGATTCTTCTAGGCAAATAGAGGTAAAGGTAACTAAAAAAGGCCCCAGCCCATTAATTACTAGGTCTCTTGGTGATCCTGTAAAATGGATGCCTTCTCTTGGCAGTGTTATTAAAAGTCTCATTTTCATCATGTTTTTGTTTCCTAGTCTATCATTTGAAATGTAAATAAATAAGCCATTTCTCACAATTTGGAAATGCATCTGTGGAAGCTATCAAGGTTGCATTACAGAATTTCCAGGAGCTTCTCAATATTATTTCTGATTCTGCTTATACTGCTGGCCTGGTAAACAGAATTAAGCTGCTCGATTAAAATAGCTTAGTGATCAAAGTCTATTTATACTATTTAAACAGGTACAACAAATTGTATAGCAAAGACAGTATCCCTTTTATATTACTTATATCAGGGCTTATACCACCCTGCCTGATCCTTTAACAAAAGGAAATGCATATTTGAGGCTTCTAAAAGTTAAAAGTTCAAATTATGCTGATCAGTTCATTGTTTTATTACAGCAGGCAAAACAAATTGTCAAGGAATGTTCCACTTGTATGTTACATTTGCCTTAAGGACCTAATACAGAAATTAACCCTTGAGAATTAATAAGGGACCATATTAGGCAAATGAATGTAACACATTATACTCCTTTTGAATGCCTTGGGGCATTGCATGTTTCTGTAGATACCTTTTCAAAGGTCCTATGGGCCACTGCATCTACAGGAGAAACGGCAAACCAGGTCATTAATCATTGACTAGCTGCTTTTGCCATCATGGAAATTCCAAAAATTATTAAAACTGATAATGGATGCCAAAATCAGTGGCTAAAATCCCAACTTGAAAAGCAAATAGCTGGAATAGTGATGCTGGAGAAATCTCCTATAGGTAGACTACACCAAGCCTTATTTACTTTAAATTTTTTCACTTGTAATGCTGATGGCAAGACACCTATAGAATTACACTAGTGTCAGAATAAACAAAAGGAAAATGGTTTGGTTAGATGGAAAGATCCTAAGTCTGGTTTATAGAAGGGTCCTGACCCTTTGTTAACCTTTCGTCGAGGGTATGCTTGTGTATTTTTAGAAAAATCTTCCAAGCCTGTGTGGATTCCTGCAAGGAACATTAAACTTCAACATGGATTCAAGAGAGGAACTGACCAGACTAATGAGAACCTTGCACCTGGAGCATTACCCTCTACCTGTGGCTGCAGACAATCAACCACTCCAGCCACAGATGGCAGTAGCCCCAAGCAACATGCTAAAGATAAGGAATGGGAGGAGAACAAGACAGATGAGAAACAGTCTGGAGATGACCTGGGGAATGGTAAAGAAGACAGTCCAGAACAAGAACCCCAAAACACCTGAGAATGTTTTCCTTGCCATGCTAGCAGTCATCAGTTGTACGACAGTGGAGGTTGCCCTGGACAAAGCCAGAGGAGGTCAGACCTGCAATGTCATTGCCCACCATTTGTCCACCATCTAGAACTCTAATATCATTGCTGTCATGTCACAGAGGACAGTGATTGAGAAGGGGACCTATAAAGAACTGATGGCCTAGAAAGGAGCCTACTATTGACTAATTCCTTAAATATCTGACAATAATTTTAAAAGGACATGAAAGAACTCAATCCTTTTCATTGGATCTCCTTACATTTGTCTTTTATTTTTTTCTTAAATATATTTTTATTGATTTCAAAGAGGAAGGGAGAGGGAGAGAGAGAGATAGAAACATCAATGATGAGAGGGAATCAATGATTGGCTGTCTCCTGCATGTCCCCTACTGGGAATCGAGCCCACAACCCAGGCATGTGCCCTTGACTGGAATCGAACCTGGGACCCTTCAGTCTCCAGGCCAATGCTCTATCCACTGAGCCAAACCAGCTAGGGCTCTACATTTGTCTTTTAGCATAACCACTATTGTCTGTGTCATTCTTGTTCTTATATGTTTAACTAGAGGCCTGGTTCACGAAATTCGTGCATGGGGGTGTTGTCCCTCAGCCCAGCCTGCACTGTCTCCAATCTGGGACCCCTCAAGGGATGCCCGACTGCCCATTTAGGCCCAATTCCAGTGGGATCGGGCCTAAATGGGCAGTCAGGCATCCCTCTCTCAATCCAGGACTGCAGGTTCCCAATCGCTTGCCTACCTGCCTGTCAGATTGCTCCTAACTGTTTCTGCCTGCCAACCTGATCACCCCCTAATCACTCTCCTGCCGGTCTGATTGCCCCTAACTGTCCTCCCCTGCAAGGCCTGGGTCCCCCACAACTGCCCTCCCCTTCAGTCCTGGTCACCCCCAACTGCCCTCCCCTTCTGGCCTGGTCACCCCTAACTGCCCTCCCCTTCAGGCCTGGTCACCCACAACTGCCCTCCCCTGCTGGCCTGGTCACCTCCAACTGCCCTCCCCTGCAGGCCTGGTCCCCCACAACTGCCCTCCCCTGAAGCTTGATTGCTCCCACTGCCCTCCCTTGCAGGCCTAGTCCCTCACAACAGCCGTCCCCTGCAGGCCTGGTCATTCCCAACTGCCCTCTTCTGCCAGCCCAGTCAACCCTAACTGCCCACCCCTGCAGGCCTGATTGCCCCCAACTGCCCTCCCCTGCAGGCCTGGTCTCCCCAAACTTCCCTCCCCTGCAGGCCTGATTGCCCCCAACTGCCCTCCCTTGCAGACCTAGTCCCTCCCAACTGCACTCCCCTGCAGGCCTGGTCACTCCCAACTGCCCTCCTCTGCCAGTCCGGTCACCCCTAACTGCCCTCCCTTTCAGGCCTGGTCACCCCTAACTGTCCTCCCCTGCTGGCCTGATCACCCACAACTGCCCTCCCCTGCTGGCCATCTTTTGGCAGCCATCTTGTGTCCACATGGAGGCAGCCAGCTTTGACCACATGGGGGCAGCCATCTTGTGTGTTGGAGTGATGGTCAATTTGAATATTACCCTTTTATTAGATAGGATTCTAATCTTTAGATGCAGAATGAAAAATCTTAAAAGGACTCAAGCCCTACAGATGGTATACACCTTTCAAGATTTATTAAGAAAACAAAAAGGGGGAAATGCCAGAGGCTAAAGCAAACAGCAGTTAGCATATTAATGCAAAAAGAATCATTGGAAGGCCAATGGACTTTGATATTCAGCAGGGCTGAAAATCAGCATAATATTGCCCTGCTATGGGCTCAGTGGCTCAAGGCAATTTCCTAACCTGATAATCCTTATACCATTTACCAGACTTTACCTTTGATCTGCCTATATGCATTGCTAAAGGGCAAATGTGTATTCAAGGGAATAAAAAGCAAACAGGACCCAGAAGTTGGTGTGTTTTTTCAAGAAAGAGGCTCCACCTGGCCCCCAATGCCTTCTAAATTCGTATTTCTTGTATAGCCTTTTCATTTGTGTGTCAGCCCCTCCTTCAGATCCTGAACCCTGCTGAAAAGGTTGCGGCAAAGGCCACTCTACCAAGTCTGGCAGATATACTTAATACATAGAAAGAAACTTAGGGAAGCAGCCAAAATGCAGAGACAAACATGTCACAAATAAAAGAACAGGAGAAATCTCCAGAAAAAAACCTAAATGAAATGGGAGAAAGCAAACTACCAGATACAGAGTTTAAAACAATAGAAGGATGCTCAAGGAACTTAATGAGAACTTCAAGGAACTTAGTGAGCACTTCAAGGAATTTGGTGAGACCATCAAAAACGTAAGAAAGGACCAGTCAGCCCTAGCCAGTTTGGCTCAATAGATAGAGTATTGGACAGTGGACTGAAAGGTCCCAGGTTTGATTCTGGTCAAGAGCATTTACCTTGGTTGCAGGCTTGATCCCTGGCCCTGGTTGGGGCCCATGTGAGAGGCAGAACCTATAAGAGATGTATTAATTGTAGGCACCAGGTATGGAGAATAACTGTAGACCCTTTCGCATATCTCAGCAGATGAAAATTTTGTGAAAATATATTTTTTCCACTGATTTTTTTAGAGAGAGTGGAAGTGAGGAGGAGAGACAGAATCAGCAGATGAGAGTTTTATTAAGGACTAAGGGACACCTGGTATTTAAGAATATAGGATGAGGTAAGAGGCTGAAAACATGGTATTTAGTGAAAGTCTTCATGCTGAACTGTAGCATTCTTAGCCACTTCCTTTATGCCTAGAATTTTGTGTAGAAAACTCTGAGTGACCTAGAGAAAATATCTTGAAGTACTGAAATTTGAACTCCTTCCTGTGAAAAGTGCCTAATATAATGAAAACCTATATCAGCATACTGTCATAAATATTCAGAATAGGAATAAAGAAAAAATATTCCTAAAGTTTCCTGAAGGTAAAATAAGTCATGAATAAAAGATCAAGAATATGAATGGCATTACACACCAAAAGCAAAACTGAAATATAAAGAAAATATAGCTATACCCTCACAATTAAAAAAAAATAATTCCCACTCAACTAAGTGTGGGGATAATGATATTTTCAAACTTTCGGGCTCTCAAAAAGTGACCACCCATTTTTCTTTTTCCCCTCCCAGGAATCAATTGAGGATATGTCACACTGACACAAGGCAATACACCAAGAAAAAGGAAGAGATAGAGTCTTAAAAAGAGGAAAAGACATTGTGAAGGGAATTGTCAGCATGATGACTGTGTACCAGACCTCGAGAGCAGCCAGTCTGTATTGGAGCAGGAGAATGCAGAGCTGAACTGACGTCTCCAGGATAGAGTCCCTGAAGTAGCAGAAAAATGTTTTGCCAGGTCAGTTTGAATTTTGGGGTAAAATTAGAGATTGACACGTAACAATCCACACACACACACAAAGAATGTTAACTAGGAAAATAATCATATGAAACATCAATTTAAATTGTAGTTACTTGGCAGCAAACAGTACTTACATAGTCACAGTTCTATAACTCTGACTGCTGGTCTAACAAAAACAATGGTAATATTACTGGTGGAAGTGGGATTCTTGTGATGTTGTGCGGAAAAGAATTTCCCGAGACTCGCACTGGAGGATGAGTTTCCAATGTGCCTTTTCCCTGGGACCCGCCATGGGAGAAGTCCAGCCCTGTCTTCAGCAGGGCCATCATAAAGGCCACCGCCCATAGTTCCTGCTCCATAGCAGTACAGCCATGGCCATGCTGCTGCTAAGGCCACATGGCTGTGAAGAGAGAATGGACAAACGCCTGGGCGAGTTCGGGTCACAGAGCAACACAGAACAAGAGAGAGGAAATTCTTTGGGGATTTTAACCAAGAGCTTCTTCAAACTAACCAATTAACCTTCCAAGATTCTGTGTGCTTCTGACGGGGTCCACCCCCTAACCGAGCCATTGTTCTCCAGGCTAGACTGACCAGCAAGCACCTCTCCTGCATCACCCCAACTTCTGCACATGTGCCTGCCTCCCACTTTGTCCTATCCCTTCCCCCAAACCCACAATCTGGTACTGGAGGGCGGAAAAAGGGGGTGTTAACCCTCTTGGAGGAATAATGCTATGAGAAGCTGTAGCTTCCTGGTGAAGCTTCCCTTCACACCATGCTTACAGTATCTGACTTCCCTTTGCTTTCTTTCCCTTATTAATATTAACCAGCCAATTACGACAATAACATTAATATAAATATATTGGAAAGCAGCAGGTGAGGTGGGATAGTGTCTATGAGATTGCTAAATCTTCAACTATTTCCACTGCTATTTTATTTTTAAACTATAAATGTGGCTTTCTATAATAATATAGAAAATAATTATAAGCATGGATATATCTATACTTTGTATCGAGTCTCCCAAAATTTTTTTTGAAATAATCTTTTTAACTTAGACCTGCTATCTATGCTTTCAGAACTGATCATTGCAATGCTGATCCAACTGTAAGAGGAATGCAGCTATATTTTTTAAGGTATTATAGGCAGTCTTCAAATTTTTAAAAGTATTCATCTTAGGCCAAACTCCATCTCTTGTTTAGATCAATATCCTTTAGTCTCTGGTTTTTAGTGACTGTTCAAACAACTAAAGTTCCCTGGGGGGGAAAAAGTAATAAAGTTCCATGGAGTCCTGTCCTTGGTAACAGGTTTCCTTATCCTACAAAAAATGGAAAATAGATGATTTGATGAATAAGGATCTACCCTAAACAGAATCAAAAGGAGTTACATACCACATTTTTATTATTTGAGCACAAGAGTTATATCTTTCAGCAATCATTTTAAATTGCTTACTCTTTCTTCTAACCCTTTGTTCTCCAGAGGTCTTGTCATGCTCTCTGAATAGAACATCTTTCCCACTATTTGCCTCTCAATCCATATTTGTGCCCCTATCAAACATCCATTTAAAATAAGTTTTCTTCATCAAGCCCACTTGAATAGTTCTACTTCACACTGATCATTCCATTATTCCATTTCTCTGAGTGCTGATGTTTTCTGTTACATTAATTTGTACCTGTTTTCATGTCATCTTTGCATGTGTTGTTATAGCTTTTCATTTGCATGTGTCTCCCTATTATATTGTAAATTCCCTGAGAATGAGGACAATGTCTTTAACTTCATTTGCATATCTCCATGACATCCAGTAGAGAATGCCATTTGAAGGCAGCACTCATTAAATCACATTTTCACTGACAAAATCATGTCTAGCTTTGGAGAGTATGGTTTATGAAGCACTCAATATAGTTGTTATATAAAAGTCCTCAGGAAATATACATATACAATATTATGTAGAAGATACATGTTTCAAAAAACATACAACCTAGTGTACCAAAATATATATAAATTTCAGATGACATGTAGTGAAATAGTATTGATATATATGTAAGTTTGGAAAAATAAAATTAATTCCTTCCTTCCAGTAATATCCAAAGTTTGGAAAAATAAAATTAATTCTTTCCTTCCAGTAATATTCAAAATAAACAAAACAATATAATTTTATAGTACGTTCTTTCTTCCCTTAAAAAGTGACCAGGCTGAATGATAAAATTTCTAACAGACCTTGGCTTTCTATAGTATCTAGAATATATATAACCTCTTCAGCTTTTTTTAAAATATAAAATTACCTCAACTTCCTTTTAAAAATTTCATCAAAATTGCATCAAATTTTCAGTCCCAGAATTCTGCTTGTTTCCCTAAACTCAGAATCTTAAAACCTAAAAGCTGGAAGAGTTTGTATTCCAACAATTTTCAAACATGCCAAAGCCACAGAACCAGGAAAGAGTTCATAAAACTGAATATTCCAAGCCCCACTCCCAGCACTTATCACATATGAGGTAGGGCCTAAAAATTTGTTTTAACAAGCACCCTACTTATTCCTGATGTTCTGGCAAATCAATGACTTTGTCTGGTTTCTTTGTTAAAGATATAAATAAATGAAGACATTATACATGTGTGTATGTATATGTATATACAGTATATGTATTGTAAATGTCATGCTACTCTTCAGATCTAGAATTGTCACTCTTAATTCCTCCCTGTCCCACACCCCCTATTCCCCTCTGTTCCCTGGGCAGTTTCATCTTCAAGGCTTTGCCTAGGCCAGTGATGGGCAACCTTTTGAGCTTGGTGTGTCAAACTTCGCCAAAAAAACTGAGCATAACTCGGGTAGTGTGTCACTTTGAGGAAAAAACATTATTTCGCAAATGTTTCATCCTCAGGAGCAGCAAATGTTTCATCCTCGGCATGCGGCCACCTCAGCGGCTGCGTGTCATCAGAAATGGCTACGCGTGTCAGTGCTGACACGCGTGTCATAGGTTCGCCATCACTGGCCTAGGCCTTGCTCACATACTTTCCCACTTGGAAAATCCTTTCTTTCCCTTTCTTGCCAAATCAGTCTTTGTGGTGCATATCTGTCAGGATGCCATCCCTGATCTCACATTCATACAGTTCTATTTCTTCACTGAATTCTTTGTTGAGTCATTTACCCGACACTGCCTCAGATACCCTTGGCATGAAGATTATCTGTGGATAATATTAAATTCTATTCTGGCTTGTGTTCCCATCAAACTTATTAAAAATTCTACCACTGGGAAAAATTCTACCACTAGGAAAATACAATTTATTAATGTCAATAAATCCTTACTTATTTTGGGAAGTTGTTTTATCTATTGGAAAACCATATCAATGATCTGTGTAGTATGAAAGTACTATGATAACTCAGTTTCTTAGAAAAGTGGTTCTCAAACATTAATGTACAAATAAATCACCTGCTTTAGAATATATTAGTCTGGTCCTGTGGTATTTTAATATGCACATATTGTGTTATTACATAGCTTTTGATTTTATTTCTCATTAAAGTTTAAATCTCACAAAGCATTCTATCTTCTCCATGTGCCCAATAGCATCTGTGTATCATATACATAATAAATGATTAATAAACACGTGAACTGAATAATTAAATTTGTCAAAGACTGCTATCTAACTTTCTAATCTTAAAATATCTTATTAATGCGGGGGCCTGATGCAGCGGGGGCCAGACATGGAGGGGATCTCCCTTTTCCGCGTCCCGCGTGGAAAGAGAGATGAACGAACCGGTTCTAAATGGAGGTGGCCAGGGATTGAGAAAATAATAGAAATAAAGAAAACAAGACGCAGAAATAGATTCATGAAGCTGGGAGCCTGGGTGGATCTTTCTGTGCCTGGCTGAGGCCGCAGAACCAATCCAGACTGCAAAGCTGAGGCTTTATTTATAATCAGGGACAAACAAGGCAATTGACAATGTTCTTGTAAGTTTCACTTGTTTTGGCAGCACTTGCTGCCCCTCCCACAGCCCACTAGCTACCCAGGAAAGATCTAGGGATCAGTTACAGGATCAAGCTTAATTATGCTTAGAGGACTGTGCCCTTCCAAGCTTGGGACTTGTTTGCGACTTTGCCAGCAGGTCAGTCCGAGGCTTAACCCTATAACCGCTTCCTACAACATAGCTTTTGATTTAATTTTATTTCTCATTAAATTTTAAACCTCACAAAGCATTCTATCTTCTCCATGTGCCCAATAGCATCTGTGTATCATATACATAATAAATGATTAATAAACACATGAACTGAATAATTAAATTTGTCAAAGACTGCTATCTAACTTTCTAATCTTAAAATATCTTATTAAAGACCACTAATGAGAAAAGTTTGAGTGCAAGAAATCTAAAATGCACCATAGAAAACCCTTACTTTTCTGTTTATGCCATTAACTAAAGGTAAGAAAAAGGTAAAAGATGTCATTTTCAGAAAGGAAACTCCACAATATATAAAGAATGGGTTTTCTCTTGGTACCATCAATTTCCGTTCACATAAATATTTATATAAAACTTGCAAATGAAATTACCATTCCTCTTAAACAAAATCATCAGTGATAAATGTTGGAATTTAGGAATAACACTCACCCATGAAGGATTAATAACTGTAGAATAAATACTCTTGCCCACCTGGCTTTAGACTATAACTAAAAAACCAGAAAGGCCTGTTCCTCGAGAAGAGCTTTGTTGGAATCAGTTGCAGAGGACGCTTTCCCTGTTATCACGTTGCTAACCAACTTTCAGCTCTTATATACACATCTAAATGTCGTGTGTGACTGAGACTTAACAGATCACCAAAGCAGTTAATTAGGGATCCTATCAGACAAGGGTGCAGGTAGTAGTAGGTAGTAGAAGACCCTCAGTGGACTTCAGACCCTCATTCCTATGCGCCTCTTTGCAGTAAATACTTCTGTAGATGCACAGACTTTTTCAGGTTTCCAGAACTCATTTAGACCAGGGACTACCATAGTTTTTACCAAGAATTTCTTCTTTTGGATTAAGACTCAATGCTTCACTTGCTATAATCACAAAACATTATTCAGTTCATGAACATATGGCTATATCAGTCTAAATCCATTTACGATTATCCTTCATGTTATCTGAAATACATATAGAAAAAAACAGCCACTAAATTTTACAGTTGTATATTTTTAAAATTTTGTTTGGCTTCTCATTAAAATAGGAAAGCATTGATTTTGTTTGCAAATTTTGTTATTATCAAAAAACATCTATTTCCAATTTACTTGAGAACTTTTTTCCCTTGCTTATAATTATTTTGTTAGTGACTATGGACAATATCTCTGAGATATAGGTTGGTATTGTTATCTTTATTTTATGGTTACTGCATTTAATCTTATTTTATTCTTATCTCTGGTCTCAAGTTTAGGGCAATATGCATCCTGGCAAAAGAGTCCAATTTCCCACACTCCTGTGATATAGCCCAAGCCCTTTGTTCCACCTTTACCAATGGCACCCTCCTCTGAACCATATTATCGCCATAGGTATGCTGATTTCTGCAGGTTTCCTAGGTGTGAAGTTATAGCCCATATTTATTACCTCCAGTAAACATTAGCATTGGGCTGTGATTACAAGTGTCGCAAGTGGGATTTTATTCTTAGCATTCAATGATGAGGAGAGTCCTAGCATGCGTCTGTGGTTCTATCAGAGACTTTCCATCTTGTGTTCTCACCCTCCCTTATTTTATTTTATCCTCTGACAAAGAAATTCTCATTTGTTTATCAATGAATTTCATTTTCTCAGATACAGGGAGGAGCTGAAGAAGGAGAAATAGAGAACTTCAGAGGCTACATGGGAGGAGGTTCAGAGCACAGACTGCAGATACAGGGCCTGAGTAGTATCAGGGTCTGCCACTAATAGTCCAGTATTTGGGAAAGTTAGTTTACCTCATCGTGCCTCAGTTTCTCTATCTATAAAATGGGGATAGAAACCAGAATCTTCTTAATAGAGTTGTTCTGAGGATTAAAGGAATTTGTATTTGTAAAACACTAAAAAAGATGCCTGGAATAGGAGTGATATATAAATAGGTAAATGACAGGTATTCTGGGTGATTGAAATGGACAATGGAGAAATAACTGATTACAGTTTTAGGACTTTGCACCATCTTAAGAATTTGAATCATTTTAATATACACATTTATGTAGAAAAATCAAGGCCTCTATATTTCATACACTTCTTTGTTGCTTTAGGCCATTAATTCGACAGTGGAAGAGAAATCACAATGAGTAGTTTGGGTATGTTCAAATGGTTACTACAAGAGGCAAACACTCTTTTTGGTGATCATTAAGTCCATCTTGTAAATAAATATGAAAATAGTACTTGTTACTTCCTCCAGGGATCTCTTGCACAATTCTACAAGACTCTTTGCTTGGAAATTCCTGTAAATAGTTGCTAACAATTTGCTAATGAGTGAATCATTAAGTATATCATTGGTTTTTACCTACATAAGGAGAATACTCTTTTCCAAAAACTCTCTTTCCTTTCAGGCATGGCAAGGCCTGAAACATTTAGACAAAAAAAATTTAAATTAATTAATTTATTTTTTATTGTTGATGGTATTACAGATATCTCCCATTTCCCCCCTCCCCTTTACCCCCATGGTCCCAGTTCCTACCTCCCCCAGGTCTTCACTACCCTATTGCCTGTGTCCATGGGCTATGCATATCCTATATAGTAAAAGGCTAATATGCAAATAGATCGAACAGCAGAACAACCGAACCACCAGTCACTATGATGTGCTCTGACCACCAGGGGGCATGTGCAGAACATGGCGGGCATCGGCCGCAGCGGGATGGTGCAGCAGGTGAGTGGGGGTGCCAGACCAATGCGGGGTCCTGGCCGCTGTCATTGGGGCGAGCCTCTGGTGGTTACTGAAAATTCTTTGCTCCTGCATGCCACGGTCCTGTCCGGCACTTGCACCTGCTGCCAGTGCCAGCCCCGCTTGCACCCACTGCCGGCGCCAGAGCTGCCACTCGTACCCACTGCCGACACCCAGCGCTGGCCCCGATCACTCGGCGCTGTCAGCGGGTGCGAGTGGTGGCTGCCAGCCCCAATTGCCCCTGAGGGCTTCTCCACCTCCCCCTGCTCCTGAGGGGAGAATGGGGCCGGCAGCCACCTCTTGTACCCGCAGCCAGTATCGGAACCACCACTTGCACCCGCTGCCGGTGCCCGGTGCCGGTCCTGATCTCTCAGCGCTATCAGTGGGCGTGAGTGGCGGCTGCTGGCCTTGATTGCCCCTGAGGGCTTCTCTACCTGCCCCCTGCTCCTGAGTGGTGATTGGGGCAGCAGCTGTCACTTGCACCTGCTGATGGCGCTGGCCACAATCGCTCTGCGCCTTCAGCGAGTGTGAGCGGGGCTGGCACCATCAGTGTGTGGGAGCAGTGGCAGCAAGAGAGGGCTGCTGGAAGACAGGGGACCGGGGGCTGTGGTGGGAGGGGCCAGGCAGGGGTGCAGAGGATGGGCTGAGATCCACCCCTGTGCCTACCACAGACTCATGGCCCACAGTTCCTTTCTAGGTGCACGAATTCGTGCACTGGGCCCCTAGTAAGTATACTAGTATAAGTTCTTTGGTTTATCTCTTCTCCTCCCCCAAAACATTTAAATAGTATTATCTCCTTTAGACATTTTGTAACATTGAAAGTAGGTTCACAAACCAGTAAATCTCTAGGTAAGTATTTTATAAATAAAAATACCATATCAGTGTCAAAAACTACAGAGAGAGTGTCCCAAATTTAGACTACTTATTTCATCTTCTGATTACAGCACTGCATATTCTTTGCCCTAAAAGATCTGATTATGGAGGGGGAAAAAAACCTATGGTTAAATTGAAATCTTCGATGAAAAAAGGCATGCCAAAAAAGCAAACAAAGTTAGAAAAAATGTTAAATCATTGAAAGCAAAAATATTATATTCTGATTCATAAAAAAATTATCTTGTATAAATTTCAATTCCTCTTTTTTTTAAAAAAAATATTTTATTGATTTTTTTTTTACAGAGAGGAAGGGAGAAGGATAGAGAGTTAGTAACATCGATGAGAGAGAAACATCAATCAGCTGCCTCTTGCACACCCCCTACTGGGGATGTGCCCACAACCAAGGTACATGCCCTTGACTGGAATCAAACCTGGGACCCTTCAGTCCTCAGGCCGATGCTCTATCCACTGAGCCAAACCAGTCAGGGCTCAATTCTTCTTTTGGCAAAATCTATTTTATCCCTACTACTTCATTTTCCACATGCATGGTCCTCAAAATACTAGACATGCTAAAGGCATCTGACTACCTACTGTCTTTTCACTTTTATAACAGGCATGTAAATATTTTCTGTAATTTAAATTTGTAGCACTGTTGTAATGAAATCCTTTTCAATTTTAAGCTTGCATATTTATATTCAATTAAGAGAAAGGCAACTAATATAATTTAACTTAATTTTAAATTTGTGGTGCTTTGAAAGAATATGTCTTATATGTATGTATGGTATATGAACATCCTCACTGATTCAGCATGGATCTCCTAAGCTGAGAGATAAAATCACTTAGCCTGTCCAATAAAGAGATCAGTGCACTATACCAGTGAACAATACTTGACACTAAATGCCTCAGTTCAGCCCTCACAGATCAGAAGCCCAGGGATCCATTTGTGAAAAACATACACAGTAAAAGATATTACATGAAGGACTGGGCTATTGTCATGAAACAGGTCAGAAAAATTCTCTAATGGCAGGACATTTAGGCTGCATTGCCATAATGTGAAATCCTCTCTGCTTTTTTATCTTAGTCCATGGGCAACTAAACAAATGTTAGGTAACCCAACACTATAAAGTAAGACGTAAGAACTTACAGGGAATGAGTCCAATTTTGGGTACTCAAAGAAGTATCCAAACCCTTCTATCTTTGTGAAAGAACCTAGAAGAAGCCTAATTTCCAAGTGACTACTTTTTTAAATGCCTGTATGTATCCCAAGTATGTGTTTAAGAGGCTCAAGCTTGCATTCAAGCTTAAAGCAGGGGTCCTCAAACTTTTTAAACAGGGGGCCAGTTCACTGTCCCTCAGACCATTGGAGGGCCGGACTATAGTTTAAAAAAAAACTATGAACAAATTCCTATGCACACTGCACATATCTTATTTTGAAGTAAAAAAACAAAACGGCAAAAAGGCCCGCATGTGGCCCACGGGCCGTAGTTTGAGGATGCCTGACTTAAAGTGTAGAGAAGTGGCAGTAAAACCTCATAAACAATAAACAAGTGATATTTTATCAAAATGCACATTTTTATTTAGATAATGGAAGTTTTAGGTAATACAAAATATAAATAAGGATCTTCAGAAACCTCATTGGTTAGTTGCATGCTAGAATACACTATGCAAAGATAATTTATACTTGATAAGAGTGTTCAGTGTAGATGTTGGTTAAATTTTATGACATATGAGAAAGTTTGATGATTTTTCTATAACAGCAACAACATTTACTAAAAAGAAAAAGAGATGGCCTATGGTAATCTAAAATGTTTATTTTTTTCATCCAAACAAACAATTGAAATTTAAATTCACAAAAATGTGAGTTTCTACTTTAATAGATATATTATGAAGTATATTCCTTTAATCAAAATGGTATAATCTTAGTCTAATGAGAGTAGTTTTCCCCAACTTAAAGATATATTCACTACAACTGTGAAGATAACTTGCTGTTCTGTTTAACTATGCCACAAAGCTAAATATTATCAGGGTATGGAAATTATTCAGAAGAAAATCATCTTTGTCAATGTGAGATTTAACTGCTGAAATATTTAAGAACCCAAATCACCAGGCATGTTTTATACATAAAACTACAGATGTTCTCTGTGTCATAACCTGCAGCAACTTTTTAGGCATTCCACATGGCCAGCAGAACTATTAACAAGCACATGCAAAAATTGTGGGAGGAAGTAAAACTGAATAATTCAGACAATTGATTTATGCCTGATAAGTGTCACTCAAGGAATTTTACAACATTATTTAAATTTAAAAAATGGTATAGTAGGTTTTAATTCCAGCTATAAAAATCATTGAATGATTGTAATTTTGAAATTAGATTGGGAAACATAAACACCCACAGTCCTCCAGAGATAATATTTTTAGATTTTAGGTGGTGAATAAGCTCTAATTGTCATAGTTATGCAGGTAGATACTTGCTAATATAAATAGAAAATATTAACCTAACAACTCTTCATAATGTTATATAATAAACAATTCTCCATGTAAGCAGATAATTGTGCCAGTTTTATTGAATACAACCTGGTAAATAAGAAATCTGAATAGACTGATATACATATAATCACAAGTCCTGGTACATTGGGAAAAGAGCATAGGACTGAGAAAGCAGAAGAACTGAGGGCTTGGATCTGCTCAGTTACTTGGAATCAAACCTTAAGACAATTATTTAGCCTCTTTAGGCCTAAATCTATTTATCATGAAAGTTTTGGGAAATGTGCTACATGATTTTTAAAATTATACCCAGTTCTATAGTTTGATAATTCTGCCTACCTCCTATTTTATATTTGTATCTCATTAAGAGTGAGGGTGAGTATAAGAGAAATAAAGACACGTTAAATGAAGAGGCTTTTGTAAAGAAACATGCTCTGGATGCACCTAACTATGCTGGCTGGGACAGATTTCTCTCCCCGCTCCTACCCCCACCAATGCAGGACTGTTATGAATGATCTTTGAGGAAAAGTAGAAAACATACATGATACTGATGATACTGGGCAATGGTCTATTCATGCCCACACCCCCACCCAGGGGAAAGAAGGTAGCTGGCTGTCAGACACAGACACTTGTCCAAGATCCAGGGGACCAGGATGCCTTTCTTGCCCTCAGTTCCCCTGAGTCAACCGGAACCCTTTCTGTGAACTCTTCCTCATATTTAAACTGGGGCTCAGAAAGGCTTTTGTTACTTGCAGATAAAAACATTTGGCCAAAGACTTCTAATAGCAAAGTGGATGAACAACCTGAACAGCTCTTTTGTAATGAAGAAAATAAACATAGGAAATATATGCTACCTCATTTAAAAAATAAAGAAGTACAATGGAAACACTATGAATTCCTTCTTTTGCCCATTAGACTGGCAAAGATTAAAATATTATGCCCAGATTTTGCAAAGATTAAAATATTATACCCAGAGAGAGGAAAGTAGGTCTGTTGTTGGGTGTGTAAATTACTACAAACAATTTGAAGGGAAATTAGGCAACACATATCAAAACACATATTATGTATATTATTTGAACTAGCACCTCATTGCTGGAAATTTATAATAAGGTAATAAATGTACATATTAAAGAAGATTTAGGCTAAAGGATGTTGATTGCAGCATTTAGTGAAACAGTGAATATTTTAGAATAACATTAGAGAGAAGATAATTTTTTATTACTTTAAATAATGTGATTTATTTATATATATATTCATTGTCCATCTCATTCCACTAGCATGTAACCTTCATAAGGCAAAGGCTTTGTCATTAGGGTATTTTTCCATACCTGAAACAGGGGCTTAATAAATGTAGTTGAATGAATGAATAAATTGAAAATGGCAGTGTATAGATTGAAAGGATATTCATGATTTTCTGTTGAAAGAAGAAAAAGAACAAAAGAAACACCCAGCCAATAATTAAGATAAATGAGGATAAAGATGAAATGAACAAATTAATAATAGAAAAATAGTTAATAGAATCTCAACATTTCTATGGGAGTTTATTTTTGGACTTTAACAACCAAATTTTAAAATGTATCTGAAAAATAATTGGATGGTGGTAACTATGAAATTTTTGGAAAAGATGATTATTTGGAGTGTTTGTGGGTGTAGGAGGTAAGGAGGAAGATCTTATCCCATAAGGTAAATGACATATTACTGAGTTAAAGTAATTTATGTGTTATAATGGCATAAGAATAAACGGATAGGTCAATGGAACAGAATAGAGTGCCCACCAATTTATACAGCATTGAGAATCAGTTGGGGGTGGATGTTATACCCAGGCTAATGCAATAAATGGAGCTGAGATGATTGGTAAATGATTTGAAAAGTACCTTATTAAAATTTCCTATTATGTTATAATTGCAATATACATTTCAGATCAATTAAATGTTAACCATAAAAATATACCAAAAATATCCCATAAAAACTAGAGTGAATTATATACCTATATAATCCTGGATTCCACAAGGCTTTCTTAAGTCTAAAGGAAAAGAAGACTTCATAAAAGAAAAAAAAATGATAAATTTTACTACAATAATTTGAAACCTTTGAATTTGAAAATAAAATGAAATGGCAAAGTAAAAAATAAAAAAGACTATTTGTACTAAAGTAATAGAGTTACTAGAAATTTAATATGTAAATGAGCAAAGACACCAATGTAACTCATAAAAAATAAATTAAAATGGCTAATGAATATGTGAAAAGGTATTTGAAGAGGTATTCACCAGCAATCCAAGGTACACAGATTAAACCAGATACCCTTTTAGTTGTTTATAAATTATTTAAAAAAAATTACCAGCATTAGCAAGAAAGGGGTAAGACATACTCTCTCATACTGCTTATGGAAATGTGAATTGGCAGAAACCTTTTGGGGAAAAAACTTGAAGATCTTCAAATATGTTACATGTTTACATTTACTTTTACTTTATTATTTATTTTAACACAGTTCTTTAAAAGTAAATTATACTGGTATTATCCAAACATATTAGCATTGTTAAAAGGGTACAGAAAAGGCAGAAATTCTTTTATACTACATTACCACTATTTTCAATAATCCTTACTATGTTTTCTTTCAGGTCTCTTTCAATGGAAAAATATATTATTTGGCTTTGAATGATTTTTAAAAATGGATATTTATATAAGTCAAATTTGACCATCTTGTTCTGTGATAACAAACCACCAACAAAATTTCAATGGCTTCATATATAAATGTACATTTTTCACTCTGCAAGGCCATTCTTCCAAGCAGTAAAGGTAGGATCGAGACCTGCATGCTGTGACTTTGTCATCTGGAACACATATTTTCCAGGTTTCTGCTGCAAGGAAAAAAGTGAAAGAGGGCCATGTACTGGCTCAGAATGCTTTAGTTCAGAAACGGCTCATTGGCTAAAACAAGTCCCATAATGTGCATACAATGTCTGCGGAATGTGGTGAAATACAGACATTTAGTAAAGCTGTATTTGTAGTAATTATTTCTGCTATAATATTGCATGTATTGTTTTCTTCACTTAAAATGTATTAGCAGACAGTAGAGATGAGCTCAGACAAGAACTGACTAGATTTCAAGTAGAGCTCAAAGGAAAGAGTGTCCACTAAATAGGTCATACAGGTTTGAGGACTCAACCGTTTCTGTTTACTAAATTAAGAGATAAGCCTGAAATGATTACTACAGTAATTTCACTAGGTATATGTATATGAACTCATTGTATACCTTAGATATATGTATATACATTGCTGTTTAGAAATAAAAGTTTTAAAAATTAATATAAAAAAGGGGCAATAAGCCTGAAATAAGCTTTTAGCAAAAATAGTCTATAAGACAAATTGAATGTACTTAAATGCCACTGAACTGTACACATACTTAAAAATGGCTCAAGTGGTACATTTTATGCCATGTTATGGATATTTTACCACAATAAAAATGCCTATAATTCCCAGTTAAACAGAGTGAATCAGACTTGAAGTGAAGATTAGATTAAGGCTATTGCCTTCCCACCCAAACCTGCTATGTCAGAGGCCTCAAAGTAACCACAAACTGTTGAGAGAGAGGGAGTGGCATTGGGTTGAAAGAGAAAGGAAATACAGTGGGCTTGAGAACTGTGTCTATCAAAGAACATAGGTGATGGTCAGTGGTACATGAAACTGATGGGAAGCAAATAGATCAATGTTTTTGAAGGAATTGTATTATCAAAGATAGCTTGCTTCTAGACTAAAATAATCCCATTTCAACAAAACAACCTTGAACTTCACCCCCCCCCCTCCAAGCTTTATTGAGGAACTAGAGGCCCAATGCATGAATTCATGCACCAGTGGGGTCCCTTGGCCTGGCCTGAGGGATTGGGCCGAAACTGGCTCTCCGACATCCCCCAAGGGTCCTGAATTGCGAGAAGGCACAGGCCAGGCTGAGGAACCCCACCAGTGCATGATCAGGGCCAGGGAGGGATGTCCAGGGAGGATTCAGGGAGAGGAGACCTGGGAGGAGACTAATAATGAACTTGTGAGAATAGAGGAGACTGAAAATGGAGGTCAATGATAGCCATCGTTTTCTCTGGGAGGTAAAGGATAAAAACTGCAAAAGTCTGGAACAGTCAGTCACCATGGAGAGCACAGAAGAGAGCTTATTGGAGTAATCCAAGTATTGCTGGTTTAGATTGAAAACCATAAAAGCACAACAATAAAAAAGAGCCAATGATAGGAAATCTAACAGGGAGGGACTGCGGGAGGGCTCCAGGGTGTGTCTGGTCCATCTCACTCAGTCCCAATCAGCCGGACCCCAGCAGCAAGCTAACCACAGGTCGGAGCGTCTGTCCCCTGGTGGTCAGTGCACGTCTTAGTGAGCAGTTGAGCAGCCTTAGCATATCATTAGCATATTACACTTTGATTGGTTGAATGGCCAACCAGACGACCGGGGACTTAGCATATTAGGATTTTATTATATAGGATAATTGACAAATAAAAGTTGCATATATTTAAGGTACACAACTTGATATTTTGATGTAGGGATACATTTTAAACTAATCAGCATAATCAGGTTAATTAACATATTTATTACCTCACTTTCTTTTCTTTTCCTTCCTGATCATTTTCTTTTCTTTTATGTGATGAAAATACATAAGGTTTACCCTCTATTTATCATATCTATTCTTTCAGTTTGGAGTAGTTCCCCAGTTGTTCCTTGATTTTCATAACTATGATGTTTTCGAAGATTACAGGCCAAATAGCTTATAGAATAGTTTCATCTGTGTCTGATGTTTCCTATGATTAGATTCAGGTAATGCATCTTCTGTAAGAATATCACAAAAGAAATGCTGTGGTCTTTTCATTGCATCCTATCAAGTGGTACACATTTTCATTTATTTCCTTATTGGTGAGGTTAACTTTGATCACCTGATTAAGGCTTCTTTGCTGTAAAGTGGTATCTTTACACTCTGTAATTCATAACTATTTTGTTGTGAGTTCCTTTGAGTTAATGTAAATGTTCTGTTTCTCATCCAATTAAAAATATTTTCATTTATGTATTATACTAGAGGCCCGATGCATGAAATTCATGCAAGAGTAGGCCTTCCTTCCCCTGGCTGCCAGCACCAGCTTCCCTCTGGCACCCAGGACCTGGGCTTCCCTCTGGCCTCCAGCAGGCACCAGGGACCTGAACTTCCCTCGCAGCCCCAGCTTCGTCCGGAAGGATGGAAGGAAGTCTGGTCTAATTAGCATGTTATGCTTTTACTATTATAGATCATTATGGACTCATGGATCTGTTTTATTCAATGAGTTGTGATTTGTTACTGTTACTTATTTTGTTGCAAATATTGTGCCAGATTTGTCCAGTGTCCTGTGCCTTTAAGCTTCCTTCTGTGAAATGTCATCATTTTAAAATAACTTCCTTACTTTTTGGCACAATAAGATGTTCTAGGTTCATCTTGTATTTTCTTGGCTCCAGCCTTGGAATCAGCCATTCTTCCAAAGAGGTTTGTCTCCTCATAGTGAAGAATGATATTTAAAAAGCAGTATCTAGGCCTCAGGTATATGAATTGCTATTTGAGGGTTGCAGCTTCTGAAATTTCTCAGTGGCCAGAGCTAGAGAACACACACACACACACACACACACACACACACACACACACACACACGCATATACACGTTCATATCTATATTTATTTTTATATCAACATTATAGCGTTAAAGCCATGATTTCATTACCATATTTCTAATTTTAATCAACACCACAGGGTTCAATCTCGTTTCTCCCCTTCTATATTTGTAACTCGCATCTCTGACAGTGAGAAACCTGGCATCCATCGGTTTTAATATGTTTATTTGAGCAATCTCCCTGTATGTAACCAATCTTATGTTGCTGCTGCTTTCGCCCACCCCACAGGAGTGTGCTCCAGTCTGGGCTATCACACCCTACTCTGGGTTTTCACGAACCCCCTTTCTTCTCCTCATCCTATCCTCCCACCATCCCCACTGTGGACGCCTATCTCCTCAGTTCCAATTCATGGATTCTGGATTGAATTGTTTAGGAAAGAAAGAGAGAGAGAGAGAGAGAGAAAGGGAAGGGATGGGAGAAGAAGAAATGGAGGGAAAAGGGCGAAGAGTGAAAAGTGGGAGAGAAAAAGTAGGAAAAAGAAAGAGTAAAATGAAGAGAAAGCTGAATGTCACAGATTCTTTACAGCCCAATGATTGTTTGACCCCTGGACACTGTCAATAGAGGCCATTTAAAACTATTTGAGGCTGAAGACTCTGTTCAGGGTGCCTGAGGTCAGTGGTCCTTAAGTGGTGTGATTTTGCCCCCAGGGAACATGTGGCAATCCAGCTCAAAATGCCAATTGTGCTAAGGAACTCTAACTTAGGTTATGATATTTTAAACTTCCTTCTTTAATGTGACTTAATTTGTAGTTTAAACCCAATTCAATATAAACAAAAATAAAATAAACCATCACACCACACAGTGAGGGAAATGAATAAAGCTGATTGTTAGTTGGCAGTTATAGTATTCCTGATATCAAAACACAGCTAAAGTAACTTTTCACTCTCCTAACTATATTACATTATCTATTAAACCTAGTGGCCTGATGCACAAAATTCATGCATGGTGGTGGTGGTGGGGGGTTGTCCTTCAGCCCGGCCTGCACCCTCTCCAATCTGGGACATCCCTCTCGCAATCCGGGACCGCTGGCTCCTAACCGCTCACCTGCCTGCCTGCCTGATTGCCCCTAACTACTCCACCTGCTGGCCTGCTCACCTCCAACTGCCCCCCTTGCCAGCCTGCTCACCCCCAGCTGCCCCCCCCTGCAGCCTGCTCACCCCCAACTGCCACCCCCTGCTGGCCTGCTCACCCCCAACTGCCCCCCTTCACTGCCAGCCTGATCACCCCCAACTGCCCTCCCCTCCTGGCCTGATAACCCCTAACTGCCTCTGCCTCGGCTCCGACACCATGGCTTTGTCCAGAAGGTCTCCCGGAAGGTCTCCTGGTATAATTAGCATATTACTGTTTTATTAGTATAGATAGTAAAGCCAGCATCATTTTTACAGTTGTTCTACATTCTTATGTATTCCCAGTCCTAGTTTTCAGAATGGAGCATCAAATACTAGATACTTTCCAGGTTTCACCTTCTCATAAATGCCATCATCAAAAGTGAGGTGAAGGCAGCAATTTGCTTCTAGCAAAGGAAAATCCCCCAAAGAGATGCATGGCTAGAGAGTCTGAAGTACAGTGATCGGGGGTGATCATAACCACATATGACTACAGAGTTGGTGGGAAGAAAGCCAAAGTCTCGTGGTGTCCCACAGTCTTGCCAAGCATTCACAGCAGTTTAAGAGGCGTTAGATAACACCTAGAGGTCCCACAGGTCTACTCTTTTCCTTAGAGCTATTCTGGGATTAGAGAATAGAATTGTGTGAAAGTGTAAAGTCACAATGTAAGGAAGGTACAACATGTACTTTCTTGCCGCCTTGACACAGACTCTATTGACTTTAGAGAACCTCACCCTATTCTTACAAACCTGGCAAGCATTAAAAAACAACAACAAAACAAAACAAAACAAAACAAAAAACAACCCACAAAAAACCCCCATCAGCCTGGCTCACCTGGTGTGTATTCTTTTTTTACCTTTTCTAAGTATATTCAAGTTCAAGTTTTGAGAGGTGGCTCAGACTTGTCAATCAGGAAAAAAGTTGGTTGTAGTCCTCCTGTTCAGGGCAGTGTAACTGGTAGAAAAAGTTCACACTCATTTGGGGAATGTATATAAGATGGTTCCTCTGAAGATGTCACTATTTTTCACCATTGGGGTAGAGAAGAAACATAAAATAAATTTATTCTTACTTGGGATAGTCCTTTAAAAATACATGCTTTTATTTAAAAGACTAGAGGCCCGGTGCATGAAATTCGTGCACAGAGGGGGGTTGTCCCTCAGCCCAGCCTGTACCCTCTCCAATCTGGGACCCCTCAAGGGATGTCTGACTGCCCGTTTAACTAAACGGGCAGTCGGACATCCCTCTCACAATCCAGGACCGCTGGCTCCCAACTGCTTGCCTGCCTGCCTTCCTGATTGCCCCTAACCGCTTCTGCCTGCCAGCCTGATCACCCCCTAACCACTCTGCTGCCAGCCTGTTTGCCCCCAACTTCCCTCCTCTGCCTGCCTGGTCACCCCTAACTGCCCTCTCCTGCAGGGTTGATCACCTCCAACTGCCCTCCCTTGCAGGCCTGGTCCTTCTCAACTGCCCTCCCTTGCAGGCTGGGTGCCTCCCAACTGCCCTCTCCTGCTGGCCATCTTGTGGTGGCCATCTTGTGTCCACATGGGGGCAGGATCTTTGACCACATGGGGGCAGCTATATTGTGTGTTGCGGTGATGATCAATCTGTATATTATTCTTTTATTAGATAGGATACAGGCCTGGTACAGGGGTGGGAGCCAGCTGGTTTGCCCTGAAGGGTGTCCCGGATCAGGTGGGGGTTCCCTTGGGGCGTGGGGCGGCCTGAGTGAGGGGCCTGTGGTGGTTTGCAGGCCAGCCACGCCCCCTGGCAACCCAAGCAGAGGCCCTGGTATCTGGAATTTATTTTCCTTCTACAATGGAAACTTTGTAGCCTGGAGCAGAGCCAAGCCTGAGGCTCCCTCCGAGGCTGGCAGCCATTTCTGTTGGGGTTATAATTGAAACTTTGTAGCCTTAAGCGGAGGCCTGGGCCTGGCCAGGGTGTGCGGAAAGCTTTGCTTCCCCTGTTGCCGGCGGCAACCCTGGCCTGCTCTCTCAAGCTCCATTCTGCTGCCATTTGTTTGAATTTGTTTACCTACTATAATTGAAACTTTGTAGCTTGAGTGGAGGCTTAGGCCTGGCCAGGGCAGGTGGAAAGCTTGGCTTCCTCTGTTACCTAGGAAACCTTGTTCTCTGTGGCTGCAGCCATCTTGGTTTGGGTTAATTTGCATGCTCGCTCTGATTGGATGGTGGGCGTGGCTTGTGAGCGTGGCTTGTGGGTGTGTCGGAGGTATAGTCAATTTGCATATTTGTCTATTATTAGGTAGGATTAACATTTGTAAATAGAGTTAAATATCACTGACATGAATTAACTACAGGCAAGGTCCATAATAAGTTAAAAGAAATGCTCAAAAAACAAAAACAAAAACAAAACAATGCTCTAACTTTTGAGTACTTACTAGTACAACAATGTGTAATAATGCTAAACAAAATTCTTCTAAAGAAAGAACATTCCAGAAAATTGTCTGATGCTGTGAAGTATAATCCGTAGCATTTATCTTAATTTTAAAAGTTGTGTATTAAAGTCATTAAAATAATTTGTAGTAATTAAGTAGGTTAGCAATGTCCATAGATGTGGTATTTTTACTACTAATTTGTCAACCAAACTCTTTCTTTGGAGATTTGGCAAAGGAAAATTTTACCTCAGATTAAGGAAATTGATAAAAAGTACAAATTATAAGAGTTGTAAATCAGTGAGATATATTACACTAAACAAAAAAGAGGTCCCTCTGAGAAAAAGGTGTTGAACTTGGCAAGTCAGCAGTTAGGGATGACTTTTAGGGAAAGAAATGAACCTACAATGAACTGAGGAGGATTCAGGGAGAGGAGACCTGGGGGGAGACTAATAATGAACTTGTGAGAATAGAGGAGACTGAAAATGGAGGTCAATGATAGTCATCGTTTTCTCTGGGAGGTAAAGGATAAGAACTGCAAAAGTCTGGAACAGTCAGTCACCATGGAGAGCACAGAAGAGAGCTTACTGGAGTAATCCAAGTATTGCTGGTTTAGACTGAAAACCATAAAAGCACAACAATAAAAAAGAGCCAATGATAGGAAATCTAAAACAAAAATAAAATCATGTTAATACATCTGAGACCTGTGGTCATTAAGGCAAATGTCTGACGCAAATCTTGTTTGATCTGTCCCGTTTTCGCAGTCTTCTACATGCATCTGGTCAGTGGCTTCCTCCCGCTTCAGCACGGCAGGTGAGATGGCCCGTTTCAGTCACACGGCTTTTCAGTAGTGATCTGCAGACCCTGGTTCTTGTCTCTAAGAACTAGTTTGTTACACATCAAATGCGGCAGCTGCAGCACTTTTTCAATAAGGCAGTTCATTGCTCAAATCCAAATTTTAAATTAGTTTGTAATGTTAATTTTTCATTTATAGAAAATTGCAAGGAAGAAAGGATGGGAGTAAAAGGAGAAAAATACAAATATAGAATTAATCAGCCAACATATTTGTGTCGAACTAAAAAAATCATTCATCTTAATCCAATCTTGGTCAAAGATCCATTGTTTTCTTTCCACAGTTTAACTGCCCATTTTTTATAGCACCTTGTTTTTTCAGGATTCGATAATTGATAATATTCAGATAGGTCCTGGGATTAAATATCTTTAAGGTTCAATGAAGAAAGTTATGTTAGATGACAGTATAAATAAGGTTAAAGAATGAATATTAAGTTATGTTAGATGACAGTATAAATGAAAGTTATGTTAGATGACAGTACAAATAAGGTTAAAGAATGAATATTAAGCTACTTCTTAAAATAAAATATTTTAACACCTCTTCAAAATTTTAAGAGGCCTTCATAGCCTATAAAACTGATATGCTAATGTCAAATAATCCAAAAGTCCCGCCACACAAAGGCCCATGATTCAATGGGAGATAATAACAATGCATCTTGTTAGTTTCATCTTCTCCAATGTGTTTCACACAGTAAGTGTATTAGACTCAATAGTGCAAGATTCTTAACCATGGTGGCTTCTTGGTATCACCTGTATAGCTTTCAAAATGCTGTTCTGCAGCGAGGGTAAATTGTTGGAATGGGGCTCAATCTCATACATTCCTTCGTTTTAAAGTCTCTCCAGATAAGGCCTTGGCCAGGTAGCTCAGTTGGTTGGTGTCATCCCGATATGCCAAGGTTGTGGGTTCAATCCCCGGTCAGGTCAGGGCACATACAAGAATCAACCAATGAACGCATAAATATTAGAATAACAAATTTCTCTCTCTCTCTCTCTCTCTCTCTCTCTCTCTCTCTCTCTCTCTCTCTCTAATCAATAAATAAAAATTTAAAAATCTCCCAGGATGATTTTAATGGATAGCTAGGTATGAGAAACACTCTCGGTACATTGTAAAAATAAATTACTTGATCATAAGCAGTAGTTACAAAATGAAATACAATATGTATATAGGAAGGGTAACGTCATTTGTGAAACTTCTGTGTTGTCTATATTTGTGAGTGTCAGTATGTGGACATAAGTATTTGCTATCGAAAAATGTTTAACTCTGGATTATGTTGATCTGTAGTAGGTAAATATAAATACATTTTTATTAAATAAATAAGATTAAAAGACCTCATTTGGACCTTCATTTAAAGAAACAGCAAATTTTTATTCTAGATAACAACATATTTTACTGTCAAAGGAATATAGCCAAAGCATTGAATTTATAACTAATAATTTACTGAAGAAAGAGGTGCAAAAAATCTAACCTAACTTTATATTAAATTGTTTGGAAAAATAAGTCCTAGAGATGATAAAGTAATGTGTTCCTAGTTGGTACTTATGTGCAAAAATATCTAAAATCATGTGTATTTTTATTTTAGCACATTGAATGCTTTAGTATTTAATGCTGAAATGATTTCTGTCACTATTTTAGTCAAAATTGGATGTGATACACTGCCTGTTTAATGTTGTGTGAACATCCTGTCATCTTTTAATGCACTAATCCTCCTAATCATATGAAGCTCCTTGGAAGGTATTGTGTTTAGCACTTTTGATGTTGTAAGTAAAGTCCAGAAATAGGAGGGGTGGATGAAATATATCAGTTCCTGTAGCACTTGGGTAGATGTCGGTTTTGGATTTGAGAAATTATAGGCTCCATGATAAATATTTCAGACTGCTGACTACAATGAAAAGTAATTAAAGCAGCTATGACAACAGGTGCTGTATGGGAGAAATGGTGCCTTTTATCATGAGGTTGTGGGTGCATGTGCTAAATGCGCTCACCATTTTCTCTTTTCTATTATTCACTGAATACCCTGGGGAGATTATTCTATTGCCAGAATTTATAGGACATAATGAAACCACATTAAATATGTATCTGATTGCTACCAACTGTGTAGAAAGAGTATGCTAACTATGGTTATGTGCGGCGAGTTCAGGACCAGTGAAGTTGGACTTCACCGTGACTTCATTGTGCTTGACACACAGGCCCTCCCTGTGTCGCTGGCCTTGAATTCAAGCACCAGATAACCTTCTATTTGTTTTTTTTTTGTTAAATAAAAACTTTAAGAGGGTTATAATGAGTAATGAGCTATATACTTCTTTTAGACCTAAGGGTTTCCATATAGGGAACTCCTAAACATATGGCATATGAACAGCCACGATGGAAAATGATTTTAATCTTATCAGTCTTAATTACATATTTCTTTGGAATATTGAGCACCATATTTCATAGCACACATCATTTTATCTCACATTTTATCTATGCAACTCACAGACTTCCTTCTTAAAAACAAAAAGAAAGGGCTTCTTAAAGAATAGAGTGGTTCAATTTTGGTTAACAAGGAACTATGTCCATGATAAACGTCTACAATGAGGCAGTGAATAACAGTAAAATGCTGTACAAAATGACTTGTGATTAATGCTTTTATAAACCTTCTTTTCTTAGAGGTTAACTAAGATGAAGTTTCTAATCTTTTACTTCCTACTTGTATAGAAGATGATTATGAAATGGTAATCAGACTGCTGCTCTAAATGTAGAAGCAACTTTTATGTATACACTATCCCTTTTTTATTGTAAGTTTTCCTTTTAAAAGAATACACATTCTCCAATGTTATAGAGGTTTAGAAGTCACTTCTGTGTATATAGATCAGTACTTGTTCATAGATGGCAACAACTTTATGATGTATAGTTAGGTTACTGACCTCAGAAGTAAAAACAAACAAATAAATCTGATTATGTAATCTTTAACTATTTTACTAAAAATCTAATGAAATAAGTTTAAAGATTAAATGCCTTAAATTTGTACAATATTGACATATTTATAATATTTCAAATAAGTTTGTTATGGAAGTACCTGAGAACTTTGGAAATGTCATATAAAATTTGATGAGAAACTAAATCTGCTATATATTGTAGCTTTGTGAATACAGAAAAATAAGAATAGTGCTAAAGAAAAAGAGATGTTGAGTCTATCCTGAATTTTAAATCATTTATCTAAACAAATGTTTACAGTTGAGTGCCTACTATGTGTCTGGCACTGGGTCAAGCATTTAAGACAACCAGGCTGAATACAGGTACTCTTGTTGATCCAAACACTTCAGAAATTGTATTTTTCTCCCAGAGGGAGAGTTGAGGAGCCATCTTCCCAGCCTTGTCTCGTGTTTAGAATTATTGATCTGAAAGGCAGACTTTCTCTACGGTTGTAGCTCTACTGCGGTGAGAATTCCCTGGGCCTATGCTTTAGACTCCCTGGGTCCCACAGGGGGGAATGGAGCCACTGAGAAGAAGGCAGATTTTTCATTGAAATTGACTTAGAACTTTCTGATGCTTTATAGGCATTATAGCAGAATTCTGCAATATAGGGGTTGGGCAAAAGCAGGTCTACAGTTTGTATGAAAAAAGATGTGGTTATTACAATAGCTTTATTAACTGTGTTTCTCGAATTCATAACCATAAACCTACTGTTGCCCACCCCTGTATATGAACAATAGCATTCTTGCCTTCTGGTTGATGAGAGGTTAACTGGGTTTTGTTATTCCTTTATCTGAAATCTTTTATTCATTGACTTGTATGCTGGGCAGTGGGTTTCCAAGTGAGCAAGAGAGACACCATTTCTGCCCTCTTGGAGCTGATGCAGATCTAGCTGGGAAGACAGATGAGGGAGCAGCGGTTACAATACAGTGTGGTAACTGCAGCAGGAACAGAGAAGCAGGGTGCCGAGTTTAGCCTTGAGAAGAATGGTGGTGAGCACCCAGTGAAGGCTGTCTGGAGGAATTAATAGTTGAACAAAGACCTGTAAAAACAAGTTAGGAAATTGTGAGGGCCTGGGAGAATGGAGGAAAGTGTTCCATGCAAAGAGAATAGCAAGTGCCCTCTGAGAAGGACTTCAGAAAGAGAAAGATCTGTTTGCCTGGGTCACAGGAAGTAAGGCTGGAGGCAGAATCAGAGACTTGTTGCCCATGTTAGGAATTGGAATGTTGTCCTAAGGATAATGCAGAACCATCTCAATAGAGTGCAAACATTTTAGAAAATCATCATCAGAAGAAGAAAAAGGAAAAAGATGGGTGGCCAAGAGAGATAAATCAGAAACTGGGGCAATAATCCACATGAAAGATTTTTGAAGAGAGAGCTAGAGTGTGGCAGCAGTGGGGATTAAATGAGATACCTGAGCGGTTTAGCAGTTAGTGTGCGGAGAATTTAATGCCACTCACGTGAAGAATGCAGGAGAGGGAAGAATCAAGTATGACTTCTGGGTTCCTAGTTGGAGAAACTGCATGAGTAGTGGTGCTATTTCCCAATATAAGAGGAGCACAGGAGGAAAAAGGGTTTATGTAATTGGTTTGGAGATACTGAGCTTGCAGTGCTTCTGGAACATAGAAGAAATATTTGGAGTGGAGCTATCAGTGGTAAATAAAGCCGGGAGGTGAGTACATGCCATTGCTTAGAAAGAGTGTGCTTAGGAAGGGGGAGGAGATAGGCCTGAGTATAATAAAATAGAAAGCATACCTAAATACAGAGCCTAAGACTGAATTTGAGAAGAGTCAGAGATCCAAAAACAAAGCATGAAAGTCCAGGACAACGAAAGCCAGCAGTAGAGTGTCAAAGGGAGAAAGTGGTGGTCAGCAACCTGTGCGGCCAAATAAGATGATTATTATTTTACAAATAAATGTTCATGAGATTTATTTATTTATTTATTTATTTAGTAATTTTGTGATGCAGAATTTGTTCATCAGATTTAGACACAGGATCTTTTGTTGATTTGCCAAGAGCATATGTAACTTCTGTATTCTATATTAGGTGTAGCCACTTTCTTGCTGTTCTAGTGCCATGATGTTCTAAGTACTGAGCTAGGTGTTTTAGATATACTACCTCTTGTGGTCTTCACAATAGCCCTATGATCTGGAATTGTTATGCCCATTTTACAGACAAGGAAGTCAGGAATACAAAACTTGTTTTGAATTGGAGGTAGGTTTGCTTTTCCCCTCTCCTCCACTCTGTCTCCTAGGAGTGCAGGCCCAATACCTGAGAACGTGGGACCAATTCATAACTGTTGTGAGGCCCGTCCTGATCTCTTTTTAATTAAGTTTGTGCCGACACCTGTTTGCCACCTTATAATCCAGTTTGGACTTTATTGTTATTGTTCTCTGTCCAACTTTTGCCTTGGAAATCAGCGTAGAGCAGCGTAGAGCTGGTTTAGGCCCAATAAATATCAGTAGCACTCCTATTGATATTTTGGGCCGGATAACCATTTGCTGTGGGGCTAAGTGTGTTGTAGGATGTTTAGCAGCATCCTGACATCTACCCACTAGATGCCAACTTGCACTTGCTCACTCTTAACAGTGACAATAAAAAGAAAAAAGTCTCCACATTTTAACAAATGTCCCTAGCGGGCGAAATTGCTCCCAGTTGAGAACCACAGTGCATTTAGGACGGATGCTCTGCTTCATTCCTCTGCCACACCACCAAGAAACTGGGACCCAGTCCCTGACCGCTGGGCAAGTTGTTATGGTGCCTCTATCCAATTACCACTGGCTCTGACTTGGATTCTGAATACCCTTCTCCTGGATATACAGCTGCTGGGCTCCACCTGCCTACAGGGAAAAATATGTTACAGCACCTCAAACCTCCCCCTGCTGGCCTTTGCCACATTTCTCTCTTAGCCATTCTGTTGCTGAACTGTATTTCTTCTTCATTCCTGCAGCCAAACAAGTCCCTGTCTAAAGTTCAGTTTAAGGTCAGAATGCCTGCTTTCCATCTCTTCTGCTGTACTTAACCAGGAAGTTTCTGTCAATATTCCAAGATATTAGCCTGTGCAACACTAATAATGACACGAAAGTGTGTTTAAGAGGCAGGGTATAGCAGCCCTCGAGACAATTTCCAAAGCATCTCTCCTTTTAAAAGGCAACCTATTATAGCATCAGTTAGTTTAAATCCACTTCCAAACTTTACTTTCTGTATTATCCATTGGAGTAGTGTCTCCAGTAAAGTAGTACCTCATTTAATATTTAGTATGCATTGCTTTTTTTCAAGTTGCTTTTTTCAAATTCTAGGGTTGCATATAATTTCAGAATTAAGGACATTAGTAAATAAAATGATGCCCTCTGGCATACTCAAACCTGTGCCTCTGATCTTTAATTATCACCCTCTCAAGTGTTGGGTTCCATACGTGGGCTTTTCTTTTTCTAGAGTCATTCAGAGGCATTCTCCTCTTCTTGATTATTTCAGTTCTTATGAGCTTACTTCTCTCTTAGTTTGTGCTTGTTTGAGGGTTAGCAAACAAAACTGCAGGAAGTTCCTAATGAGGATCCACTGGGTTTTGCTTTGCTTTGTTTTGATAAGAGTAAAATAATATTTTCTTTCTGTTGATTTTCAATACTGGGCCCTATCAGCCAATTCCATTAAACAATTTATAAAGACAGCTTATTCAATAAAATATCCAGTCACCCTAGTTGATGGCATTTTATGTTAGATTCCTTCTTCAACATCAGATGGTTTATTTTGCTAGTTTACATCATGAATTACCTACATTTACATCCCCATACCCATAGGTATGTGTTTCTAATATGAATATTGATCACTCAACTGTAGTCTGTAAGACAATTACATCTCTAAGGTTAGGCCTGGACTCTTTTGAAAATGGGTCATTCTGGGGGTCAGCCATTCAGGAAGACTAAGGTATAATTTATTTAGGCAGGTGAGAGAATAATATTAAGTGTTCTTAAGAGTTTATTCTCTTAAGCCTAGATTTGATGAATCTAACACTAAGAGGAGTTCCTTGGTAGCAGGAATTAAGAGCATAAATAACATTAGTCATAACTGAATGATTCTTATGTGTAAGGCCAATAAGAAATTTATAGTTTTATTTAATCTCACAGTAACCATAAGATGCAGGTGGGCTCTATTTTATTATCTCTGTTTTGTAGCTGGGGAAATTCAGATACAGAGTTTAAGTAATATTTCCTAAGTCACTCAGAAATGGGAAATAAAGAAAGATCTGCTTAAATCCAAAATCTCCAAGCTAAGTCAATATATTCTTCAAACTTCTACAATGGTGGCAGGCCAGGAACAAGACAAGAACATTACATTAGTTAGAGTACTGTCCAATATATCCATAATACAAATCATACTGATAATTAAAATTTTCTAGTAGCCACTTTAAAATAAAAAGAAACAAATGAAAATAATTTTGTGTATTTTATTTAACTTAACCTAATATGCCAAAAATATAGTTTAAATATGTAATCAATGATTATTAATGAGGTGTTTTACATTCTTTTTGTGTGTTAGGACTTTGAAATTGAGCGTGCATTTTACACTTTTAGTACTTCTCTTGGGACTATGCATATTTCAAGTGCTTAATAGTATCTTGTGGCTAATGGCTACTGTATTAGCACAGCTCAAGAGACCTCAAAACAGGTTTGGGGTAACATGCTTTAAAGATTGCCTTGTATCGTGCCATTTTATTTCACTTTAAAGCATTTTCTGGCCTTGGGTAATTTTGTGTTTGGATCCAGTCTTACAAGATTAATGAGGCTCAGTAAGCCTCTTACCCCTACTAGTGGCCATCACAAATGAGGCAGGTGAAATCCAGAGAAAAACGTCAGGATTTTAGGTCAAGCTGCTCCTTCTCCATCACAAATGCAGGAGTTTTTTCTTTTCTTAGGAAGTTAATAATTACATTTATTACAACAATTTAGAATTTGAGTGATTTTCTGTATATTGATCTTTGACCTTTCCTTTCTCGCCTAATGATTTTTTATTTATGATTGGTAAATTTACAAATAGATGGCTCCCTGAAAAGTGTGGACACGACCTTTCTCTTTTTCCTAAGATTAATCCAGTGAGTGATCTGCGAGTGGATGATTAGTTTCTCCTCACCTGTCATCTCCATGAGCTACCCCCACCAAACTGATGCCAAAAATGCAACAGCCTAGGTGGCAATAAACTGCTATGCAATAGCCCTTCCCTTTAGAAGTCCTAGTGCCATTAAAGAGCTATGTGCATATACATAACCCATGGACACAGACAATAGTGCAGTGAAGACCTGGGGGAGGGGGGGTGCTGATGCGGCGGCAGGGGGTATTTGTCATACTTTCAACAATAATAATAAATTTAAATAAATAAATAAAAACAATCGTAGAAGCAAAATTCAGAGGTTATTAACAGACAATTGGGTAAGAAAACCAGCCACCCATAGCTTCTGACAGTACCTATGAACAAGAACTGGTTCACAAAATGAAGAGTTCATTACCAAAACCAAGAAACTACGTATTTATAATGAAGAGCTTTGGCAAGGTACTTTTACCCGTAAGATAATTCAGGACATTTGTAATGTAATAATGGGATTTGGGGAAATAAATAAAAGGATGACAATTGTAAAATTTGCAATAAATAATTCTTAAAAATCTTGTACTTGTTGAAATTTCATTACAAATGGAATTGTTTGTGGGAAAACCTAGATTCTACCAATTGAACTAGGACAATTTGTAGCAGTGAAAATATGTACAGAAAAATATTCTCAATATTCATCCTGATCTCTGGATGAAATCTTCTAAAGATTTTCTCTTTTCTATATTCTTCCTTGTTCATAACATATATATTTGTAACTCAAAGGTGGATGTGAGCTTAAAGGAGATAAGCAGGGTGTGGAAAAAGCTCTATATATGATGGCCGCTGAGGTGACCAACACTGGTATTATGACTTAGATACCAATAGGAAACAGCAAAGACAGCTGTGAGGACATAATAAAACAAGTATGATGGAATGATTAGGCATACATTTGACTTTGTACCAAGCAAGTGAACAATTAGAATTTGAAGCCCCATCTTCACTATTTCTTTTTTATTTTATTTTATTTTAAAAAATATTTTTTTATTGATTTCAGAGAGTAAGGGAGAGGGAAAGAGAGATAGAAACATCAGTGATGAGAGAATCATTGATTGGCTGCCTCCTGCATGCCCCACACTAGAGATTGAGCCTGCCACCTGGGCATGTGCCCTGACTGAGGATGGAACCATGACCTCCTAGTTCGTAGGTCTATGCTCAACCACTGAACCATGCCGGCCAGGCCCATCTCCACTATTTCTTGAACAGACTTAAAAATGGAAAGGAGTTGACTATAAAGGGACAAAGTTACTTGATTCCCTTTACTCTCTGCACGCAACCTTATATTCTAGGACCAAAGCAGGTGTTAATCTGGGAAGCATTTCAGCTTAATTTCTTAGCATGTAAGGTGCTCTGTCCTGACAAGTTTCTCTAATTGGTCACACTCAGTATCACTGAGACCAGATCCTCAACAAAACAACAGCAACAACCAAAAGGACAATGAGAAATGCAAGTGCAGATCAGAGACATTTTTCCTTAATCAGATAGATTGAACAGTGCTGCTCTCCTTCCCCCCTCCTCCTCTCCACAATGAATAGTCAGAGGCCCAAGGGAATGGAATAGACTTTGTCTTTTCAAATAGGGCAATGGTTTGAATCTAGTGCAGTTCCTAATTCCAAAGTTTTTATCACTGTTTGGGAAATTTAAGCATAACTATCATGGAACTAAAAGACTTCGTAGAGAAGCAAAACATGGAAAGCTCTGAATGGTAGCTTCTTCCCTCTCTTTACTGCCTTTTTGTACTCAAATACAGAAGCCTAGAAAGGAAGATTTTACTGACATCCCTCATGGTAATGTTTCTAAGAAAACCATAAGTCAACCTGCCCCTGTTTTTGTTTTTATTGCCATTAAAATTTACAAAAAAATTATATTTAACAATGTCAGGCTAGTTTCTCAGTTCTTTGCATAACAGCTTTTTACGTAGACTATTAGACATCTCATGGGGAAAATATTTTGCATCTACTGGAGAATAAACTTGATTTTACCTGGATAATTCATCCCTTGCCCTGGGCTGACAACAAAAGGGCCGAGCTCTCCATATGCTGAACAACATTCCACAAAGGCATAAGCTCACAGACAGGTTCTGTGGCTGTTACTACTTGTTCCTATGAGAGATAGGGACATTTTCACTTCTCAAAACTTTCCTAACTTTTCCTTTTCATTTCTAAATAGATTTTACTGATCTATGGCAACATACCAACATAAGTTTAGTGGGATTTAACTAGAACCTATGAAGTCATGCAATCCCTTTTCACCTACCTACATGGCCCTTCCTAAAACAAAACAAAACAAAACAAGACAAAACAAAACAAAACAAAATAAACAAACAAGCAAACCAGTTCCTTCAAATGGTACTGCATCTGATGTCCTGTGAGGTCCTTATTTTAATCAGTCAACCTGGGTTCAGCACATGTCACAATCGCCTCATTAAATAAACCTCTGTTTGTAAGTGGTATAAAATTGTTTCTTGCAGGGAGTATTGCCAGACATCCCAAACTCTAGTATACTCCAAAATTTGCCTCAGAAATTCTCTTTTTAAATCCTTTGTTTCACTTAGGCTAAATAGGAAGAAATGTTTTCTACAGGAGGCTCCTGTTAAGAGGGAAACGTACCCTATATAGAAGACACATAATTTTGCTCTAATTATATCAATTCATCTTTGATCTCCCCTATGTAACAGTGAGTGCTGTGGGTGTGGAATCTCTACTCATTTGCATGCTTAACTAATCATCTTCTCTACCATGCCCAGCTATCTACCAAACATTTGATGCTGCTGAAGTAAAAGAATCAGAGGATTAGGGAATTAGTGGTCTACTTGCACACCAATCTGCCTTTAAACTTTTCTGAGAAGGTAAGACGTTGTCTTATTTGTACATAAAGTTTTTAAAAGGAAAACTTCTGACAACAACTCATGTATACTAAACTTCCTGGTGGGAAAGATTTCTTATCCCCTAATTATGTTTAGAGCCACTATAAAAATAACCAAAAAGAATTAAAGAGGAGTTAAAGACCCACAGGAAAAAAAAAATCCCTACAAGTTAAGAAAGCACAATTGCAATATTTTCTTGATGATAAAATTATAACCCAGAATTTCTTCAAACTGGGTAATGAAAAGTTAACATATCTCTTAGATTACCACATACTTGAATATAATCTGTAACAGTGACATCTGGTGGCTTTTATTATAATGCTGTGGCATCTTTTGTGCAAAGCCAGGCCATAATTAAATAGAATTGTAACATAGCTTGGTGCTTTATGCATGAGCAAATAAAGAGTTGCACATCCACTTTTCCCTAAGGTATGCCTTATGAACTTGCTGCATCAAAATGTCAAATACTTTCGTAAGTTCACAAGTTTGAAACTTTCAGATAAGAACATACAAATTAATATTAAACTTTTTGAGTCACACTACCATGAACTTGCAGGCTTTAAATTTATGTGTATTTAATTTATTTTCCTTGTGTTAATGGAGTGCAGGCTCAGATTGGCATACTCTTTCATAGCTGCTTCCAACACCAGTCTGTCACTCACAGTAGCTAAAACCCCAGGTCGTCTGGAATAAATTTAATTCATTGCCCTCTTGAGCTCCAAGAGGGCTAAATGAAGAGGGAAGGGTGAATAGGTGAATCTCAGTCTTTCTCTCACCGTGTTAAATGTTAATGATGACCTTGACTTGTCCATGTGCATTTCTCCCCTCCCCCCAGTCCTGAGGTCTAGCAACCCATACTCTGAAAAACTTTCCAAACACAATGAAAAAACTAGGAGACTGTATATTAGCAATAAAGGTTCTTTAGGAAATTATCGTGTTTTAGCTCCATAGAGTTTTAGAATACCATTCTTTTACTTGCACTTTTTTCCCCAGTTGGAGAGCAGTCAAGAGATTGATCTCTTTGGCAATTCCCAGCTCTTAAACTTCTTTGATAGTCCCTTTTGTAAATGTTGGCTGATGCAGAACTCCTATGCAGAAATTGTACCATAAAGGGACCTTTAATCTTGTATTTTCTGTAGGTTAGGCACTTGGATAATTTATATTAGGTAATCTGCACTGTTTAATTTGAACTATTGAGTCTGGAAAAGAAATTTGGCTCAGATGGCAACATTTGCACTTGTGTGTGCAAGTTGAAGGTGATCTAAGCATCAGACCAAACTGGTGGCATTTACAATTGAAATGTGATATTTTCAAGTATATTCAAACAAGCAAATGCTCACTTTAGTAACTTGCAATTTTTTCTTTTTTTTTTCTTTCTGTCGGCCACATTATTTGTGGTAGGTAACAGCACTTAATAAGGGAAATACTTTCATTAGTTACACAGAGAAACAAACTATATTCAAGCAAGATTTTCTTCAAGTAACTGAATTGCATTAACAACAATTTATTGTTCCCACAACACTAAATTGTGAATATATTTAGGCAAAGAAAATACTAGGTATAGATGCCATTTTGTATATAGGTCATGTTATAGAGTTATCAATTCAAAGAATATATTGATACTAATAGTTTTATTATCTCTTAATTCTTCTTGGGGATAAGGAATTCTATTTCCAGGTATATCTAATCTGTGAAATAATGGATCAGGATTAGTGTCAGTCTGCTCTTTATGACTGTTTACTTCAGTTCCCATAAAGAGCAGAAGTCTCTTTGATGAACTTTTCCAGTCTGATGAACCATCTAAACATAGAAATCTCCAGCCTGGTTGGTGTGGCTCAGTAGTTGAGCATAGGCCTATGAACCAGGAGGTCACGGTTCAATTCCCGGTCAGGGCACATGCCCAGGGTTGCTGAGGGCTTGATCCCCAGTAGGGGACGTGCAAGAGGCAGCCAATCAATGATTCTTCTCATCATTGATGTTTCTATCTCTTTCCTTCTCCCTTCCTCTCTGAAATCAATAAAAATATATTTTTAAAAAACACAGAAATCTCCAAATTGATAATTCCATGTTTGCACTAATCTCCAGACTGATAACTATCATTTAACTGGATGTCCAGTAGACATCTCAAACTTAACATGTCCAAAGAATCCGTGATCTTCCCACCAGCATCTTCTCCCAGAGTATTCACCATCTGATTAAATGGCACCTTTCTTCTTCTAGCAGCTCACTTAAATATCTTGAGTTATCCCTGACTCCAATGCACTCCATCAAACAAAAAATCTATTAGTTTGCTACCATCAAAATATATCCTGATTCAATCACTTCTTATCGCTCTCATTATTATTTTTGTCCAAGCAACTATTTCATTCACCTCATTATTCCACTTTTTTACCTTATTGCATAATCTCATTTCAGTAGCCAGAAAAATCCTTTTAAATCTAAGTTATACCATGTCATCCTTTTGCTCAAACCTTCCCCCAAAATTCACTTCTCATGCAGAATAAATTTTGATAATTGATTGGAAGGCTCTAGAATTCAGTGATTCTCAACCTTTTTAATGCCGCAACCCTTTAATACAGTTCCTCATGTTGTGGTGACCCCAACCATAAAGTTATTTTCATTGCTACTTCATAACTGTAATTTTGCTACTGTTATGAATCGTAATGTAAATATGTGTGTTTTCCAATGGTCTTAGGCTCTACAGGAGCAGTTCTCAACCTGTGGGTCTCGACCCACAGGTTGAGAACCGCTAGCAGGGTCGCCTAAGACCATCGGAAAACACACATATTTACATTACGATTCATAACAGTAGCAAAATTACAGTTATGAAGTAGCAACAAAAATAACTTTATGGTTGGGGTCACCACAACATGAGGAACTGTATTAAAGGGTTGCGGCATTAAAAAGGTTGAGAACCACTGCTCTAGATAGTCCTCTACTTCCTTTATTTCATACTATACTCTCCTTTGCTTAAGATTCAACACCTGGCTTTCTTGCTTTTACTAGACTATACCACCAGGCTGTTGCTTTGGGTCCTCTGCACTTCCTGTTCCCTCTGCTTAGAATATTCATTTCCTAGATAACTTCTTTGCTTGCTCTCTCATTTTTTTGCAAATTTTTGTGAGAAATATCATCATTGCAATGAGGTTTTCCCTGCTCATCCTCTATGTGATTATCTCCCTACATCTACCCCCATGCTTGCTATCTTCCTTCATTGGAGTTTTCCTCCATTTATCACCAACTGGAATTTTACATATTTTATGTTTTTGTTTATTATCTGTTTATCCCATACTTATTTCCCAGAATATAAACTCTACGAGGAGGTTAATGTCTGTTTTGTTCACTGTTGTGTTCCCTGCACATAGAATAATGTCTGGAACATAACAAAAACTCAAAAAAATGTTTACTGAGGGAATGAATGGATTGATTACCTGCAGCTACATCCTGTACACTCATTTCCTCAAAGAAGAGAACTTTAAGGTTAACCAAGTATGAAGCATCATGTTTCTGATTAATCTGCTCTAAAAAGCTCTTGTTGGTATTATAGAGCTTCAAAACTACTAAATGCACCACTCTACACTTTGTCAGTAATTGAAAACTAGCTTGGGGAATCTATGACTTAATAGCAATTCCATTCTGCTTTTATTTCTATTGACTCCAAGAAATGCTTGAAATGCATTTCCTGCCTTTTTCTTGAGAGCAGACAAAGATTACTATGTAAATTAAACACTTTGTCGTTCTAATGTGACGTTGCCTAGCAGGTCAGAGGTGAGTTACTTATTTTGGTTACCTATTGCTGTATAACTATCACCCGCCCAAACATTAATTTGCTTATAAATCTCAACTGGGGAAAGGCTTGGCAGAGATAGCTTGTCTCTGCTAGACTCAGCATCATCTAGAATGGCTCTAAGGGGCTGGAGTCATCTGAAAACTCATAGTTGACTTTACCTATGGGCTGAGATTTCAACTAGGATACCTTGACATGCTTCCAGAGATAATTTGGACTTCCTTACCATATGGTGACTGGGTTCCCAGGGTGAGCATTCCCTAGAGCGAAGCTCAGGTAGAAACCATATCGCCTTTTGTGAACCAGCCTTGGAAACCATGTAGTGTCACTATTGCTGCATTCTATTTGTCAAGGCCATCGAAAGGCCTGTCTGATTTCCAGGCAAAGAGAAAGAGATCCTACCTCTTGAGGGGGGAAGTGGCAAGATTCTGAAAGAGCAGATGGGACCAGAAATATTATGGTCCCATAATATTTTAATAATAAAATGTAATTTGTCATAGCTACTGCATGGTATCTGAGGTGACTTGAGCTCTACATGGACTAAAATGATATTCTATTGCGAGAGCTCATGGTGGAGACATACGATTTCCATGTTACCTCTCAAATGATCAGTGTACTACTGTCATATAGAGGGTAGTATGGTAGTTTTTACATATGTCCACAAATTTTTTACGTTCTTCCCCTCCCTTTGAATATGGGAGTCAAAGAGGCATTGTGTGAATTCCAATGCAGCTTTTATCTTTGTCACTGGAACACTTGTGTTTAGAATCATGAGCTGCCATATAAGAAGTCCAACTCTCCTTAGACCTTCTTGCTGTGAGGAAGCCACGGCCATGCTCAAGAGACCTTAATATCTTAACTGTTTTGCATAGAAATTCTGGTTGACAGTGCAACTGAGACCCCAGTTGACAGCCAACATCCAGCTCCAGCCATGAGAGCGAGTCAACTTAGATGTCCATCCTAGGTGACTCTTGATGACTGCAGCCCCATTTACATCTGATTGCAACCCCTTGAGGGACCCCAAGTAAGAACTGACCAGCCAAATCCTACTAGAATTTCTGACCCAGACAAATCATGAGCAAAATAAATTGCCTATTTTAAGCAACTAAATTTGGAAGTAATTTGTTATTTAGAAAAGGTAAACAAACATGTAGGGTTAAAGACCAAGAGAGTCTAATTCTTGTTTGACAGCTAAAATTATAATTATCAGTTCTCCATTTGCTATACAAGACGTAGGCTGGTTTTAATAATTAAACCTTTTCTTAAAACATTTTTATGGTAAAATAATTTCAAAATCAGAGTGAAAATCTCTTCAATTTATTGCATTATCAGTCATAATTCTTTTATAAGAATATAACAAGCTGGTCTGTGTACAAAGAAACAGGGGATTAACTCTTATGTAGTTTCATCCAAGTTTCTCTATAGTTGGAGAATATCAGCAAAGTGCCTCGAGTCTGTGATTGTAATTTAAATTAATTGCTTGCTATCTTAACTGTTTTGTTGTAATAAATCTGTACAACTGTTTGATTACTATGACTTTTCTGTAAATGTACACCCTATTATACTATTTTAATACAATTTTTTTTGTTGAAAGTCAGCCTTCAGTTAGATCTTTTAAAAAGTGAGAATGTTAGTAAATGTTAATGAGCTTTTAAAAATGACATCCCGTACACACCCAAAAAGCAAGAATAAAATGCATCTTAAAGGTAGAGAAATATTGGAGTGGCAGACTGAAAATAGTGAGACAAATGAGATGAAAATGAAAATAAGAATTAGTTTAAAAAGTTTTCTGTTGATGGGGTATTTTTAAAAATCATAGTAGCAATGCACATATTTGCTGTTTTCATTGTTTCTCATTCAGGGCTGGAGTGTTATAATGGCACAAAATTATTTTTTCCAAGGACAAACAGCATTATTTCCATAACTTCTTTCTTGACAGAACAGATACAAAGGGCATGGCTAGAGGAAACTGCAATTAAGAGAGCGCTTTCTTCCTGGCTGCTTGTCAATACTCTGCATTCTAAGAACATAGTTTGGGTGTGTCTAGAGCAAATCTCAATTGTTAGAGTTATTAAAAATAATATCAAGTGTGCAGTGATCCAACTTCCTACAAACAAGAGGGGAACTATTTATATTAGTAAAAAATGATAGAACCATAAGACTCAGGAAATGTAAATGTTCAAATTCTCAAATTTTGTCTTTCTTTTCTTTTCTTTTTTTTTTTTACTTTTCACATATATTTGAGCATTCCACCCCTCCCAAAAAAGGTTCAGGTTTTTTTTTTTTTCCTTCCAGATGTAAAATACAGCTCTTGTGAGAACTTTGAGATCATTTTGTTACCTCTGGGACTTAGCTAAAATGGTGTACAATTTCAAAGAGCTTCAAATCTCCATCGTGTGTGTCTGCGTGTGTGCCTGCACGTGTACGCCTGTGTGTGGGGGTAAATAAGAGGCATGCCAAGCCGCATAAAACATTCACTGCAGAGAGGTCCTGAATCTGGTTTGGCAAATCAGGATGCCACTGTGCATGGGGGTATTACTTACACGAGCGGCAGCTGTTCTTGTGACTCTAACGTTAAACACATTGGCTAAGTATATTCTGAAGCCAGTGATAAACAAGTGTCTCAAAGATACATCCATACAACAGCACATGTTTAGCCTTTTATGTGCTACAATGGGTGTCCCACATCAGCTTTCTTCTTCTTCAGGTTTCCTGCAGCCCCCCCTGACTGTCCCTGTCACCCAGTGCCAGATGGGAAGTGAGAGCTCAGCTGATCCACCTCTTTGTGGTGGAAACCCCCAGAGCTTCAGCTCCAGGCTACAGGTTACCGAAGCCGTCATGAAAAATTCAGAGCTGATATTAACAAGTCTGCGGAAAGTAAAGCGGGTGTCACATTATCCATCCTGCCTTTCAGTTCATACGAAGGCTACTGTCGCCAAAAGAAGAAACGCATGCTTGCTGTGTTAGTGTTCAAAATTATTTGGGTTGTAGTATATAGAATCAGAACTAAAAAAAAAAGATATTAGAAAAAGAAGAAAGATTGGACAGTTGAGAGGGTGGTAGAGAAGGAGTAGAAGAGTGAGTTGAAAGGAAGTGGCCTCCTAATACTTTGAATGAAATATGCAAATATTTTACTGAAGTTCTACTTCTGGAGCTTCGTTAAATAATTAAACATGTTTATAATTATTTCATATACACGTTGCTTCAATACTTATTCAGTTATAAGTCCATTTATAAAAGTTCCTTAAAAAAGACTTACAATACTCTAGAAAACTTTTTGAGACATTAAAAAAATTACTTATTAGTTATAATTTATTAAACACTTGGCTATACTTCAAGCATTTCTCTAAACACTTTTCATGTATTACCTTACTTATTTTTCGCAAAAAGCCAATAAGGTAGGTAGTATTTATTATTAACACACTTTACAGGTTAGGAAACTGAGGCACTGGAAGGTTAAGTAACTTGCCCCATCATGTAGTAACTGGAAGATTTAAATCCAGGCCACCTCTTTCCAGATCCTGTACACTTAACCACTACTCTTTCGCTACTGCTTATTCATTTATATTTAAAAGAATACAGAGACATTCAAAGGACACTGAAATACCCTACTCCTTTCCCAAATCAATAGATTTCATACTTTTAAAAACAAAACAACATTTTACAGATGAAGTTGAAATCTTTGTTGGCAACATACCTCAGCCCTATTACCTTTGAATTTTCTTTAGAGGCAACTATGATCATGAGTTTAGTGTATATTTTAAAATATAATTTATATACTAGTAAATACACATATAGTATGATACCACATGATAAATGTATTTCTACATCTTTCTTTTTTCCCCTTGACATTTAGTTTTGAGGTCTATCCATATTAAATAAAAAACTTTAAAAGAAAACCTAGAGAACTATGTGAGTTCGTGAGAATTTAACAGGGAGGAAAAAAACACACAGCGATAATCCAGCCATAGGCTACAGTACATATATTACCTCATGAGCTGAATGGGATTTAATGGGAACACATAGGAGGTCTTAGAATGAATGCAATGATTTAGTAGCTAGACATACACGTCAGCCAACTGTCAACCTCCTTTGATTCCCACTCCCCTTTCTAATGAAATGAGGGGGCCAGTCCTCATCAGAAACTTTAAAGGAAGTACATTGATCTCTTTACAATGAAGACATTTCATTTTTCCCCCTTTCTTTTCAAAGTGTATTCATTTATGTTACTGTCACATCATAAAGTCATTCCTGAAATTTCATCAGGATCAAAAATGTAAAGTCATTCCTGAAATTTCATCAGGATCAACTCTAACGTTATAGCACATACAAGTTAAGTAACACCAAGTTATTGTGAAACTTTTCTAGTAACAATTCTAAATAGCTCAGAATATAGGCAAATATCCACCTTGCTTCCAACAGATAGAAACTAACCAATATCAGGGAAGAAAATATTAAGTGAATTGATTATACATGATTTGATCACAACCCAACTCTCTTGGTAATCTAAGCAAGAGCTATTTAGTTGTAAAAACACAGAACATTATCTGTGACTCATCATTCTTAGTCTAATCCTTTTGCTGCTTTAAAACACAGCCTTTAAAGATAGGAAGGAGGAGAGGGGATGGGAAGGGTAAGCAGAGTAATTAGAAATATCAGTAGATAATGTGATTATTATTCTCTAGCAGGTGTGAGTTTTATTAATGTAAACAAGCAGTATAACAAAGCTGAACTATACCATGTAATGAAGAATTTCACCAGGAAATTTTTATAGGATTTAATTTGTGCTAGTTATTGCCATTTAGTCAAAATTTAGCATTTGAAGACCAAGAATAAGCCTTACTTGTATCAACTCTAGAGTTTCACATACATTTATCTATAGCCAAATTTCAATCTCAAAATCAAAATAGTTCTACAATGTTTGATTTTAAGAGAATAATTTCATCTGAGAGTAATGAAAAAATTCATATTAATTGCAAGAGCTGTGTAGATTGCTTGGTAGTCATAAATCTTGCTCTAGTTTACCAAGAATTGAATAAGCAACAATGCCAAAATTACAATTTAATAAAAAAAAGAAATTCTAATATTTCTAATTGTCATGTGTGGGTATTCATTTATTTGTCAACATTCGTACTTTATGACGGTGTCTCAGTGCACAGTCATTCAAGTGCAATCTAAAACTATGGTAAGTGGAAAAGGAGAATCTTTTTCTTCCTTTTCGCTTTATCTGATGAAAAGTTTTCAGTTATCCTAATACTGAGCAAGGTTGGCAAGATAGTCATTTAAAATGTCACTTGAAAATAGTATGTTAAGTAGAATTTAATCTCTCACCACTGAATTTATCAGCTGAATGTTTCTGGGCAGCGGTCTCTCACATCTAGGAGATAATTATAGATAGAGAACTTTTTGTTGGTTGCCGAATGGGAGAGGGGTTGGGGATGGGTGGTTGAAAAAGGTGAAGGGATTAAGAAGTACAAATTGGTTGTTACAGAATAGTCATGGGGATGTAAGGTACAGCATAGGGGATATAGTCAATAATATTGTAATAACTAGGCGTGGTGCTGGATAGGTGTGGGATTTATTGGGATGATCACATACTAAGTTATGTCAAGTCTGGTCACTGGGGTATACATAAAATATTTTTAAAAACATAATAAAAAAAGTTTAAAAAGGTAAAAGAAAAAAAAAACAACTTGCAAGATTTAACAATTGAAGACAATTCTAACCTATATCCTTTGCCATTTATGTCAGGCATTATTTTATCTTTCTTTTCATGACAGCCAACAGGAGGACTTTTATGTATGAATCTAATTGCTCAGACAACTTCTACTCCCTTGAAGCATTCAATATTCTTATTTATCCAACTAGACTGACAATTACCTGAGAACAGCCCTTCTCTTATACATAGTAGGGACTCAGTAAATTTTTAGATATCTGGAAATTTTGTTATTTTGACCCATATTTTAAATCTAGAGTTTATAATTATCTTCACATTTTAAATCACCAGCACAAAATTTCTATGATTGGTTTGCAGACTTTGAAGTTATTTAGCTTTCACATTACCAACTTAGAACAGGTAGGCAATATTGATAATCCTATCTAATAAAAGGGTAATATGCAAATTAACCATCACTCTGTCACAAAGATGGTGGCGCCCATAGGCACAAGATGGCGGTGCCCAGTCCTCTCAGCCCCGCCGGAGTCCCCCAGTCTAGAGGGGGGGGGTAGCCACTGAGAGTGGGCAGTGTGAGCGGCCTGGTGGAATGCCTCTGAGCCACGGAGAGCCTCTGGGCAGCGGGCGCAGAGCGGCCAGGCCCTGCAGAGAGCTACTGGCGCATGGATTCTGTGGACTTTCCTATGGCCACGCGGGGGTCCCGGCATCCACTTCGTGCTGCTTCTGCTGGGGTTTCTGTGGCCCCACTTGCCTGGAGGCAGGGCATCAGGGCAGCACTCCAGGACTTGGGGCCGTCCTGCAGTGCACTGGCCACGCGGGACGGTACTCTGGGTCTTGGACCAGAGTGGCAGAGCCTGGAACCATGGGAAGGAGCACAGGCGCCGGCACTATGGGTAGGAGCGTGGCCTTGGCTTAGCCCAGAGATTGCGGGAGGGGTAAACTCAGGCACAGGAATTACTAGAGTTAAAAGCAGGGACATGGGCACAAGGGACAGACGTCCAGTCAGCAGAATGAGGCTGAACACCAATAGAGAAGAGGGGCCACGGAGTAGTGTACGCAAAGACGTACCCTGAATGTGCCAGGTCCATAGGGAGTAACTTTGCTGCCTTCAGAGGCGTCACAAAGAAAGTCCTGCTAGAAGGAGGTTTGAACCCAGGCGGAGGGCAGAGGCAGGGGCAGGGCCAAGTTACTGCGCAGGGGCTGGAGACCTTGGAAGAGTCTCTGAGCAAGGCTGAGGTGCCCTTAAGGGGTGTGGCCAAGGCGTGGCTTAAGGCATTGTTGGGCAGACAGGGGCATCCTACATAATAAAAAGGTAATATGTAAATTACCATCACTCCGCTACACCCACGATTGGGCCAGCAGGAGGCGCAGGGGGCGGGACTCGGGGTGGCTGGGGTGGTGATTGGGCCGGCAGGACGCTGAGCTTGCGTCGCCAGTGGTGGCGCGAGCTCAGCGTCTGCGCGAGCTCAGCGTCTACGCCATGGCTGTGCTGCGGCACAGAAGGGGCCTCTGGGGCAGCAAGCCGGGTGTTTGGAGGCCCCGGCTGACGAGGTGGTGCAGGTGGGCAGGCGGCACGGCTCCCTGGGGAGGAGTCTGGCAGCAGTTGGGCCACAGGAGCGAGTGGCGGTGTCCGCAGAGGACGCGGGTTTCCACGCAGCCCGGGCCAGCCAAGGGAGGGCTCATGAGGGAGCCGGAAGGCAGAGGAGGTGGCGGTGGCCCCAGCCTTCCTGGGCGAGAGGCAAAGGCAAGACCCCGGCCTGGGCTCCGGCCACTGGAGGACCACGCCCCCGTTCCTGCCTCGCCCTAGGGGCCCAGGGACTTTGGAGCTGCCGGCCACACCAGGTCCTGAGCAGCGGACAGACAGCTACACGTGCATGATTTAATCATGCACTGGACCTCTAGTAATGTGAATAAGCAAAATGATGTGACCGGTGTGAGGGGAGTAGTGAGGTGTAAGGGGGAGTAGCCAAGATGGCCGCCCACATGAACCTCATCCCAGTAGCAAGTGCAGGGGTTTGTGCTCAGAGCATTCGGGTAAGGTCCCATGGCGCGGGGTGGGGGGATGTGGGGGGGAGGGAGTCCCGGGTCTTGTGTGATATCGCACTATGGGCTACTAGTTTTATGTAATAAGAAACAAACCTTGAACTTATATTGCAAGTTCTTCAGAATTGGGGTTTACAATTATTAGTTCTTATTACCCTAATTGCATGTCCATGAAGAACAGGCACAATTTTCTATTTTTTTTAATTTTTTTTTTTAGATAAAAAGTGAGTCACAGAGAAGTTTAGCAACTTGTTCAGGTTTCACATAAATATCCCTCCTGAGACCTAAGTCTTCAGTGTTTCTATTTAGATTTAATTTTCAAATGTTTTTTAAAAAAATTTCAAATGTTTTTAGCCCATATTCATTAATACAGCTAAATCACATCTGCAATATACATAAAAATGTGAATGTAAGAGAAATATGGTCTTATTTAGGCTGTAATTTTATCAATACAAAGACCAGGTTTCTATCATTAAAATAAATTATCAAAATAATTATCTTGAAACTCAATATACTTATAAACTTCTTTTTTTCTGTGAAGGTGGATTAAGCTTTGGATGTGACCTTCATAGGTAAGGACCTAAGTATGGCTGTGCCAACATGTTTGCAACATGTTCAATTTGGTGGGGGAAAAGATAGAGGAGGACCCATACTTTGAAGCAGTAATCTGTTTAGAAACAAAATGACACCAGAAGAGCAGACTCAGCCCAGGCTTTCTGATGTTATTTCATCCCAATAAAGGTTGACAACAAACAGATGTTATTTTTACAGTTCTAACCTCAGATTCTTACACATGTAATCAGTCAAAACTTATATATAAACAAGATTTTGTTATACTATGGTTGGTTGTCAGAACCCTGGTAGAAGAAGGCCATAGCTACTGAGAATTCAGAAAAACCCTTACTTGTCCAACTTCATGACAAATGAGCTTGTTTAGTTGGCTTTAAAAGAATCTGTTTATATACATACTATATACAACCTTATAAATAAGTAACCATGAGAATCACTAATGTGAAGAACTTGACCAAACATATTGATGTTGTCTCCACTATTTTATAAGACTATAGTCACAGAAATATTTTTTAAAAATATTTTTATTGATTTCAGAGAGGAAGGTAGAGGTATAGAGAGATTGAAATATGAATGATGAGAAACAATCATTGATTGGCTGCCTCCTGCATGCCCCACACTGGGGATGGAGCCTGCAACCCAGGCATGTGTCCTGACCGGGAATTGAACTGTGACCTCCTGGTTTATAAGTCAACACTCAACCACTGAGCCACGCCGGCCAGGCCAGAAATATTTTTAGTGTATTTTAGTGACATAAAATTCATGGTAGAAATCATGATTTCTATCCCAATGAAAATATGAGCTAGAAAAAAGCTTCCTATTGAAAATTTCACTTTTAACTAAAATAACTATATACTATTTTTTTTATCTTAGAGCACATGTCTAGTGTTTTAAAGGGAATTTAAAATATTGCATCAGAATAATCTCTTTGATAATGAGACTATTAAGTCATTAAATCCAAGTGCAATGGATGTGCCACAAAGGTTATTAAACTTTTAAGGTTATTAAACTCATTTTGCCAATGAGTCTGCTCTTCTGGTGTCATCTAAAAATTCCATGATTCATTTCACATTCTGCTGTCAAATGTTGGCACAATTAACATAATGAGACCAATTAATAATTCACTGACTTTTTTATTTAAGTTGCACCTTGATGATTGTGAATGACACTCGTTTTTTTGTTTTTGAATTTGTCAAGTCTTTATTTCCTTACTACTTAATCTGTTACTAACATGGTCCTGGCAGCTTGTCTATTCCTTTATTGTTTACTGAATAAATAATTGATGGGTGAGTTATAAAACCTCCTCTCCCACTTTTACTGCCTTTCCACTAGAAATGCCATATTCAGCTTATTTCACTGCCTTAAGTTTATAGTCCTGGAGATAAAGTACAAGTTTGGAGAAAAAAAAAAAAAGTAAAAGTAAAATAAGGTTAATACTCCAGTTGAAGCTTTTATCTTTTTGAAAATTTTCCAAAAGATCAATGGGACTAGTGGAACAATAGTTTTCATGATCAAACAGAAATTTCCAATTATGCGGGGGTGGATAAGAGGCTAAGAAGGGACTAAAAGACTGGGAGAAAATGGTAAGAATGAAGGATTTTTGTTATGAAGGTCTTGCTTTGTATAAGAGCAGGTAGTGGGTATAAAGAGATAAAATTTGGGAGAGACAAAATGGCGGAATAGAAGGACGTGTCCCGAGCCTTGTCCCGGAGCAGATAGAATGAGCAACTACATTGAATAACATCCACCCCAAATTGGTGAAGTAGACATAGCTGGTGAGAAAATCTGCAGCCAGGAAGGGCAGAGGACACCTGGAGAATGGTAAGATCAGGGATCTGGGCTGGAGAATACCGCAAGACCTCTGAGCCCAGAGGGCCAGAGGGAAACTGCATGGTATTGAGTCCACATTCCTTGGGACAGGCACAGCGTCTGACTGTGGAAAGGAGGTCCGCAGGACTACTGGTGTCAGGGGATTCTAGATCTGGGTCCACAGCCAAGAGAGACTGAGCCCAGAGAGGGCAGCCTAGACGGCTGCCTAGGCTGTGCTATGCCCAGGGGGAGAAGGGCTTGCAGGGACACAGCTCTTTCCCCTCTTTTTGGTCTTTGCTTTTGTTTGCTGAACCTAGTTCATAGGACCTTTCAAATACAGACACTCACTTGTGACTGAGGTGTAGGTGGAGTTGTGGAGTTGGGAGTCTGGGGAGAGGAGAAAGCCTGAGAGAGGTGACTGAGAGTCTGGCGCTGAGTCATATCTGACATGCCTGATTTAGGCAGCCATTTTCTCCTGAAGAGATAGCCCCTCCCTGCAGTCTCCAGGCAACCAATACATCCACACCCAGACTATACCCTGAGTGGCACAAAGGAAACAAACAAACAAAAAAATAAAAAATCTGAATAGTCCCTGAGAGCCCACAGAGACTGGCCTAAAGAGAGGCCTTCAGTCCCAGCAACAGGAAACTGAGAAGCGGCAACAGTACAGAAGACTGGGATCTTAAACCAGCCCTCATTTTTATTTTTATTTCATTTTATTATTATTTTGTTATCTTTTAAATTTATTTTTCTTTTTTCATTTGTTTCTTTATTTTCTATATCTTTTAGCATTATTTTTTCATCATTCTAATTTTTTATCCTATTTTTTAAAATTTTATTATTACACTGAAAAAAGAGATAGAGGAAGACATAAACAGATGGGAGAACATACCGTGTTCATGGATTGGTAGAAGAAACGTCATTAAAATGTCCATACTACCCAAAGCAATCTATAGATTCAATGCACTCCCCATTGAAATACCAACGGCATATTTCACAGACTTAGAAAGAACTCTCCAAAAATTCATCTGGAATAAAAAAAGACCCCAAATAGCTGCAGCAGTAAAGAAGAACAAAGTAAGTGGCATCTCAATACCAGATATCAAGCTGTATTACAAAGCCACTGTTCTCAAAACAGCCTGGTACTAGCACAAGAACAGACATATAGATCAATGGAATAGAATAGAGAACCCAGAAATCAACCTAAGCCACTATGCTCAATTAATATTCAACAAAGGAGGCATGAACATACAATGGAGTCAAGACAGTCTCATCAATAAATGGTGTTGGGAAAATTGTACAGATACATGCAAAAACTGAAACCAGACCACCAACTTACACCATACACAAAAATAAACTCAAAATGGATAAGGGACTTAAACATAAGACAGGAAACCATAAAAATATTAGAGGAATCCACAGGCAGCAAAATCTCAGACATATGCCGAAGCAATTTCTTCACTGATACTGCTCCTAGGGCAATGGAAACTAAAGAGAAAATAAACAAATGGGACCACATCAAAATAAAAAGCTTTTGTACAGCAAAAGAAACCATCAACAAAACAACAAGAAAGCCCACTGCATGGGAGAACATATTTGCCAATGTTATTACTGATAAGGGTTTAATCTCCAACATTTACAGGGAACTCATACAACTTAACAAAAGGAAAATAAACAACCCAATCGAAAAATGGGCAACGGACCTAAATAGATACTTTTCAAAAGAAGACAGAAGGAAGGCCAAGAGGCATATGAAAACATGCTCAAAGTCACTAATCATCTGAGAGATGCAAATCAAAATGACAATGAGGTACCATCTCACACCTGTCAGAATGGCTATCATCAACAAATCAATAAACGACAAGTGCTGGCGAGGATGTCGAGAAAAAGTAACCCTCATGCACTGCTGGTGGGAATGCAGACTGGTGCAGCCACTGTGGAGAACAGTATGGAGCTTCCTCAAAAAACTGAAAATGGAACTCCCATTTGACCCAGTGTCCCCACTTCTAGAAATATATCCCAAGAAACTAGAAACACTAATCTGAAAGGATATATGCACCCCTATGTTCATAGCAGCACAATTCACCATAGCTAAGATTTGGAAACAGCCTAAGTGCCCATGAGCAGATGAGTGGATTAAAAAACTGTGGTACATCTACACAATGGAATACTACGCTGTGGTAAAAAGAAGGAGTTCTTACCATTTGCAACAGCATGGATGGAACTGGAGAGCATTATGCTAAGTGAAATAAACCAGTTAGAGAAAGATAAATATCACATGATCTCACTCATTTATGGAATATAATGAACAACATAAACTGATGAACAAAAACAGATCCAGAGACAGAGAAACATTGATCAGACCATCAAACCTCAGAGGGAAGGTAGGGGAGGGTGGGGGTAAGGGGGAGAGATCAACCAAAGGACTTGTATGCATGCATATAAGCCTAACCAATGGGCACAGACAACAGAGGGGTGAGGGCATGAGTGGGGGTAATAGGGGGTTAATGGGGGAATAAAGACACATATGGAACACCTTAATCAATAAAGAAATAAAATAAAATAATAATAATTATTTTTCTTCTCTTTCTCTTTCTTCTTATCCAGTCATCCTCTTTCTACTTCCTCTATACTGAACTGAGGTCCTCCCCATATTCATCCAATTCCTTAACCTTTCTTTCTGTATATAAGATTCTGCCCCCACCCTCTTTACTGGGTATTTGGTGTTTGTATGTTTTGGTTTATCTGTTTGTTCTTTGGTGTTTTCTCCCCATATATATATTTTTTTCCATTTTTCTTCTTTTTTTTTTCTCTCATACCATTTTTTCTCTCTTTGATATCATCTGTGCTCTCTTTTCTCTGGTGGTCACTTATATTGAGGTTATCGGTGTCGTGAGTACATTCGTGTTTTGTTCCCTTTGTGTCGTGTCTTGTCGAGGTGAATTTTATTCTGTTTGGCCAATGTAGTAGAGAGCCAGCAACATAACCAGACACCTGGAGAGGAGACTTCATCCAAGAATGGGTCAATAATACTCCAGACTCAACTACCAAGGCAGGAATGAGGCAGCAGTGAGAGAAAGAGCATGAGTGAGCAAGGGAGCAAAAGAGGAGTGTGTGGATGTGTGGTGAGTGCGTGTGTGTGTGTGCATGTGTGTGTGAGTGAGGCACAGTTAGATCCCACAGGACCTTCAGGGGCAGGCTGGCCAGGCTTGCCTAACCAGGTAGCCTCTGCAACCATTGCAAACAGTCCCAGAGAAGCTGGCTCTTCCACAGAGGCCACGGTTTTTTGAAGGGCAGAGCTTCTGTGACTGGGAGGTCAGCCTCACCCCAACCAAAGGTGCCCTCAGATAACACCTGGGACTCTAGAGCCAACCCTGTCAGGGACCTGCTGCTTTGGCTGAAGTCTCACGGTCACCGAGACTCCAGCCACCCCTGGCATGGGCTCCTGTGAGTTCCAAAGGATGCTCCCTTTTGGCTTTCCCAACACTTTAGCACAGGGCACTGAGACCACGTGAGCAGCAGCCATGTGAGCAGCCCACCCCCACCCGAGGAGCAGCAGCCTCATGTGGCCTGCCCCTGTCCAAGAAGCAGCTGCCCCCATGAGCAGCCCATGTCAGTCTGAGGAGCGGCAGCCTCATGAGGCCTGCCCCCATCCAAGGAGCAGCAGCCCCATGCAGCCCGCACCCTTCCAAGAAGCAGCAGCTACATGAGCAGCCCACCCCCATCTGAGGAGCAGCAGCTGCACAAACTGCCCACCTCAAGCTGAGGAGCAGCAGTTGTGTGAGCAACATGCTCCTGTCTGAGGAACAGCAGCCACAAGAGCAGCCTGCCCTTGTCTGAGGAGCAGCAGCCTCATGAGCAGCCTGCCCCCATCTGAGGAGCAGCAACTGTGCCAACAGCCTGCCCCCACCAGCCAGAGAAGCCACCACTGCTGCAAGCAGCACCCACCAGAGGAGCCACCACCAATTGAGGAGCAGCCCCTGCATGACTTGACACCTAGATCCTTCAGTGAGAGCAAAAATGGGGAGAAAAAAAAAAAAAACCCAAAGGAAAGAAAAGGAGGCAGTGCCAGAAAAGCAGCTAAGTGAAACAGAGGCATGCAATATGTCAGAAAAAGAATTCAGAATAAGGGTGATACAGTTCATAAATTGGATGGATGAAAAAATCTACAACCTAAGAAAGAATCAAGAAGAAATAAAGACTGATATAGCTGCAATAAAAAATATCATGGAAAGTTTCAACAGTAGACTAGGAGAAGTGGAGGTCTGAATTAGTGAATTATAAGACAGGGAAGCAAAACACCCAAACTGAACTGCAATTGGAGAAAAAAATTAAAAGACAGGAGGAGAGCCTAAGGGAGCTTTGGGACAACATGAGATGAAGCAACATACGAATAATAGGGATGCCAGAATGAAAGGAAGAGGAACAAGGGTTAGAAAACATATTTGAAGAAATAATGTCAGAAAACTTACCTGATATGGGGAAGAAAATAATCACACAAGCACAGAGAGTCCCAAACAAGATGAACCCAAAAAGACCCACAGCAAGACATTTCATAATTATGATGGCAAACATTCAGGACAAAGAGAGAATCTTAAAGGCTGCAAGAGAGAGACAGAAAGTTATGTACAAGGGATCTCCCATTAGGTTATAAAATGATTTCTAAACAGAAACACATCAAGCCAGAAAGGAATGGAATGAAATTTACAAAGTGATGCAAAGCAAGGGACTGAATCCAAGAATACTCTATCCAGCAAGGCTATCATTCAAAAATGAAGGGGAAATAAGGAGCTTCACAGACAAAAAAAGGCTAAGGGAGTTTATCACTACCAAGCCAGAAATGTAAGAAATACTAAAGGGACTGGTGTAAAAAGAAAAAATAGGGGGGTGGGGCATGTGTGGGGAAGGGTGTGGGATGGGAATGGGGGGATGAGGACAAATATGTGATACCTTAATCAATAAAGAAATTTTAAAAAATAATAAAAAAATAAAAAGGGAAGAAGAAACACAGGCACAAAAAATAAAAATGGCTGCAAACAAGTACCTATCAACAATAATTTTAAATTTAAACTGACTAAATGCTCCAATCAAAAGACATTGAGTGGCTGAAAGTATAAAAAAAACAAGACCCATATATATGCTGTCAACAAGATACCCACCTCACAACAAGGAACTCACACAGACTGAAAGTGAAGGGATAGAAAAATATCTTTCAGGCAAATGGAAATGAAAAGAAAGCTGGGGTAGCAATACTTACATCTGACAAAATGGACCTCAAAGTGAAGGCCATAACAAGAGATATGGAAGGCCACTTCATAATACTTAAGGGATCAATACAACAAAAGGATATAACACTGGTAAACATATATGCACCCAATGCAGGAGCACCCAAATACATAAAACACTCCTGGAAGACATCAAGGGAGAGATCAACAATACAATCATAGTAGGGGACTTTAATACCCCACTGACATCACTGGAGAAATCCTCTAGACAAAAAATCAGCAAAGAAATAGCAATCCTAAATGACTCACTAGATCAGATGGACTTAATTGACATCGTCAGAACATTTCACCTCAAAGCCACAGAATATATGTTCTTCTCAAGTGCACATGGGACATTTTCAAAGATAGACCACATATTGGGTCACAGGCAAAGTATCTCAAAATTCAAGAAGATTGAAATCATATCAAGCATCTTCTCAGACCACAATGGCATAATATTAGAAATAAACTACAATAAAACCAATGAAAAAAATCAAACACCTGGAGGCTAAATAGCATGCTATTAAACAATGATTGGGTTACCAAAGAGATCAAAGAAGAAATAAAAAGCATCATGGCAACAAATGACAATGAAAACACAACAATCCAAAATCTATGGGACACAGTGAAAGCAGTTCTGAGAGGGAAGTTTATAGCTCTACAGGCCTACCTCAAAAAAATAAAAAAATAAAAATGGTAATAAATCATCTAACTCTACAACTTAAAGAATTAGCAAGGGAGCAATAAGAAAATCTCAGGGTGAGGAGAAGGATAGGAGATAATAAAGATCAGAGCAGAAATAAATGACTTAGAGACCAAACAACAACAACAACAACAACAAACCAATACAAAAGATCAATGAAACTAAGAGCTGGTTCTTTGAAAGGATAAACAAGATTGATGAACCTCTAGCCAAGCTGCAAGAAGCAAAGAGAGAGGACTCAAATAAACAAAATCAGAAATGAAAGAGGCAAAATAACAATAGACTCCACAGAAATACAAAGGATTGTTAGAAAATACCATGAACAACTCTATTCCAACAAACTAGACAACCTAGAGGAAATGGACATATTCCTAGAAAAATACAACCTTCCAAAACTCAATCAGGAAGAATCTAAAAATCTCAATAGGACAATAACTATGGAGGAAATTGAAGCAGTCATCAAAAAGCTTCCGGCAAACAAAAGCCTGGGTCCAGACAGCTTCACAGGGGAGTTTTACCAAACATTCAAAGAAGAAATAAAACCTATCCTCCTGGACTATTCCAAAAAATTCAAGAGGAAGGAACACTTCCAAGCTCATTCTAAGAAGCCAGCATTACCCTAATCCCAAAACCAGATAAAGACAATACAATGAAAGAGAATTATAGGCCAATATGCCTCATGAACATAGATGCCAAAATCCTCAACAAAATTCTAGCAAATCAGATCCAGCAGTATATCAGAAAGATCATACACCATGACCAAGTAGGATTTATCCCGGGGATTCAAGAATGGTACAATATCTGCAAATCAATAAACATGATACATCACATAAACAAGTTGAGAGATACTGTGTATAGAAAACCCTAAAGACTCCATCAAAAAATTATTAGACTTAATAAATGAATTTGGCAAAGTAGCAGGATACAAAATTAACACCAAAAAATCTATGGCATTTTTATACACCAATAGTGAACTTTCAGAAAGAGAGATTAAAAAAACAATCCCATTCACCATCACACCAAAAAAATTAAGATACCTAGGAATAAATTTAACTAAGGAGGTAAAAGACCTATACTTGGAAAACTACAGGACACTGAAAAAAGAGATAGAAGAAGACATAAACAGATGGAATAACACACCATGTTCATGGATTGGTAGAATCAACATCATTAAAATGTCCATAATACTAAAGCTATTTATAGATTCAATACACTCCCCATTAAAATACCAATGGCATATTTCACAGACCTAGAAAGAACTCTCCAAAAATTCATCTGGAATAAAAAAAGACCCTGAATAGCTGCAGCAATCCTGAGAAAGAAGAACAAAGTAGGAGGGATCTCAATACCAGATATCAAGATGTATTACAAAGCCACTGTTCTCAAAACTGTTTGGGACTGGCATAAGAACAGACATATAGACCAATGGAATAAAACAGAGAACTCGGAACTCAACCCAAACCACTATGCTCAATTAATATTTGACAAAGGAGGCAAGAACATACAATGGAGTCAAGACAGTCTTTCAATAAATGGTGTTGGGAAAATTGGACAGATACATGCAAAAAAAAAATGAAACTAGATCACCAACTTACACTATACACAAAATAAACTCAAAATGGATAAAGGACTTAAACATAAGACAGGAAACCATAAAAATATTAGAGGAATCCACAGGCAGCAAAATCTCAGACATATGCCCAAGCAATGTCTTTACCGATACAGTTCCCAGGGCAATGGAAACTAAGGAGGAAATGAACAAATGGGACTACATCAAAATAAAAAGCTTTTGCACAGCAAAATAAACCATCAACAAAACAACAAGAAAGCCCACTGCATGGAAGAACATATTTGCCAATGTTATCACTGATAAGGGTTTAATCTCCAACATTCTTAGGGAACTCATACAACTTAACAAAAGAAAGATAAAGAACCCAATCAAAAAATGGGCAATGGACCTAAATAGATATTTTTTAAAAGAGGACATACAGAAGGCCAAGAGACATATGAAAACATGCTCAAAATCACTAATCATCCGAGAGATGCAAATCAAAACAACAACAATGCAGTACCATCTCACATCTGTTAGAATGGCTATCATCAACAAATCAACAAACGACAAGTGCTGGTGAAGATGTGGAGAAAAAGGAACCCTCATGCACTGCTGGTGGGAATGCAGACTGGTGCAGCCACTGTGGAGAACAGTATGGAGCTTCCTCAAAAAAGTTAAAAATGGAACTCCCATTTGACCCAGTAATCCCATTTCTAGGAATATATCCCAAGAAACACCAGTCACAAAGGATATATGTACCCCTATGTTCATAGCAGCACAATTTACCATAGCTAAGATTTGGAAACAGCCTAAGTGCCCATCAGCAGATGAGTGGATTGAAAAACTGTGGTACATCTACACAATGGAATACTATGCTGTGGTAAAAAAGAAGGAATTCTTACCATTTACAACAGCATGGATGGAACTGGAGAGCTTTATGCTAAGCGAAATAAGCCAGTCAGAGAAAGATAATATCACATGATCTCACTCATTTGTGGGATATAATGAACAACATAAACTGATGATAAACTGAGAAGCATTGATCAGACTGTCAAACCTCAGAGGGAAGATAGGGGAGGGTTGGGGTAAGGAATAGAGACCAACCAAAGGACTTGTATGCATGCATATAAGCCTAACCAGTGGACACAGACACCTGGGGGGTTAATGAGGGGAGGGAGTAAGGACTCATATTTAATGCCTTGATCAATAAAGAAAAAAAGAGAGAGATAGAATTTGGGTATCTGGAGTTTCAAATATTTGAGGAGGAGCATGCCTGACAAAACTCAGGATTAGTACTGAGAATGGGTGGAAATCAAAGTCATTGAAATTGCAAATATCCAGGCATGTCTGGGCATTGGGATGAATCATTACCATCAATGTATAAATCGTGATTATAACTTACTTCGAGTTACTGCTCAACTAGCAAGCGCCAGAGTTAGGATTCTAACCCAGGCCATCTGGCTCCAGAGCCTGCTGTTTTAACCACTGTGTACCCTCGGCCTTGCATAAGGGTGATGCAGGGTAAGGAAACACTTCCTGGTCCTGTTGCTCATGGGAGATGAGAAACTGAACTGCTTCCACTGAAGAAAGATGCAATGTAAGAGGTGTCCTTGATGCTGAGTTATATTCCAGTCAAGTCATTCTGCAAAAATATGGAGGAATTAGAGAAATTTTTTTACAATGAAAGAAGGGCTCAGAAGAAGGTTTTAAAAGAAGCTGGAAAAATTGAACAATTATAAGAAAATCGTGGGTAGACTATGCTATTTTGCTTTTCCATGAAATTGAAAAAGGGAGGGGGGAGGAGGAAAATATGAAGAATGGAGAGAACATAAAGACAGGTGCAAGAAAGAAGGAGAGACAGTTACACAGGCTGTGTGCTGTCCATAGGAACATTTTTCAAGTAAATGCAAACACAAGCATATTTTACTTATCTGAATATCATGAACATCTATTTTGCACCTCCAAGCTGCCAAAGCACATCTCAGAACTCCTTTTTTCCCCTGGCCTCCGATGAGCTGGCATAGCACCTGGATATTTGTGGTCCAACAGTAATACACAATTCATACTTTAGGGATTTGGTATATGGTACATCATTACTCAACAATGTCTGTTGAATCTGAATCTAAATACGAGCAGTAGAGAGTTAGAGAAGAGGAAGTAAGAAAGAAGACCAGAGCTGAATGTGACGTTTTCACCTGACTCTGGAGTGTGCTCCATTTCCACATAAAGCGTGGCCCAATTAGATGGAGAGAAACATCCTATCTAATAAAAGGGTATTATGCAGATTGACCATCACTCCAACACACAAGATGGCTGCCCCCATGTGGTCAAAGATCCTGCACCCATGTGGAAGATGGCCAGCAGGGGAGGGCATTTGGGAGGGACTAGGCCTGTAAGGGAGGGCAGTTGTGGGCGATCAGGCCAGCAGGGAAGGCAGTTAGGGGTGACCAAGCCAGCAGAGGAAGGAAGTTGGGGGTGACCAGGCCTGCAGGGAAGGGCAGTTGGGAGGGACCCAGGCCTGCAGGGGAGAGCAGTTCGGGGGGACCAGGCCTGAAGGGGAGGGTAGTTAGGGGTGACCAGGCCTGCAGGGGAGGGCAGTTAGAGGCAAACAGGCTGGCAGGGGAGCAGTTAGGCATCAATCAGGCTGGCAGCATAGTGGTTAGGGGGTGATCAGGCTGGCAGGCAGAAGCGGTTAGGGGCAATCAGGAAGGCAGGCAGGCGAGCAGTTGGGAGCCAGCAGTCTTGGATTGTGAGAGAGATGTCTGACTGCCCAAGGCAACTAATCAATGTGTCTCTCTCACATTGATGTTTCTCTCTCTCTGTCTCTCTGATCCCAGTGGGATCAGGCCTAAATGGGCAGTCGGACATCCCTTGAGGGGTCCCAGATTGGAGAGGGTGCAGGCTGGGCTGAGGGACACCGCCTCCCCCCTGCCGTGCACAAATTTCTTGCACCGGGCCTCTAGTCTACAAATAAAGAGACAGAATAATGCAATGCGGTCTCATTCACTATGATACTTCTTAGGTGGAAATGTTGGTTTTTCAGAAAGAAAAGAATGTATTAAGACTGGATTTGCTCCCTTTTCGTACTTGAATGCCCCTTTACTTGAGGTGGAAAGGGGGAGTGGCAGTGCATGTGCTTCCAAAAGTACAGGGCATGACCTCTCCATCCTCTCCCTTCCTCTTACAGCAGTTCCTCTGCAGCCATTTCCCCATACACTTCTGGTAACGGGACGCTTCTTTATTATGAGGGGGCTAGTCCATGAAGTTTATTTAGGTGGAACAGACTTCTCCCCACAAAGGTGGGCAGTGACCCAGCCTAGCTAATCCGAGCAGTGCATTCCCTTGGCCACAGGATCTGGGTCATCAGTCAAGAGACTCAAGCAGAGCCACTCTGAACTTCCTCAGGACTTTGCTGAGAGAATGAGAAAGAGGGACGGTTTTCTCTTGGGGATTGCTCATTAAAAGAGGTATAATCCAGAGCTAAGAGTGGTCATTTAGGAAGTGGGTAATTTTTTAGAGTGGTAAAAGAATAGAATGAAAATATGGGGAGGTGGAAAAATGAGGCTGGAGAGATAGGCAGGGGTCTGATTGATTGTAAAGTATTTTGTGACAAGTAGACAGATCCAATGTCCTTTTCTAGGTTTGGTGGCTGGGGAGCCTGAAACTGTGGTCTGTCCACATTTAAAAAAAAATAAAAGAAAACAATTTGTGGGGATAGATAGGAATATGAAGAGATGGAGGTAACAGATCAATTCAGTGACTATAGCCATTTTCCTTAGAATAAATAATAATAGTATGGACTGTGATATTGACAATAGTGCTGGACAAAATGGTGCAAGACTACATTGGTGATAGAATTTGTAACGTTTTAGTGATCTAATGAACAGTAATTTGAAAGAGAGAACAGAATCAAGGATCACTCACAATTTTCTGGTTTAGAACATTGTAATAATGTGAACCATTAATAGAGATTGGGGATAAAATTCAAAAAGGTTTTGAAGGGAGCTGAGAACAAACAATGACTTTGGATGAGTTCAGCAAGAGAAATTTATATCATCCACATGAAGAAGTCCTGAAATCATTTTGAAAGTATTATAAGTCTGAAGTCCAGAATTACAGAAGTTAGGGTGGAATTATGGAAGTGGGAGTCATCAACATTGGGATGTTACATAAAGTCACTGATATCAATGAGATTACCCAGGGAGAATGGATTGTATAAGAAGAGAAGATTGTCAGAGAAATAAAAGGTTGCCTCAGAGGACAAAGATGATCAAGGAGAATATTGGTGGCATGGAAATCTAGAAAGAGAGACTTTCAATAGCTGTCAGGAAGTCAAGAAATTTAAGGATTAACAGTATCCATTAACTTTGTCACTTAGGAGGTTACCTTGACCTTAGAGTAAAGTTTCTGTGAAGTGATAGGGTTTGAGAAGTGAAGTAGAGGTGGAGGAAAATTAGAGTATAGACTATTAAGATTTAGATATGGATGAAAACCAGGGTAAGACATAGAGCAAAACAAGAACGTGGAAGGGATTTTTGTTGATTTGTTTATTTTTTTAAGTGTAAAATTTGAGGGAAGAAAATAATGGATGGATCAAGATCTCTGAAAAACTGAGATGAGATCTAGAACACAGGTAGAGAGATTCTTATTTTCTTCTCCTGATGCCTCTGTTAATTATTATCTAATTTTAAATTCTGTAAATAGGTGAGTTTTAAAAGATCTTTTCATGAGGATTCAATTTTATGATGACAGGTTTATAGATTTTAGACATTTCTATAGAATTATTTTTATAGATAAAAAAGAATTATGTACATTCCCAAACACTCTATCTCAGATTAACATACATGTAAGTAGTTTTAGTGAAACCATAAGCAACTACTATTACAGTATATAATTTTAAACACTAAAGTGTAAATTCTTTACAACACAGGGGACACTCCACTTACATTTTATTCATGTTTCACTTACATCTTTTAAAATCAGACCTTCTGCCTCGGAATATTAGTAGCCTCAGTCTTTAATCTAAATATTTGAAATTGAATTTATATTCATTGCACTGTAGTCATTGTTGTCTTTGTAATTGAACCTAGAGGGAACCAAAGTCCTTCACTCCTGAAATCAATGGTAGACATTTAGTTTTACTAATAAGGAATATTTTTTGTTGAGCTTTATTAACCAGCTGAGATCTCAAATAAAACCTGTTTCTGTCACTAACTCTTTGCTTTCAATGTTTTCTTTTAGTTTAATTTTCATAAATATTTATTAAAAATGTGCATGATTTCTGCTTTAAGTATTATATATGTTATTATATGTGATGAAATAAATAATATATAAAGTAATTTTGGTCTACATAATGTAAAAATATATTACTCTCAACATATTCTGTAAGTTGAAATGGAATTTATCTTTGTAGCAACTTAAATATTGGGTCACCCTATATTGACATACAAGGAGAGTCTAGTAAATTCTATGGCTCAAAATTAACATTTATTAATTTTAATTTCTTTAAGGACAGCTTGCACATACCACATGTGTTCAGTTAAGATTTTATGAACTAACCCTATTGTTGCACTTAGTTTGTTGATGTTAAAAAAAAATCAACAAATATGCCTTCAAAGTTCACCTACTGATATAAACACATATAATGTTTTGCTCCTGGCATACACCCACAAGATATAATTCAGATATGGTAAATTTATGTCAAATGACAGTCACATAGATCATTGGCTGAAAAGAACATCAATAGAAGAAAGAGCAAAGCTAATACTGAAACTGACGTCTATTGAAATAATCTTATCTAAATTGCAGAAACAAAGATTAGTTTACAGTGTGCACTTTACATAAGAAGTTGAAGTCCTCCCTAATCTAAACAACAATGAAAGAGCTCTTGACCGAGGAGGATATGCTTTGTTCCTATTCTCCCTTCCTTCTTAGCTCCATTGGTGCCTGAACACATAAGAAATCATTATTAGAAAGAAAGAAAAAGCATAGAATATTTAAAGTTCAGGGGATTGAAATGATAGTTATGCACTGGAGGGCCCCCCTTAAAGTTTTCCTGATGCTGGTTGTTGTTTAATCACCGAATAGTTCCCTTGGGGACAGGATTTTAAAAAAGCACACATGGTTACAAAATATAAGAAAAAATGAAATGCTTTTTTAAATTGTGCAATTAAAATCACAAAAACACCACATAATTACATTTTCTTGGGATAAAAAAATATATGTAAGGAGACTGAATTTGAAATACACATGAGAATTCTGGAACAACTTGAACTGGTGATCTTAAAATCTAAGAGTTGTCTTTGTTCTCTAATCGACTCCTTCACGGATGAGGGAAAGCTCAGCCTCTCATCCCTGCTGTTTGACACCTCCGTGAGCTTTTGTGCCTTTTAGCAATGTTCTTACAGCGCTGGCAGGAAAACTGGGCAACACTTAGTTAGAGAAACTAAATTCTGCACCCCCTCCCCCTATGGATCAGCAGTAGATGCATACACAATTAATGTGGCTTGGGGCTCTAAATCAATGATGCTGTTTCCAATTAATATCTCTCACTCTTAATATTGATCTTCATTGAACAACAGATGTAGCTTTCTTTTCTTTATTTCAATCCTTATATTTTAGGGTGGGGTCAGGGTAAAGATTTTGAGAAACAGCTGGAAAAAAAGACAGTGCGTCATCAAGTGGTGTAGTTTGGCCTTACAGTAAAGACCAAAGCAGCCTAAAGCTTCAGGATTGAAAATAAGTTGCATATAGCCTGGCTATGTTTGCCCTTTCCTTGCCATAATCTCTATTTGCTTCCAGTGTAATGGAACTACAACTCATGGTTCTGATAAAGAAGGATTTAATCTAAGCCTTTTAGAGATAAGTAGGATTATATACATTTTTAAGCAATATAAACTTCTGGTAAAGAATAAAAAGGATTTCTTCATTAAAAGAAATCATCTTATAAATAAGAGACAATTCCATGTTGATTGTAAGACTTAAGCAAATGAAAATAAGTAGAGTGCTTTACAGTTTGCAAAGTATTTTTGCATACATTATCCCATTTAATTTTTACAGTAATGTTATAACTTAGGTTAGACTAGTATTATTATTTTCCCTATTTTACAAAGAGAAAACTGAGGTCCAAAGAGACTAAGAAATCTGCTGGAGACCATTCAATTGTTAAGTGTGTGTAGCATGATTTTAGGAACTCAAACCCAGGTCTCTGTCTCTCAATGAATGCTCCTCCACTATATTATGATGTCTCCTAAAATGACCTACTTCAGCCCACTTTAATGAATATGATCTCTTTTAATTCAAATAATATTTTTCCCATAAGATCTACACCTTAGGGAAAAAATTCTCATATGGAGCTCTATATTAGGGGCACTAAGGGGTGTAATATATAGTGTCCTCAAAAGCATCAGTGTTATGAGTGATCTATCTGTTTTTGTCAGTTGCTTATTTGTTTATTAATTTCATACCTTGTGTTACTTCCAAAATGATCTAGGCTACATCAAAAATAACCTTCTCTCAGAAAACAGTAAATCCTACCTAAAAGCTAGTTCATATTAGTAGTTAAAAGCATAGACTCTACAGTGAGACTGTCCAGTTCAAACCTTTGCTCTATCATTTGCCAGATATATGCCCTCAGGCAAGTAATTAAATCATCTCAGTGCTTCAATCATCTCATCTGTGAAATGGAGGAATTCGGTAGGACCTAGCTCAGAAGATTGTTGGGAAGATTATATGAGACTATACCATAAAGTTGCTATTACAATGACACAAAATAAATGCTCAATAAATACTACTATTATATTATTAAAAAGAAAGAGTTAACATTGACAAATAGGTTCTCCCATGCAGTGGGCTCTCTTGTTGTTTTGTTGATGTTTCTTGTTGTCTTTGTTGATGTGCAGAAGCTTTTTATTTTGATGCAGTCCCATTTCTTTATTTTCTCCTTAGTTGCCATTGCCCTAGGAGCTGTATTGGTAAAGATATTGCTACAACATATGTCTGATATTTTGCTGTCTGTAAATTCTTCTAAGATTTTTATAGTTTCCCGTCTTACGGTTAAGTCCTTTATCTACTTTGAGTTTATTTTTGTGTAAATTAGTGGTCTAGTTTCATTATGGTGTAAGTTAGTGGTCTAATGCCATTTTTTTTGCATGTATCTGTCCAATTTTCCCAACACCATTTATTGAAGAGACTGTCTTGACTCCATTGTATGCTCTTGCCTCCTTTGTCAAATATTAATTGAGTATAATGGCTTGGGTCGATTCTGGGTTCTCTGTTCTATTCCATTGGTCGATATGTCTGTTTTTATGCCAGACCTAGGCAGTTTTGAGAAAAGTGGCTTGGTAAGCTAGCTTGATATCTGGTACTGTGATCCCTCCAACTTTGTTCTTCTTTCTCAGAATGGCTGCATCTATTCACGGTCTTTTTTAATTCCAAATGAATTTTTGGAGAGTTTGTTCTGGGTCTGTGAAATATGCCATTGGTATTTTAATGGGGATTGCATTGAATCTGTAGATTGCTTTGGGTAGTATGGACATTTTAATGATGTTGATGCTACCAATCCATGAACATGGTATATTCTTCCATTTGTTTATGTCTTCCTCTATCTCCTTCTTCAATGTCCTATAGTTTTCCAAGTACAGGTCTTTTACGTTAAGTTTATTCTTAGGTATCTTAATTTTTTGTGTGTGATGGTAAATAGGATTGTTTTTTTTTAGTTTGTCTTTCTGTGAGCTCATTATTGGTGTATAAAAAAGCCATAGATTTTTGGGTGTTAATTTTGTACCCTGCTACATTGCCAAATTCAGTTATTAAGTCTAGTAGTTTTTTTTATGGAGTCTTTAGGGTTTTATATGTACAATATCATGTCATCTGCAAATAATATGTTTTACTTCATATTTGCCAACATTATATCCGGTAAGGGTTTAATCTCCAAAATTTATAGGGAACTCATACAACTTAACAAAAGGAAGGTAAACAATCCAATCAAAAAATGGGCAAAGGACCTAAATAGACACTTTTGGAAGGAGCACATTCAGAAAGCCAAGAGACATATGAAAACATGCTCTAAGTCACAAATCATCTAAGAGATGCAAATCAAAACAACAATGAGGTACCGTCTCACACCTGTCAGAATGGCTACCATCAACAAATCAACAAATGACAAGTGCTGGCGAGGATGCGGAAAAAAAGGAACCCTCGTGCACTGCTGGTGGGAATGCAAACTGCTGCAGCCACTGTGGAGAACAGTATGGAGTTCCCTCAAAAAATTAAAAATGGAACTCCCATTTGACCTAGTAATCCCATTTCTTGTAATATATCCCAAGGAATCAGAAACACCAATCAGAAAGGACATATGCACCCCTATGTTCATAGCAGCACAATTTACAATAGCTAATATTTGGAAACAGTCTAAGTGCCCATCAGCAGATGAGTGGATTAAAAAACCGTGGTACATCTATATAATGAAATACTATGCTACTGTAAAAAGGAAGGAACACTTACCACTTGCAACAGCACGGATGGACCTGGAGAGCATTATTCTATGCTAAATAAGCCAGTTGGAAAAAGATAAATATCACATGATCTCACTCATTTATGGAATATAAGGAATAGCATAAACTGATGAATAAAAATAGATCCAGAGACATAGAAGCATTGAACAGACAGAAGAACTTCAGAGGGTAGGTAGGGGGAGGGGGAGGGTAAGAGATCAACCAAAGGACTTGTATGCGTGCATATAAGCATAACCCATGGATACAGACAGAAGGGGGGGTGAGGGCATTTGCTGGTGGGTGGGAACAGCCGGGGCCAGGTCAATGGGGGAAAAAGCATACATATGTACTACTTTAAACAATAAAGAATTTTAAAAAAAGAAATGTCTTTAACATGTAAAAAAAAAAAGAAAAAAAGAAAAGAGTTAAAGCCTAAACTTCTCCCTTGGGCAGAACTTGGCATTGATTTTTAGTTTGTTCTTGGTAATGCCAGACTTTCTACATTATGATATCTAAGGCCTAATGCCATTTCTAGATGATGCAAACTTGAGAAAAATCATACTGTGTGCTCAAATCCCCATTCCATAATGAATATTGTTAGGTAATTTAAATTTTATAAGAGTTAAGGGAGAAAGACGAGATATAATTCAACCTCAGCCTCATTGATAACAAAGGAAGGTTGTATATGAGTTGATTATATATATATATAGAGAGAGGAGATAATGATACTTAAAATATATAAATTATGTACCAAGCACTACCCGAAGCACTTTCCATAGAATAAATTTTACATATAATATTGCATCTAAATCTCACTATAACTCCATGAAAAGTAAGGATTATCTCTCCCAGTTTATGGAGTCTCAGAGAGGGTAAGTGACTGCAAAAGTCACACATTGTAAGTAGAACATCCACAAAGCAAAACACATCTGCTTGTTTCTAAAGTCTGCGCTCCATGCCCTAACCAGGTTGGCTCAGTGGATAGAGCGTCAGCCTGGGGACTGAAATGTCCCAGGTTCGATTCTGGTCAGGGGCATGTACCTTGGTTGTGGGCACATCCCCAGTAGGGGGTGTGCAGGAGGCAGCTGATCGATGTTTCTCTCTCATCGATGTTTCTAACTCTCTATCCCTCTCCCTTCCTCTCTGTGAAAAATCAATAAAATATATTTTAAAAATAAATAAATAAAGTCTGTGCTCTGTGTATGCACCTATCTGAATACATGAAAGACGGGCCTGTCATATTTGCAAGTGACAAAAACCTAACTGGTCTGGCTAACCTACAGTTGACTAAACGAAAAATGTTATGGCTGCAATGAAGGACTGAAATAAATGAATGCAATGAAATAGGCCTAAATGTCAAGTCCTATACTGCAGTTAAAAAAATCAATTAAATATGAATAAGACCTAGAAGACCTACCCTTAAACATACCAAATGTTTCTTAAAATGCCCTAATCATTTTATCTAACTGAAAGGTCAATTTAAGTCAATAGTATTAGTAAGGTCTTAAGAAAGCCAATGTAAATGTTGACTACTTTAATAGCATAGTACTTAGGTCATTAAAGTCAACAAAAGTAAAACTCCATTGTGCCATGCAGAATTATGACTAATTCTGGGTGCTCCCCTTTATGAAGGACACTGATAAACTTAAGATGCATACAAAGGGGTATAGACACAATGTCAAATGAGAAACTATTCAGCAAACTAGAGGCCCATTGCACGAAGAGATTTGTGCAATAGGCCTTCATTCCTTTGGCTTCCAGCACCGGTTTTCCTCCAGCACCTGGGACCAAGGCCTTCACTCCGGCCAGAGTCTGCCATTTTCGTATTTGTTGTAGATTCCAGCCAGAGTCTGCCGTCTTCACGGCAGACTCCAGCCGGAGTCTGCCATCTTCGTCTTTGCTGCAGACTCAGGAGTCTGCAGTCTTCATCTTCGCTGTGGCCGGAGTGCCGCTCCTGTAGATCCCTTTGCCCGCCACTCTCCCTTTCATAGCAGGCGTCCTGCCCTGCCCGGCCACTCCACGCCTGGAACAGCTGGGTGGCCGCCATCTTTGTCCTTCTAATTTGCATATTCCCTCCTGATTGGCTGGTGTGTGTAGCGGAGGTATATCAATTTACATGTTTGTCTATTATTAGGTAAGATAGGGATTTATTGGTCTTGGAAACAGAAGATTGGGGAATGAAGGATGAAGAGATGTTTGACAGATGTCTTCAAGTCCTTGGAAGAGTAGACTTTGTATTATTTTGTAGGACAGAAAAAAAGAGTCTGGTAGGCACAAAAAAATAGTAGGGTGAATTTCAGCCCATTAGGAATACCTCCCTATTCAGTTGCTCAACAGGGGAAGGGGAAGCCACACAAAATAATGAGGTTTGTATTTGTTTGTTTTCATAATACCTGCTCAGGGAAGTCTGGATGACTGTTTTAAAGGATTCTCTCAAAGAAGCTTGAAAACCACCCAGAAGATTGCCTTATTCAAGGAAATTGAACCAAATGATTTCTAGCCTTCCCCACTTTAAGACAGTATAAAAATTATTCTTGCTCAATTATATTTTCCCATAATGAATTCTGTTAGGACTGTTATACTCATTTCTCATCTATACTAATAAGAGAAAAATATGGTAATTGACCATCACTCCACGACACCCACAGAAAATCAGGAGGGAATATGCAAATTAGTGGGAAAGATGACGGTGGCCACGGAGCCAGCCAGAGCAAGCAGGAGGCTTGGGTTGCCCCTGGCCCCGGCGACGGAGGAAGCCAAGCTTCCCACCCGCCTGTGCCAGCTGCTGAAGGAGGGGCCTGTGGGCAGCGCATGGAGCAGGCTGGAGCGAGCAGGAGGCTTGGGTCACCTGGGCCGGCTGCTGAGGGAGGGGCGTGCAAACGGCCCTCAGCCCCTCACCTAGGCTGGTCACGCCACCATTGGGGTGAGGGTCCCTGCTGGGGGGGGGCGTGGCCAGCCTAAAAATGGCTCTCAGCCCCTTACCCAGGCTGGCCATGCCCCCATGGGGTGAGGGTCTCTGCTAGGGGGTGTGGCCAGCCTGAAAACAGCCATCAACCCCTCACCCAGGCTGGCCAGGCACCCCAGCGGGGACCCTCACCCCATGGGAGCATGGCTGGCCTGCAAACTGCCCCAGCCCCTCGCCCAGGCCAGCACTGTCCCCAGTGGGGACCCCCACCCTAATCCGGGACACCCTTCAGGGCAAACCAGCCAGCCTCCACCCGTGCACCAGGCCTCTATACTAATAAAAGAGTAATATGCTAATTAGACTGGGAGACCTTCCAGGAGACCTTCTGGACATTCTTCTGGACAAAGCCATGGTGGCGGGGCTGAGGTAGAGGAGATTAGGGACCAAGAGGGGAGGGCAGTTGTGGGTGATCAGGCTGGTGGGGGGGGGCATTGGGGGTGATCAGGCTGGTGGGAGGGCCAGTTGGGGTAAGCAGGCCGGCAGGGGGTGCCAGTTGGGGGCGAGCAGGCCGTCAGTGGGGGTCAGTTGGGGGCAATCAGGCCAGCGGGGGTGGGGCAGTTGGGAGTAAGCAGGCTGGCAGGGGGGCAGTTGGGGGCGAGCAGGCTGGTGGGGAGGGCAGGTGGAGGCAAGCAGGCCAGCAGGGGGGGCTAGTTGGGGGAGAGCAGGCTGGCAAGGGGGCAGTTGGGGGTGATCAGGCTGGTGGGGGAGCAGGTGGGGGCGAGCAGGCTGGCAGGCAGAGTGGTTAGGGGCAATCAGGCAGGCAGGCAGATGAGTGGTTAGGAGCCAGCAGTCCCGGATTGTGAGAGGGATGTCCAACTGTCGGTTATTAGGCCTAAACCAGCAGTCGGACATCCCTGGAGGGGTCCCCGATTGGAGAGGGTGCAGGCCGGGCTGAGGGACACCGTCCCCCTGCATGAATTTCGTGCACTGGGCCACTAGTCCTTATATAACAACTTGTTCCTCCATCAAAATTCTATAAAATAGTAGTATTTTGTTCAATTACAGTTGATATTTAATATTATATTAGTACAGCATAGTAGTTGGACATTTATATGACTTATGAAGTGATTTTCCAATAAGTCTAGTACTCTCCTGGCACCATATATACTTATTATAGTATGATTGATTATAATCCCTATGCTGTACTTTACATCCCTGTGACTATTTTGTGACTGTCAATTTGTACTTCTTAATCCTTCAGAAATAGTAGCATTTCTGTAAAATTGTTCTAAGCTGTCTCCACCTGGATTCATCCACTCAATCACTCCCTGATTCCCATCAATGTCACCAAGTCTTTCTGTTGTTGTTAATCCTCACCCAAGGATATTTTTCCATTGATTTTTTTCACCCAAGGATATTTTTCCATTGAATATGTCTTTAGAGAAAGTGGAAGGGAGGGGGAGAGACACACAGAGAGAAACATTGTTGCCTCTCTCACGTACCACAACCGGGCCGGGGATCCACCCTGCAACAATTGAGGTGTGTGCCCTTTATGGGAATCAAACCCAGGATCCTTCAGTCTGCAGGCCTATGCTCTGTCCACTGAGCCAAACCTGCAAGGGCTCACCAAGTCTTTTTTATGCTATTTCAGTCCCAGGTGTACCTTCTATTCAAAATGTAATTTTTTGCATATGTTTTTATAACTTGGATTGAAAAAGATTTGAGTATGCGTGTTAACTTGCAAACTTTAAGAGCTTCTAGCAAACAACTGACTGCTGATTCTAACATTTTTATATATTTGCCTTTATTATTCCTCAGTTGCTAGATGCTAAGTTTGTGGGAAGTAATGGCTTTATTTTAAAATGAACCCAACAATTAGGAAACATTTTGTTCCTCTTAAGTTTTTTTTGTACATGAAAACCATTGATGTATAAGTCATGGGAACATCCCGAGAAGACCCCAAGTGTTTAGAAAGTTATTTGCTTAGAAATATCCCTGTTAGATTGTTTTGCCAGTTAAACAGAAGCTACATACTCCTGAAAAGTTCTTCCACAGATTTTTCTTACAAATCCTTGCATTTTTTTGAAGTTAGCTCCTAATGAACCATACCTTGTTCATGGAAAACAGAGTTGAACCCTTTTGAGTACTTCTGAAAGCTGGAAGTTAATGTTTAAAATTACCGAGGGGAAGGTGGAGCCTTGTTTCAAAGCCATAAAAAGGAATAATTGCGATGACACACCACAGTATGCATTTTATACTGCTGAATGATGGCAGCTTCACTTTTGGCTCCATGCCCCAGAGGCCTAGCACACCCGGGGAATATTGTAAAAGCTGCTCAACGCACACCCTGGCGTGTGTGTGCCCACTTTTACAGCCAGCAATAATTTTAAAGGAACATACCGTACCTACTAGGAAGCTTTTTCAGTAGACAAAATGTAAATAAATAAGAATGCAAGCCCTTTTGTGTAATAGTATTACTAATAAGCGAATAAATAACAACCTTGTTTTGAAATACAAGATTAGTGAAATAGCAATTATAAACCATAGTAGATCCTTTATTGAAATATTTAGATTCTAAGCACTTTCTGATGATGGTAAGAGCATAAAAATTTGATTATCTGGATGAATAATCATATAATCTCCTTGAAAATTGTTTTCTACTACTTTTCAGTCTCGAGTCATTTAATGGCCGCATGTGGTGCCACGTTTTTCAAATGAGAATGAGTAAGTTGCTCTCTTTCAGAGATATAATGTCATACCAAGTTCAGTAGAATTGCTAATACCCCTAACAATTAATATTTTTCTTAACCAAGATGCTAAAAGAAATGTGAAAATCATCAAATTATACCAAAATAAATAATCCTTCATAAATAAAAGATAAGAAATCTGATTGTCTTGGACAATTTTTTATTCTTTAGCAACTGGGTGAACCATCGACAACTTTCATAAGAATTTACCATCCACTCGGGTGGATCCAGGCTTCACATAGACTTGAGTTTACAGAATCTGGTGGGGTTGGAAATTGCCTGTTTGAAAACATAAATACACAATTAGATAAGAAAGTAAATAATTAAGACTTAAAAATTAGAGTAAATTCTGGGTTCTTGGAGATGTAACCTACTCTCTTCTAGGATGTCTTTAGGCAATTTGGTCAAAAAAAGTTGGCATAGAAGTGCTTCCCGATTGCATTCTGTCTTTGCTTCTCCCCTTGGAACTCTCCACAAGCCTCAGTAACAAGTGCTCACGGTGCCCAGGCGAGAGCGGGGCCCTGAAGCTTAAGCTCTATTAGTTTTATGGTAAAAAACTAATCTCATGGGAGAGATTAATGTACAGAAATGGGGACAATCCACCATTTCAAGGACTCTGACTCTGAAGCAAAATATGACCTACAGGTTATTGAAAGAATTTTTATCCTTAACCCATCCACTGTGGACATATTTGTGTATTACTTCATAATTATCATAACAACACAATAATAGCTGGTTTGTAATTCCTCTGAGAAAGCAGATGCCATTTTGATAATTCAGACACATTGAGAAGGGGTTAAACTTCTGAGAGGATTTTAATAAGATAGACCCACAGGACTGGAGCTCACCCTAAAGAGTCAGATCATTTAATTCTTTGCCACTGGGCAGGTTTGGAGGGGTTCAAGATTAGATCAAAGAAGTAGCAGGAAGTTAGGCCTGGATCCATTGTAGTTACTTCAGATTTACTCTGAGCAAAGCAAACAAAAAAGAACATTAGAGGGTTTTGAGCAGATGAGTGTCACGATATGACTTATGTTTCGAAAAAAACATCACTCTGTTACTATGTTGATACTAGACTATAGGAGGCAAAGGCGAAGCCAGGAAGTGGTTATTACTGTAATTTAGACAAGAGGTGATGGCAGTGGTTGTATTTCTGATATATTCTGAAAGTAGATCAAACAGGATTTGCTTGATGGATTGTGTGTCAAAAGTGAGAGAAAAAGAAGAGTCACAGATGAAATCAAGATTTTTTACCTGAACAATTGGACAGGTTGCCTAAATCAGGGAAGACTGCATATGCAACATGTTTAGGCAGGAAAAATCAGGAAGTCAGTTTAAATATGTGTGTGTGTGTGTGTGTGTGTGTGTGTGTGTGTGTGTGTTTAATTTTTAGAGAGAGAGGAAGGGAGAGGGAGAGCAAAACATCAATGTGAGAGGGAAACATCGATTGGCTACCACCTGCATGCCCCCTGCTGGGGATCAAGCCCCAAACCTGGGCATGTGCCCTGACTGGGTATGGAATCCGGCAACCTTCTAGTGCACAGGATGACATCCAACCAGCTGAGCCACTCTGGCCAGGGTGGGAAGTCAGATTTTGGCATGTTAACTTTGGGATGCCAATAGGGCATCCAAGAGGAGATGTCAAGTTGGAAGTTCCTTGGATGAAGCTGGAGTTTAGGAAGGAGGGCCAGATTGGAGGTATCAGATTATGAATAGTATTTAACGTCATGTGATCAGAGGAGCTCGTCAAGTGAGCAAACATAGATAAGAAGTCCAAGGATTGAGCCCTGGGACACTGGTATTTAGAAATCAGGTGAATAATTGGGAACTAGCAAAGAAGATTGAAATAATATTGCCAGTGAGGTAGCTGAAAAAGTAGAATGGGAACTGAGCATGTACAGGTGGAATGTTTTGATCCCACACACACATTAACCTGGGAAAGCATTTGTTGGGGGGGATTCTAGAGGAAGATGCGATAGCAGGTTCCCATCATACTCTTGGACGGTGCACAGGGACCTAGGAGGTTGTATCCCAGGTAAGGAACCCCAACCCTTAGGCTGTGGGCTGGAAAAGGTACATGACCAGAGAAACCTCAGCTGCTCCTCTTGGTGTAATCAGGAGCTGTGATCCATGAAGCCTGCGGTTCTACTGTAAAATGTGTCCCGGACCCCCAGGTCTTATCTGTGTGTGATTAACCAGGGAGAAAGGAGTAGGAGGTCATATGGAAATGAGGGAAGGCAGCATACATGTCCCCTCTCCTCTAAAGATTAACTCCCTGTCATGGCTCTAACTTACAGATATGTTTGGATGACTTACTGACCCTGCATGTATCACTATTTGAGGTCCCATAGGCACCCCATATTCATTATGTTTAAAATTGAGCTACTCATGTTGCCAGTGGATGTGGGGTTCTTATGGTGTTGTGAGGAAAAGCATTTTCAGGGACTCACAAGAGAGGATGATTTATTCGGGAAGCAAAAGTAAAGTAATTCCCCAGTGTCCCATTCCTGTCCATCTCATCACAGAAAATCAGGGCCAGAAATAGTCAGTGTCAAAGATTCTGTGCCATATTAAAGCTTAGTTCAGTCCAGCATTCGGCTAGCTTAGCTTGTGTTTTGGCTGTAATCCATTGCTGTGCTGTGGTGTCCAGGATCCTGCCTGGAGCCTGTTTGTGGAGTCCTCCTGGCCATTGGTCATGTGACTGCTAGGGCCACACGGCTAAGGAGAGAAAACAGGTGAGCGAACGGGCAAGCATGGGGTCAGGAGCAAGTGTGTGTGTGTGTGTGAGAGTGAGTGAGAGAGAGAGAGAGAGAGAGAGAGAGAGAGAGAACTTTGTTTTCTGGGATTATAACCAGAAGCTTTTTTAAAATAACCAATTATCTTCCCAAGGTTTCATGGGCTTGCATTGGGTCCACCCCTTTAGCCAATGATCTTTTTCCCAGGTTAGACTGACAGGTCTCTATGGTAAAGCACTCCCCTCTCCTGCACCATTTTGACTTTACTACTCACATCCTTATCTCCCCCTGCTCTCCCCTCCCACAGGCACAATCCAGAACCAGAGGGGAGAAGGGAGGGGTGTTAATCCCCTTGGAGCGACAGTGCTGCTATTTCTTTGGGTGTGAAGCTGTGGCTTCCTGGTGAAGTAAACATGCTCAGTGTCCCCAGCTTAACAATTTCTGACTCTCCCTTTGCTTCCATTCCATCAATAATTACTAACTATGGTAACACTCCCATTTCAGCCCATCATATGCTATTGTACCACCACCCCCTAACCACTAAATATATATATTTCTCCTGCTATTTTCTATCTTAGTGTAGATAGATTTTTAAAGATTTTTCTGTGTAAAAAATAGCCACAAAATCTCAGGGGAATACAACAATACACATTTATTTCTCAGTTATGGGTCTGCGGTTTAGTAGGCAATTTCTGCTTCAGGCTGTGGGTTAAGTTCAAATCTGTTCCATGAGTTTCGTTCTAGGGCCCAAATTGAAGGAGCAGTGGTATCCTGGGGCATGTTTTTCTCTCAGTGGAGATAAGAATCTTCCAGAGGGATAACTGATGCCTTTTAAGTTCTAAACTCTAAGGTGGACCCTGTCATTTTGCCCACATTTCATTGGTCAAGGCAAGTCATGGGTCAAGGCCAACAGCAGTGCAGGTGGGGATACTCTTTTGGAGAAGGGGTGTGGGAGGAGGGGATATTTCCTGAATGTACTGTGGTCTTTCACAGCACCACCATCCATCCCATTTTCCTTACCTCCCTTTTCCTCCTATGCCCATCAACTAACCTGAAATGCATTCCAGCAGCACTGGTTCTCTCCAGGATCACCCACCATGTTTATCCTCTAAATCAGATTGAACTGCTTACGCTGCTCTCAATTTCAGAAGCAAGAGAACAGAAAGAAATATACTGTTGGCATCTGTCCTGAGATGCCAACAATATATTGGGGGACTCCATTTTCCATCCCTCACTCCAGTGTCTCTAGGGAGCATTCAACAGTGATGTATTATTCCCTCATGCCATTACCATCATGTTAATTGAGTATTTATTTATACCAGGTCATGAGCTAAGACTTTGCATATATTGTCCCCTTTAATCCTTATAACTGCCTTAGAAAGTAAGTACTATTAATTGCCCCTAATTTTTCTGATGTAAAAATTAAGATTAGAGAGAATACCTTCCCTAAAATCACAGTGACAAGTTGTGGAGGGACCCCAACAAGGGTTTTCTGTCCCCACAATTCTCTTTCTAACCACTGTGTCCTATTATTACTTTTCATACCCAGCACTAAGGATCATAGGTTGTTAAGTAACCCTGAATAGTTGACTATATAGTCTAAATTCACCAATTGGCTACAAAAACTTCTATTTGCTTTAATATGTCTCAGAAGCTACTAGTGCCATCACTCTTTCTTTAAATCAGTTTAGGTAACTCTTCATACTAAATATTCCACGTCAAAACCTTTCTGATTATAAATGTTTTCTGTAAACCATATCTAGCTGAGATAATCAATATTTCTTTCAAAGCAAATGACAACACTGTTGTGAGAGAAAAAATATATATATATTCACACATACAAGTATCTGTAATACTTTTCAATTTTTTATATCAAAGGCAGAAAAGAATGCATAGAGATTAAATTAATATTGGATATTTTCAGTTATTTATTACTGAAATTTTATTTGAGTACTTTATTTCTTTAATAAAGAAGAGCCAGGAAAGTGTTGATCAATAAGTTGTAAAGTAGACATTTTAAAAAGAGACAAATCTTATTTCTATTTTATCTTACATTTTACATGAATACAAAGTAATTGTATTTTCTGTGTTTTTCCCCCAGACTTAGAATGCCAGTTAAATAAAATTAGATAATTTAATTGTTAAAAAACAATATTAGCTCTTTACTCTCTACTAAAATTTGCTGTGAACTTAAAACTGCTATACAAAGTCATCTATTGATTTTTTTTAAAGTCACATAATTTTAGAATAATTTTTGTAGAGAATTTTTATGAGTTTATTTGAGCCAAACTGGAGACATGTTGAGAGCAAGATCTCAAATGCTCTTACAATAATTTTTAGCTTACTGCTCAGTTGATTATGAGATTATCTCCAAGTCTAACAATTTGCTTTAGCTCAGTGCTTATTCAACCCTACCCATCTGAATTTTAGAATTCTTGGGGCGTTAAAAACCTGGTTATCCCAACTCTGTGAATATACTCAATATCACATTAAATAATTGAATTTTATAATGTGTGAATTATGGTTCAAATACAAAAATTTTTTAATGTTGGTGCCGAGGTTTCACTCTGGACAAATTAAATTGGAATAATTCCAGGAAAGGTCAAGGTGCCCAGGTGATTCTAATGTGCAGCCAGAGTCTAAAACCACTATTTTAACTTGTCTCATTTAGTTAAAAATAGTGTTAACATTAACCATTTTTAGGACTTATTCTGACAAATTAAGTGTTTGAAAGCAAAACTGTTTCAATCTCCAACTTTGTTCCAGTCTATTATAAGTCTTCAAATTGAATACATAAGAGTAAAATTATTTGGAAATAACGGAAAGCAAGTTTGTTGTTTTTAACTGATAACAATGTGATATAGGAATATGCTCATTTTAGACTAGAAGGAAAGGGAGAATTCCGGCAGAACTATATTCAGAACCAAAGAGACTCTTCTGGAGAAGGATTAGTGGTAGGAGTGGTATTGCCACTGCAGTTAGGAGGATCAGCAGGGTCTGGACTGGACTGGAATGGCAAGTGAAACTTCTCTGTAGATGTAGATGACACAGATTCTCAATGATCCAGCACAGCCATGCTGGACATTACGCTGAGAATGTGGTAGATTGTGTTCCTGACATAAGTTTACTGCTGGAAAGGGAAGGGTTCCATAGTAGAATATATTATTTACAGGCCTCTTCTCCTCCTTTCTTTCCTGGTATCACTTACCCTTCCAGATACCTACTGTCTTCAGGAGATACCCAGTAAAACAGGACTTATCTCTAAAATAACTTGCTCGGGCCTACCCTTAGCTAGTGTACCAGCTTTGGACTTCTCTCTCCATCTATTAAAGTCCAACGTGAGGTCAACATAATGAACACTGTGGCTGTCTCCCCTACTTTCAACCTCTTCCCATTGTAAGAAAGGTAGGCTCTAAGATTTATGTCATTCAAGTTAATATCATTTCTCTTAACACAGGATTGGCTCAAGGGTGAGTGTATATGTATATCCTAATTTAGTCCAATCAGAGTAGAGCTCAAGACTACTGTTTATTATGGGAAAAATACACTTTTTCCCTCTGGATATAAATGAGGACGTGTCCAGCACTGTGAATGACTGAGGGCTATATTGTTTGCATTAGGGAAGCCAAGCTAAGAACACAGTCAACCCATGTTGGTGGAGGAAATTGTAAAGAAGATGAAGAGTACTGACAGCATTGTGAAAATTTGGATCAAACCATGTCCAAACCCTCACTGATCCCAGCTCTTCTCCACTACATGAGCCATTAAATTCCTGTCTGTGTATTATTCATTTTAAGGGAAACTTGTTCCTTGCATACAAAAATATCTTAACCTATTTGGCTATAATGTGTGAAACTTCTTTTAATTTGTTAATTTAAAAAAATGGAATTAATATAATTAATATATATTTTGGCATATTAGCCACTTACTTGGGGAATGTGAATTTAAATAAGGGAATGCCTAAAACCATTAAAAAAAAAAAAAAAGTGAATGGCCCTCAGACTGTTAGAGTTGGAATTTGAATGGATAGAGAGGCCTTCTAATATAAAAACACTTCCAAGGCAGACCATCTGGCCTCTATTTTATGTCCAGCAGAATCTACCTTCCTTTTGATATTGTTTCTGTACTTCTATAGTGGTGCCTACTTATCCAACTATTACCATCATCCCCAGATAGATTTCTCTCTCAGTCTCTCTCTACTTTTCTCTGACCCCTTATTGTTTTTTCCCCCTTTTATTCCTAACCCTCACTGTTGTTCCAAGACTTAAATTAAGTCTTTACTTTTAGCTCCTGAACGTCATACCTTCAGGACACTGAATTACTAATATATCAATCCAAGTCAATTTTCCCAGATTACACATTGAATTTTAACCATGCCACGGGATCTTCCTTGTATAATCTAAAGATTATTCTTAATGGCGGCAATAATCTAGTGAGAGAAAACACCCAGAGAAGACTGGGGGAAAGTTTTGAGGACATCCACAGACCACCCTGAAGAAGCTGATGTGACCAGGAGACTGGGCTAGAAAATTCCAGAAGAATGAACGTGAAATACAGTTTGGAGGGAACTTGGCATTCAAGTGTGTAAAGGTGGGATGAAAGGAGACAGAATGTTATTTCTAAGTTGAGTAGGGGAGCAGAACAAATTTTGCTCATTGGTGAAGAGAGTAGGGAAGTGGATTATTGTCATGATCTCAGAAAATCAGCAATCAGATTCAAAACTCTACAGAAATTCAACCAACAGTTTAATTATTTTTTTTACATCTAAACATAACACGAAAAGGTAGAATAAAAGCCATGTAAAAGTTAAGGTGCTAGCAGAGGCCATCACTAGATAGGATTGATCAACTACAACTTTTAAAAGGAAGGGCATCCAATACATTTAGGGTAGGTTACTACTAATTTTACCATTCCAGATCTCCATCCTTGGTTTTTTTTTTTTCATATACATATCTTTCCCCCTGCCAGAGACTAGAATAAGAGTTTTATCTTTATGCTTTTTATGATGATTTTAAAAAGAAACTGTTTAGATTCACTCTATGAAAGGGCCACATCCTTGAAAACACCTGCCCTGGCTGTTAACCGATTATTATTAAGCAAGGCAAATGACATGAAGTCAGTTACAATAAAGTGTAAATAGAGAAGTTTATGGCAGGGTGTGTAAAGCAAAAAAAAAAAAAAAAAAAAGGAAAGAAAGAAAAAGATGAAATTAATCACTCAGGCAAAGGCAAAGCAAGAACAGATCCAAAGGTCTATTTTTCTTCTCTCAAATACCTCATTACATACCTTGACTTGATTAAAAATTGTGTTCATGTTTCAAAACTTTTAACTTGCTGGGATAATAATTGATTAACTTTTGTGTGACTTCTAGTAAAACATCTATATTCATTTTCAAAATTCAGTTTTCTGTGCTCACCGTAAACAATATCTATATTTAATTGAGAACCAGAGTTATTCTAAGAATTTAGCACAAAAGAGAGAATTATTCTTGATCGTCCCCCTTTCTCAACATCTTTTTTTATATGACCTGATTTTCTTTGAGAATGTAGGAGACAGCTTAGAATTGCAGGAAGCATTCTACTCAATTTCAATTAAACAGTGTTAATTAAGCACTTTCTATGTACCGGTCAGTATGCTCAGTGCTGCAGGGGATATAAACATAAATTATATATTTGTATCATTAACAGTGTTAGTGGGTGGTTAGGGTGTGGTTAGATCCACCACAATTTCTATTACTCACTATCACCTATCCCAAATAAACACACAATCTAAAGAAACATACTACATCTAATATTTTAAAGTGCCATCTGGTTGTTTTTCTTCTAAACCTCCCTTTTATACTCTAAGTCCTTTGGGCAAAATCTATTTTCTTAGAGTTTGTATGTTAGATCACAATGGTTTATGTTTTGGCCAATTTATTATTAAAACTTAGAATCTCATGATTATTAAGCATAATGTTCTAGACTTTGACTCCAATCTTTTCCTCTTTCATTGGGTTCTAGGTATGACAATTAAGTCATCATGTGTGACTTATAATTCCTCTTCAAAATCCATAGTATATGCATTTTGAACCACCAAAGTGAGTTAACCTCCATCTCTCTTCATTTACTTTCTCTGGTAGTAATTTTATTTTTTTAGAACCCCAATTACTGTTTTTAAGTATTCATTTTCTTATTTTACTTTTTAAATGTACAAACAATTAGATTGATTTTTTTGGGGGTGTGCATTTCTGTGAGTTGTAACACATGTATGAATTCCTATAACCATTTCTACAATCAGGATATAGAATAATTCCATTGCACTCATTATTTTATAATTGTTTATTTTCTTATTGTTGGGTTTTGAAAATTCCTTATATATTTTGTACAAATATATTTTGTTGGATATGTGACATGCAAGTATTTTCTTCCAGTTTTTAGTTTGTCTTATTCTCTTAATAGTGTATTTTGCAGGACAAAACTTAATTTTGATGAATTCTAATTTATCAACCAATTGTGTGTGTTTTTATGAATCATGCTTTTGGTGTTGATTCTAAGAATATTTTTTACTTAACCCCAGGTCACAATGATTTTTCTCCTATGTTTCCGTCTAAAAAATTTACAGTTTTATGTATTACTAGAGGCCCGATGCACGAAATTCGTGCATGGGGGTGTGTGTCCTCAGCCCAGCCTGCACCCTCTCCAATCTGGGACCCCTCGAGGGATGTCTGACTGCCCGTTTAGGCCCGATCCCGGTAGGTTCGGGCCTAAACGGGCAGTCAGACATCCCTCTCACAATCCAGGACTGCTGTCTCCCAACTGCTCGCCTGCCTGCCTTCCTGATTGCCCCTAACCGCTTCTGCCTGCCAGCCAGATCACCCCCTAACCACTACCCTGCCAGCCTGATTGATGCCTAACTGCTCCCCTGCCAGTCTGTTTGCCCCTAACTGCCCTCCCCTGCAGGCCTGGTCACCCCTAACTGCCCTCCCCTGCAGGCCTGGGTCCCCCCCCTACTTCCCTCCTCTGCCAGCCTGGTCACCCCTAACTGCCCTCCCTTCCAGGCTTGATCGCCCCCAACTGCCCTCCCTTGCAGGTCTGGTTTCTCTCAACTGCCCTCCCCTGCTGGCCATCTTGTGGTGGCCATCTTGTGTCCACATGGGGGCAGTCATCTTTGACCACATTGGAGCAGACATCTTGTGTGTTGGAGTGATGGTCAATTTGCATATTACTCTTTTATTAGATAGGATGTTTATATCTCTAAGCCACTTTGAGTTAATTTTGACATAAGATGTGAAGTTCAGGTTGAGGTTCTCTTTTTTTTAAGTTGTGATGTCTAATTTTTTTGACATGATTTATTGAAAAGTTAATTTTTCTCAAATGAATTAACTTTGCACCTTTGTCTAAATCAATTGACCTTAACTCTGTGGGCCTAATTCTGGATGGTCTATTCTGTTTCATTGCTCTATATGATTATCCTTTTGCCAAAACCACAAATTACTATGTAGTGTTACAGCAATTCTTAGAGTCAGGTAGTGTAAGTCACACAATTTTGTTCTTTTCTGAAAAAAAAATTGTTTTGGCTATTCACATTCTGTTTACTTTCCATATAAATTTAGAATCAGTTTGTCCATATCTACAAAATTTCCTGCTTGGATTTTGATATATGTAATCTGTACATCAATTTGAAGAAAAGTGACTTATTAGCTACATTGAATCTTCCAATCTATGAACAGGGTATGTCCCTTGATTTATTTAGGTTTTCTTTAATCAGTGTTCTGAAGTTATTAGATTTATTCCTAAGTATTTCACTTTTTGGAACTACTGTAAATGCTATTTTTTAAAATATTTGAGCTTTCAATTGTTCATTGCTAGTATATTCAGATATTACTGATTTCTTTGAGTATTGGACTTGCAATCTTGCTAGACTCACATTATAGTTCTAAGAGCTTTTTTTGTTAATCCCATGAAGTTTTTTACATACACAAGCATGTCTTCTATATACAGTAGCAGATTAATTCTTACTTTCCAAACTGTTGCCTTGCCTTGTTGTACTGGCTAGGACTTTGATACTATGTTGAATAAAAGTGGCATGAAGGGAGAGTCCTGCCTTATTTTCTGTCTCATGGGGAACACATTATTTTACCATGAATCATGATGTTAGCTGTAGGTTTTGTAGGTGCCTTTCATCGGATTAAGGAGGTTCCCCTTCTATTTTTAGTTAACTGTTTAGTTTTATTATGAAGAGATATTGAATTTTGTCAAATTCTTTTTCTGCTTCAATTGATACAATAACATGGGTTTTATTCTTTTTTCCTGTTAATATGGTTTAATTACATTGGTTGATTTTCAAATATTGAAAGAGCCTCGAATTTCCAGGACAAACTGCTCTTGGTCATAGTGTATTATTCTTGTAGTTTATGGGTTTTATTTGTTAGCATTTTGTTGATTGTTTTTCTGTCTATATTCACGAAGGTTATTAGTCTGTAGTCTTATTTTCTGGCACTGTCCTTGGTTTTGGCATCAGGGCAATGCTGAATATGGTCAACTTTGGCAAATATTCCTTCTGTATTTGAGAAAAATATGTAATCTGCTTTTGTTAGGATGGATGGTCTACAAAAGTCTATAGCTCCAACTGGTTAATAGGTGCTTTTCAGTACTTCCATTATTTTTGTTGCCTTGTTCTATCAGTTATTGAGAAAGGAATGTTGAATTTTCTAAGTAAATTGAAGATTTGTCTATTTTTTCTTTTAATTCTATCAGTTTTGACTTTAAGTATTTTGAAGTTCTGATGTTAGGTGCATACATATTAGGTTTTTTTACATCTTCTTGTAAATTTACACTTTTATTATAATGTAATGTCTCTCTTAAATCCTGATAATTTTTCTTGATGTATAATCTACTGTGTCTGATATTGATTAACCGTTCAGTTTTCTTTGGATTAGTGTTTGCATGGTATATTTTTTCTGAGAAACTTCCTTTGGCATTTTTAGCACATCTGTGCTGATAAATTCTTTTATTTTTTTCTTTATTTTAGAATTTTTTTCCTTTATTCCTGAAGTATATTTTCACCGGATTCTGGGTTGACAGTTTTTTTCTTTCAGCACTTTTAAGATTCCATTTCCTTTTGGTTTTTATGGTTTCTGATGACAAACTTAGTCATTCAAATCACTGTTGCTCTAGAGGTAATGCATTGTTTTTCTCTGGTTGCTTTCAGGACCTTTTCTTTGCCTTATTGTTTAGCAGTGTGATTATGATGTGTCTGGACATTGACTTGTTTAAAATTATTATGCTTGGAATTTATTGAGCTTCTAGAATCTGTACATTTGTGTCTTTTGCCAAAAGGGGAGGGTGGGTAATGGGTGAATAAGGACACATATGTAACACCTTAATCTATAAAGAAATTTAAAAAAAAAGAAAGTTTTCAGCCATTGTTTCTTTGAATATTTTTTGATGTTTTATGTTCTTTCTCCTCTCCTTTTGGGACTCTAATGACACAAAACATTAGACCTTTTGGTATTGTTCTCTAGGCCCCAAGGCTTTCTTCACTTTTTTAACAACTTTTTTGATCTCTGTTGTTTAGAATAATTTTTATTGATCTATTTTTAAGTTTACTAACTCTTTATTCTGCCTTCTCCATTTTGTTGTTGAGCCTATTGAGTAAATATTTTTAAGGTAATTGAGTATTTTAATTGTACAGCTATATTTGTTTCTTCTTCACATTTTCTATTTCTTTGCTGAGGTTTCTCATTTATCTTGAGTGTTCTTTCTTTTTGAAGCACGGTTATAATAGCTTTTTTTGTAATTTTTATTGGATAATTACAACTATATCAACAAAACATCTGTTGATTGTCGTTTTTTTTTTTTTAAGTTGATATTTTCCCGATTTTTTATATGGCAAGTACTTTTAAATTGTATCTTGAAGTGAATAGTAGGTTGACTCTGAGTTTTGCTTGAATCTTAAAAAGAAAATTGATTTTTTTGTTTATATTTTCCCCCTATGGTCTGTGGTCCAAATATCATTTCAATTTTCAAGATGTTTGTAGTGCCCTGTGGTATGCTATTTAGAGTTAGATCCCTGTATGTACAGCTCTTACATTAGTCCAGGAGTACATGCACATTTTTATGACTTTAATTTCTTGATATTTCTCTTCACCATGGCTCCCACAGGCCTCTTTATTGATCCTCTATACAGAAAACTAGAGCTTTGGTTTCCTTTGTCTGCCATGTTCTTCTCGTGACTATCTGCATATACTGCCACACATCTGGATGGCAGAGAAAGACAAAAAATGGGGATCCACTCCTGGGATTATAATTCTCTTATTATAGAGTTTTAGGTACCTACCTGGCTACTAAAACCATTTGGGGACTGGGGCAGGAGAGAAGAGAAAATAATTTAAATAATTTTAAAAGCAGGGAATTTCCTCCAATTTCTCTAATTCATAAGATTTATTTTCCCCACAATTCGTCTCCCAGAGAGAGATTTTCTTAGAGCTATTTTGCTCCTCACCCATGAATACTTTTGGTTTAGAGCTTCCCTTGAGTCTGTGTCAGATGATACTGGTTTGGTGTAACTTCAAATCCTGGCCTCTTTCCTCAATATTTCTGCTAAAATTTACTTTTAGCATCTTCATTTCACTGCATCAGCATTTATACTTGCATTTAGTGGTAGAAGCATTGTAGAGTGTGCTTACCTCATCTCCCTTAGAACTGCAAGCTTTCTCAAGTACTCTTAATCCATAATGTGATTACATTTTGAGATTTTCATTGTACTCTGTTATTTATATTTTGCAAATAGATTTATAAATTTTAATATAAACCTCACATGAATGATATCATTTGACACTTACAACAAGCCTATAAGTTTGACTAGATCTAGGAGCTAAGGTTCAAAGAGTCTATGTTCATATTGGCTAAAACTTGGCAGAGAAGTGACTAGGGGTCTGATCTTCCAATCCCAAGATGAGTTCTTCACATCAAAACTTCCTCTTAGGTTACTCTGATTCATCCTCTTTCATATTTCCCTCTTGGTGCTACTAATCTAGTGTGAAAATATAAATGAGTAATGTACTGGGAACTTAACACAGACTTGGTTAAGTGCTGATGATTCTGAGCAGAGAGAATAGCATACATCTGTCCTTTTCTCTGGGCTCTTATTTCTACCTGACATAACTTTTCTCACAACTCTACAGTTGAAGATCTATTCAATCTCTATTACCTATGTAAAACTGTTCCCGTCATTGCTACCTGGATGACTCAATGACCAGTGCTAGGGGAGGGATTCAGGTTCCAGCCTCTCTCAGTTCCACTTAGCTACAGGTTCTGATTAATTTGATAGTTACTATATTCCAAATGCTTTTCTGGGCTAGCAGGTAAGAGAAGAATGAGAGATACTTGTGTATTTAATGAGCTCTCAGTCTAGCAAGAGAGACAAATCATGTTATTGCTTTGGCAAATACAAACACTTACTGTCTGAGCATCATGTGGAGTGCATTGTGTTAAGTCCACAATATGGATGAATCCATAAAGTAATAAAATTATGATGCCCACTTGACAAATGAAAAAACAAAACGCTCTAAAGAGGTTAAGTAACATATTTGAGGTCATATCATACAGTAGGTGGTGATGCCAGAATTTGAACCCAGATGCCTACATATTAAGTGATTAGATACCAGGTATCCTAAAGATACATCGGATTCTCTCCACTATTGTTTCTTTGAAGTTAATTAAACTTTGTTTTATTTTTGTTCAAACAGATTTATCGTTCTGACTCTCAGTAGAGAAGTTGCAAAGTGCTCCTTACAGAAAATGGAACATGTCAACAACTGAGCCTCCTTCCCACCGCACCAAAGCTGCTGCTTCTGCTGTGTTCCTCGCCTTAGTTAATGGCAACTCCATTCTTGTAGTTGCTTATACCACAAACTCAGTATCCTCTCTTTCTCTCACATCTTACTTTTAGTATTCATCCAATCCTGTTGTCTGTACATTTAAACTATGTCCAGAATTTGACAAGTTCTCACCATTCACATTAATTACCTGATGTAAGGCATCATCATCTCTCACCAATTTGCCACCCCAGCCCTAAAATCTTAGGTAAAACGAGTCTGGTTGTGAATTGAGACATAATTTCACAATGAAAAATATTCCCAAATGAGAGGTTATCGACACTTTATGATATTTGTTCCATTATATAATACTAAAATCGGCTCTTTCTTACTCCTTTATATCTGACTGATATTTAATCTTGGAGATAATGACTTTATTCATAAATGATACACAGCAATTATTTATCATTATTTTTGTTTCTTCAAGAGAATAGAAACAAATATTATTGCGTCAAAATTTAGTGTTTTAAATCAGATATATCAGCGAATGTCTAAAAACCTGTAAGTTAGGAAAATTGTGATCTGGCTTGGAGCCAAACAAAATGTCAAGTTTCCTCTTAGGAAGCTCTTTGTCAACATTATCTGTAACTGTAAAGAAATACTATATCCATACCATTTAATGACCTCCAAGTAAGTTCTCTTTAGAAAATTAAACTACAAACAGGTACTAATTTTAGCTTAATTCACATTAGCCTTAATTTCCAGAAATCCCCAGTATACCTTTATAAATAACTAGAGGCCCAGTGCACGAAATTCATACATGGGTAGGGTTCCTAGATCTGGCCAGCAGTCAGGGCTGATGGGGGCGTTCTGGCTGCCACCTGGGGCCTTCCTTCATTTTGCACTGCCCCCTGGTGGTCAGTGCACATCATAGTGAGTGATAGAACTCCCGGTCTCCTGGTCAAACTCCCAAGGCGACACCTTGCATATTAGCCATATATATATATATATATATATAGACTAGAGGCCTGGTGCATGAAAATTCATGCACTAGGGGGGTCCCTCAGCCTGGTCTGCACCCTCTCACAATCCAGGACCCCTTCAGTAGGATCCCTAGGCCTGGCCTGAGATCAGGGCCTATCGAGCCTTTCCTTCCCCTGGCTGCAGGCAGCTGTCCCATCCCCCACTGCTGCTACTGCTTGCGATCTGTGCAGTGCTTCCCACCCTCCCCTGCCACCGGTGGCCTCCCTCTGCAGGCAACAGGCTGGAATGCAATGGCTTGGCTGGCCTGAGCCTTCCCTCTTTCTCTGTTGGGGGGCAGGGCCAGCCCTGCAAGGGGCCGTCTGCCTACCTGATTGCCCCTAACCACTTGTCTGCCCACCTGATCACCGCTAACTGCTGGTCTGCCTACCTGATCACCCCTAACCACTCTGCCTGCCTGCCTGATTGCCCCTAACTGCTTTCTTGGGGGTGGGGCCAGCCTTGTGAGGGGCCGAAGTGGTCTGGTCTCTGGTCGTTCTGGTTCTGACACCTCTGGCCTTTTATTATATAGGATACTTTTCACCTTCAGAGTACCTTGCCATTTGTACTTTTGCCCCACAAATTGTGATGGAAGTTAATGCTGTACTCCAAATGGTCCCAGTGTTCTCTCTTGGCAGTGTTATACTTCCTGACATTTCTGTGTGACTGAGCCTTGTGAATAGATTTGACCAGAATTATGAGCAGATAATACGTATGAGCAGATGTGGGATACGTATCCGTTCCAAGCAGATAATATTGCCTCCAGACCCTTCTTTCCTTCTGTATCTGGTAACTAGTAATACTTGAGATGATGTTTACCCTGTCGTTCTGTGCCCCTAAATGATCACAAATTAAGACCCACTTGATCTGTTAGCTTTTTGTATCTTGAATAAGAAACTTTTGTTGCTTAGGTCACTGAGATTTTGGTCTTGTTTGTTATTACAGCATAACCTGGCCTAACCAGACTGGCATATATATATTCTTATATAATTCTTACAATAACCTCTGAGGTAGGAAGTTCAGGTTTAATTGTTCTTTCCACTTTATAGATAAGGTACTGAGGCTCAGAGAGGTAAATATTTTGTGCTGGGTATACAAAATTAATAAGTGAAAAAAACTAGGAATAAAACTAATTGATTTCACATCTACTGCTTTTTTTTAATCGTCACCCAAGTATATTTTTTCCATTGATTTTTTTTTAAGAAAGAGTGGAGGGGAGGGAAGAGGGGGGAGAGAGAGAGAGATTGAGAAAGAGAGACATCAAAGAGATAAAGACACATTGATTGGTTGCCTCTCTCATGCACCTGACCAGGCAGAGATCAAGCCACATATACTGCTTTATATATATATTTTAGCCCAGCCTGTGTGGCTCAGTTGGTTGAGTGCCATCCCATGTACCAAGAAGTTGCTGGTTTGTTCCTGGCCAGGGCTCGATCCTCAGTGGGGGGTGTGCAGGAGGCAGCCGGTCGATGTTTCTCTCTCATCAATGTTTTTATCTCTCTCTCCCTCTCCTTTCTTCTCTCTCTAAAGTCAATAAAAACATATTTTAAATAATAAAATAATATAATATTACTCTAAACACAGAAAGAATCTTCTAATTCTTGACAGAAGCATTTTCAACTTGAAAAATTTCCAAGTTGAATGTTTTGTCATCATTTATGTTTACAAATATCATGATTCAATACAATATTTTATGTTATCCCACATCTGTGATAATTTGCCTTGGTCTTTTAATTGATCAGAGTAGCCATGAAATAAAGAATACAGGACAATTGATGATACACATCACTTTTTAAAGTACATTGAACTGCCGGCGAAGTTTGCATAAACTTTCAAAATAATGTTTATTCATACAAAGTGGAGCCCTGATAGCACTAACCTTGTATTCATAACATATCCTCAGGACAGTCCTGTGTTAGGAAGTTCCATCCTCTTGAATGGGGAGACTATACACCAGTTCATCTCTTTCAGGAAAACATACCTTGAGAGATTTCTCAAAGGAAAACAAAAATGGCTTCCACCGAGGTAAGCTGGTTTAAAAAACGGTATCAACAACCAAAACACTTTGCCTACTCTCTAGAATTTGCTGTATGCACAGAAGTGAAAAAAGTTTTCGGACCTGGATCTCTCAGTAACCCTTGTTTCTGAAAGCCTACACCCTGTAAAACTATTCTGGAGCAATTATTAACCACACAATGAGCCTGCGAGACAGCAGATGCTAGGCTCCCCTTTCCCTCCCTTTTTACCTCCTCAGTCAAACATATTTGTTGAGTACATATTTATCTACTTAAAAAAAGAGGGGGGAAAAAACCCTGTTACCTCCCTTCTAACAGGAAGTAAGCAGGACTTCTCTTCATAGGCTATAAAAATATTGACAGTAGATAATGGGCCTGTGTAAGATACTGGTGGGAAGTGAGTTAATAATCACAGGATCGAACTGCAGGGAGCTTCAGATGCTGCCTACAACCAGGATGGCAATGAATACTGTTTTTGTTAATAACTAGCTGGTGACAGAAAACCCTTTCAACCTTGCTTCACTGGAACTGGAAAATACAATACCAGAGAGATATACAGTAATAAGATATACCTGTCTTATTTATATCCATGAATTAATTTTTCACAAATATAACAAAGAAATGGCACCCTTTCTATGAAGACAAAAAAGGCCAGCTCACTAGATATTTCTAAATTAAAATGTGATTAGCAGTAATTAGAACTATTGAAGGATAGAATCTTCTTTTTAAAATCCTGCAAGAAATTAAAATAACTTAGCCAAACAGTATGACCTAATTCAATGAATTATCTAGAGAATTTTCTCTTTTAAAAATGTTACTATAACCCTGCCAGCATGGCTCAGTGGTTGAGCATTGACCTATGAACCAGTAGGTCACGGTTCAATTTCGGTCCAGGCACATGATCCCAAGTATGGGGCATGCAGGAGGCTGCCGATCAATGATTCTCTCTCGTCATTGATGTTTCTCTCTCTCTCTCTCTCTCTCTCTCTCTCTCTTTCTCTCTCTCTCTCTCTCTCTCTCTCTCTTCCCCTATGAAAGCAATAAAATATTTTAAAATGTTACTATAGTTTAATATTCTTATAAGCCATACATGTTAGAACTTTTCAGAACCTAAGTTTTCATATAGCCTAAGATGATAAAGTTGATTAAAGTACCAAGAGTAGAGTTCTTTTAGGGAGAGCTAGGGCTATTCTATCACATAGGTCATCAATGTCTACATCTCCTTAAAAATTAAACTTTCAAAGAAGTCAACATACTCTGAAAATAAGGTTTATCCTTCTCCTGAAGCATAAATCTTTACTGCCTTTCTGTATAAACCAAACTGGAGAGATATGATGCATCGTTTTATGTAATGATTAACCCCCTATTTGCCAGCTGTCCTGGTGAATACCTCTAGACCTGAGCAGACACTCAGCAACCACAATCATACAGGCACAAATTCCTTTTGCAAGGTTTGCAATCGCGATCCCGCGCCCCCCCCCCTCCAATGTCTTATTTATTCATTTTTTTAACTTTATGGGGTAACATAATTCAAAGGTTCTGTTGTCCATGGAACATACAATGATGAAACAGTCAGTCAGAAATGAAACTAGTTTACTGTTGAAAAATTCAGGAGGACCCAGTGAAAGGATCAATTACCTTGGTAAACTTCAGAACACAGTGCTCAATAGTTCATGTTCTCTATTGTTCTTTGTAAGTGTCCCGCAAAGCAGTTTACAAGGATGATGGACCAAAATGACTCCCATGACTGAAGACAGCATCTTTGGGAGAATGTGTTTTATTGCCTGGGTGAAAATAAGCTGAAAAGGGTACATGACAAAAAGAAGCTGAAGGCACTGAGGATGCTTTCAGAGAGAAATTATCCTGAAAAGTGCATTGCTGGGTGGCGTATTGAAGACAGCAGCACAACCTGTGGGTTGCGGTCCAGGGGAACCCGAAAAGGGAATTCCGGGGAGCCCGGCAAGTCCTGCGGGCTGGAGGAGGGATCCTCCTGCGGACAGGCGTGTGGGCGAGCTCTGATGCTGGCGATAAAGGCAGTATTAAATGGAGGTTACTATAGCAAGGTGCCTGCCCGGGGAAGAATTCTGAGCGCAGGAGAAATAGAGATCTCTGACTCTTGATCAAACAGATGGGCTGACGCTGACCTGCATCAGTGCTCTCCCGTTGATTAACCGAGATTAGGAGGCGAAAGTCGGCAGCGCAGACACCGAAACACTGCTGGGTATTTTTGTCGGGAGAGAGAGGGGAGGGAAGAAAGGGCTGGGGAGGAAAAAACCCTGCAGGTCACGGTGACAGCAGACCCGGTCTCCCCAGCTCTCTGCCGCCACCCGCGCCTCCCGCCGCTGCTCCATCCAGGCCAGGCCTGGGTCAAGGGGCGCTGCCCGCAGCCGCTCCCACAGGAGGCGCTGCAGAGTCCAGTCTCCGCGCGGTGTTCACCTGCACCGGCCCCGGCCCGGCCCCTGGGAGGGACCCGCGCTGCCGGATCGCCTTGCTCCCGAGTGGCTGGCTGTTGAGGTCTTGCCCAGACTGCGGGAGGCAGAGGCCAAGGCGAAGAGGGATAATCCGAGGGATGGAGACCGATGAGGTTAGGTGATGTTGGTAAAGAAGCCAAGACCTCAAATAAAACCACCAGCTCAAAAGAATGAGCATTGGACAGCAAAGATCGAGGGCGTGAGGGAAGGAAAACGCGGCGAAGGGCCCAAAAGATGGCAGGAGAGCGAGGGGGGAATGGTAGGGAAGCGGAAGTGAAAAGGAGAATGAATGAGAAGCAGGTGAGAGCCCAGGAAACAGGGTGCACAGAAGGGAACAAGTTAGAGGGAACAGGTGTGGCCCGGGCGGCAGTGCGTTCTCAGGTCTCCGGGTGCGGCGCCAGGGAGGAAGCCAACTCCCCAAGGCAGGTCTCAGGGATGTATCGTTCCAGACGAATCCTGGAAGGGCATACTGGGGCCCATGAGCTCGGATACTAACGTGAATAAGGCCTTGCTCTGATTCTCAGAAAAGCACTTCCACGAATAGTTACAAGGTCAGCAACTATTGTGAGGAGAGCAACTGGAGCAGAGGAGGCAGCCCTCGCTCCCACTTAGGGAGTTCAGAGGTTAGGGGGAAGTTAAAACTCTGCAAGGCCTTTCTAAGCAGGGGAGGGGGTGCAGTGTTGACTACAATCAACTCAGAGTCTGACTGAAAGAGAAAGTGAGACAAGGAATTGTGTGACAGAGCACACAGAGGCCCAGTCACCTTGATTCTCACTTCTCTCCTCCACGGGCATTATCTGCCTTCCACAGGGTCAGTGGCACAGTCAAATTAGAGATGACTGGCCCTTTAAAAATAAACCAGCAAATCTGGTGAAGTGTGTAGAGCTTTGCATGAAAAAAGATGAATCTTTACCAGACCTTGAAGGATTGGGGGGTGGGGGTGGGGGACACCCAGAAAGTGAGCTCAGAGGTGAAAGCAGATTTTTGAGGAAAACCCTTGGTTAACAAGATAGATTATTTTCTTCTCTATTTCCCAGGAGTGTGAGGCTGGAGAGGGGTCCGCCAAGAGAGAGCTATGCCCGGCACCTGGAAAAGTGCTCCAGACACGCTTCCAAATGGACTCCACTAAAGCACTCCTGCCCTTCGGTAGCCCAGAGAAGCCTTGCCCTGCCTCATTAATTTAGACTTTGACCGAATAGCCATGCTTCCCTCCCTGACCCCTCCAGTCCCTGAATACATGAGAAAATACTGAAACAAAACCGATGCCCTTGGCCTGGGTAGATCACACCTCTCTTTGTTGATAGCAAAATGGACAGGGTAGAGGAAATGTGTGTGTGTGTGTGTGTGTGTGTGTGTGTGGCCTCCTTGCCTACAGTGAACTCTTTAGGGTCATTTTCACAGTGAGTCTAAATAGAAAAGAGTCTATGTCACAGCTTTTGCTTCATTTCTAGAAATAGGAGCCCTATAGATGTTCCAAATTAGTTAGGGGAAGTTTGGCCAGATGGGTGAGGTGGTACCATAGCGCAGGACATATTAGGAAGCAGTGTGGGTTAGGTCTTGCCAAAACGAGCTCTGAACTAAATCCTTAGCAGCTATCCTGGTGTGCAGGTGGGGAGAATGAGCAATGGGGGACATATATGCTGTGGGAAAATATCCAGGCATGACAGCAAGTACAAAGTTTATCCTTGGCCCTAAACTGTGGCCTATGTAATTGCTTGCAATCTTTCCTTTTTTTGATTAAAAATACTTTTTGCTTTTCAAATACCACCTACTTCCCATTTCACTCCTGGGGGGCGGGATGGGGACGGGGAGGGGGGTTGTAGAAAGCATCTAAGTCACAAATGATATAGAAGAGGTTACCTTAAAACAACAAATAGAAGTATTATAAAATGGAGTACTGTTCATGATAAATAAAGAACAGAACTTTTCAAAACAGAGAGCTGTTTTACAGACACTGAACCACTCAGGCAGTGGTACATGTTTGGAGAAAGGTTTATGGTATAAAGCCAATAGTTCAGATGACCAGGTGAATAAAACTGTATGTCATCACTGGGTGAATCCACAGCTACAAACATAGCATGCTAACTTACTTCTCCCTTCAAAAGAAACAATAAACTTTATAGCCCCATTTTCTCACCAACCTTACACACATAGATAGAGCAACAATTTTGAGGCTGTTACTCTTCAGGACACAGTTTTATATAACATTCTTTAGCCTTACCCTCTAACCTACATGTACTATTTAGTACGTGGATAGGTTTTTCTAGAGGAGATCATAAAGAAATTTCTATAGAGAATAAGAGACACCCATGTACAATATCAGATGAATCAAGGAGGAAAGCTGACATTGTAAATGAAAATTATTCTGACCAGTTGATTTGAATCTATCACCTGGAAATGAACCCTTAACTATGGATTATCTCTTTCTGGAGAAAATGTAAAAAGTAAGGGTTCAGGACTCTCTATCACCCAGAAGTTACCAAGGAGTGGTGGGTGTAGGGTGACTGGCTGAAAATATGCACCTGAGGCAGGTGAGTGTTGAGGAAAGAACACTGAGCCTAGACTCAGAGCAGACCCGGGTTGCCCTGGCCGTGGTTTCTGTGGTACCTTTAGCTACATTATCCTTAGCAGGCAACTGAATCACTCTCGTTTTCTTCTGGTATGAACTACTGACGGCAACCTCACTAACAACTTCTAAGGAGCAAATTAAAAGCATCCTCTAAACTCTAAAGGAAGAGATTGGGATTGTGGTTGATCTGAAGATTAGCACTGAGGGGTTCAAACCACTTGGAATCTCTACTATTTTTAAGGGAAACAGTGAAGGCTACAAACAAGGTGCCTTGGAACTATGGATGAAATAATTTAGTGACAAACGTAAGACTTCAAAGCTGGTTGGCCCATTTGTAGCAAGAATGCCATTCTCACCCATGGGATGCGGCTTCTTTTTCCTGTTTCATTCTCAGGTTCCACCAAGTTCTCAATATTAAAAGGGTGGGGGCTCTACTTTATTGTTGTATATCCCTCATGGTGGTCAATCTCAGTGCTACTCTGACATCAGTACCCAGTATCTGCCCATTCATTGATGAAGAAAAGGGAGAGATGTGGGAATATGAATAAGAGGCAGTGGAGCAAGACTTTGGAAGGAATAAAAGAATTACTCACCAAAGGAAGTCATGCTTATTTCATGAGACCATTGCCTTCTAAATCATAAAATTGCTTTTTCTGTATTCTGATTATCACCAGCAGCACAAGGGAACAATGGCTACATCAGTCAGGTTATAGGTGGCTGACTCTTTCATCGAAGTCAGTGCCCCAATAAACTGATGCTGGAGTTATTATGGAGTGACATGACTTAGGCTACCTACCTTAAACTGAGGGCTTCGTGACAACCTGTCTCCTGTTTCTCTTAAGAGTTGGTGGAGCCTGAGAAAATGTTCACTCCTTGCTTTTCACAAGCACTCACTGGTTATGATTTTGACTTCTCTGACTTAGCCAGAGGGTAGAGGTCTTTTACCTCCTGGTCTGATGTTTCTGTGCCTCCAAAGGCAGTTGGAATCACTTCAGAGTTGAGATACCTCAGGCCTGGAGCAGACTGTCCCAGGGCCTAGAGCCTGAAAGCAGCCAAGTCAGGGTTATGGGCTCCAAGAAGCTATGTTGTTTGCTGACTGAGAAAAATGTCTATTATAAAAGGAGGCAACAGAGGATTATGTTTAAAAATATATTTTATTGATTTTTTACAGAGAGGATGAGAGAGAAACATCAATCAGCTGCCTTCTGCATACCCCCTACTGGGGATGTGCCCGCAACCAAGGTACATGCCCTTGACCAGAATCAAACCTGGGACCCGTGAGTCTGCAGGCCGATGCTCTATCCACTGAGCCAAACCGGTTAGGCCCCACAGGTTGAGAACCGATAGCAGGGTCGCCTAAGATCATCAGAAAAAAGCAGATATTTACATTACGATTCATAACAGTAGCAAAATTACAGTTATGAAGTAGCAATGAAAATAATTTTATGGTTGGGGGTCACCACAACATGAGGAACTGTATTAAAGGGTCGCGGCATTAGAAAGGTTGAGAACCACTGGGTCAGGGCAACAGAGGATTATTTAGCCAGTGTTTATTTTCACAGGCAATTTCAAAAAGAGGACTGAACAGGACCTCCTTCAGATCATGGCGTTTCATCGTGTAGTCATTGGCTGCACTTGCACCAGATTCACCTGAGAACCTGTGTGCAGATTCTGGCATTCTTCTTTGACCTACTGAACCAAGAGCTCTTTGATTATAAGAAAATTAAAAGAAAAAAAATACATTTCTGTTAGGTTGTTTCTTGAAGCAGATACAAGTTATTAAGCAGAAAAATGAAAAGAACTGACTTTGCATCTTCCTGGTCAACTAGTGGCTCTACGTTTTTTTCCCCGATTTCTCCTAGTTTTGTGGCCTTTAAGGTTAGGCCACACATGGTACCAATTCCATCCTCAAATGCTACCTCATTCTTGCCTCCAGGTTGAGGATCCCTCCCAACCTTACCTCTTCCTCCACCAGCATCTCAGTCAGCAAGATGCTCCCTCCAAAGAAGCCCAACAGCATCTTTGGAGGCGCCAGCAGGTAGGAAGGATTGCGAAGAACTGTCTCTAGAAGAGACAAACCAGTGGCCAGTGGCCCAAAAGAGCAACCATTTCTGTTGGCTGGAGAAATCCCAGGGCAGCCACCTAGGATCCTAGCTTGCCCCTTCCTCCATCATTCTGACAGGAAGGAGGCCTGGTGGACCAGCTGGCCACCAGAACACGGTTTCTCTTTACCAGATCTCTTAACTCTTTAATTAGAACTGCTAAGAAGCAACACTTACACTGGAGAGCATCTCATTTTTCATCCCTGTGGAGGGAACTTCTAGTTTCCCCGAGGAAAAGCATGGACTTGTAGCCTGGGCCTGGCCTCCCTGCAGCGTAGTCAACAAAAACCCATTTTACTTGCTTGTTTATTTCGGGTCGGAGAAAGCAGGACTGAAATAAGAAGAGGAACACTGGGATGCAAAGAAGCCCAACAACATCTTTCCATCAGAATGCCTCATTCTGCTTTCCTTTGCTTAAGGAGCTGAAGGGGGGTTGGGGGGTGGGGATCATATACCTGTGCCCCAGCTCTGGATCGTGGGAGACAGAGCCGGTGCACTGTCCAATGAACGTTTAAACGCTCAGACCTGCAACAGCATCCACCGATCTAGAGAACACAGAACATTTTAGGGTAAGGGAAGGACTGAAGAACGGAATCCTTGACTAGAAAAGGTGAACGGATCTTCCACTACAAGCCCTCCGCCGGCCGGGCAGTCGCGCGGGTGGCGGGCAGCGCGTTTCCAGGCCCCCTGGCGCGGGAGGACGCGCACGCTTCCCCGTCTCGGCCTCGGTTCACGCTTCAGGTGCCGCAGCCCCCAGCCTAACTCTTCCCGGACAACCCCGCAGCCCCCCCGCCCCTGGGCATTGCTTGGCTTTAACTTTGCGCAGCTTCTGTGCTGGCCGGGCCCGTTGCCGGGAGGTGCAGTGGGCAGTGGCGGCTCCCGCTGCGAAGCTGGGGGAGGAGTGGGGCCCGGGCCCGGCGCGGGAGGCGGCCGGAGTTGCTCGCTTCTGTGAGTTCTGCCCGTGGTGGGGGGGGAGGAAGGGGGAGGGCGAGGAGGGCTGTCGACGGGGAGGAGGCCGTCGTGGAGGAGGCCGGGGAGGGGCGGCGGCGGTGTTAAATGTGGCTGCGCACTCCCCGGGGAGCGGCCTGAAAGGAGAGCGCGCTCACCAGCTGACAGCGCGTGCTCCGCTCCAGACGCTCCGCACCGCGGCCAGGAGCCTCGCCAGCCCCTCTATTGTCAGCCGCTCTCTAATTAAGAAACACTCACGTTACGGCGAACCACCCCCACGCTTCTTGGTTCCTGTCCTTTTCTTTATCTCCCCCCGACTTCTCTCCTCCTCTGGGTCCCGGAATTTAACCCGTTCTCCGCTCCTTAGCCTTGGCTTGTTCGGGGCCTAGCAGAAGGGCAGGGACCTCAGGAGTTGGCGTCTGGGACGCTGGTCAGTTTAGGAGGAGGGTGGCTGGCCAGAGCAGTCAAAAACAGGGAGGGAAACTTACAGGGTGGTTATAGGTCCAGCCCCCACCCTCACCCACCGATTCCACTCCTAGAGGTCATCCTTAAACGCTCACCAGCACGTGCGTGCCTGTCTTTGCAGATTGCAAGGGACGCGTCTAGGTTGCCAGAGACCAGTGGGTCTGCACTTTCGTTTCCAATTCTAACTTGGAACAACCGAGACGAAGTTGATCATGTTTCTTGAACTTCCAGATGAACAAAGGAGAGAAATAATTACAAGATATCCTTTGATAAAAGATCGCTTACTTGGTTCAGGTTTAGATCTCGAAAAATCAATAGACGGGCCTAATAAAGACATTGGTCCTGCATTGGTTAAGATGAAGAAAATTAATGCTCCCCCCCCCCCCGCCCCCGCTTTTACTGGTCAAGACCTGCCAGTTAGCAATGTTCCCAACAGAACATGCTTAAAATGGTCAGTTACCAGAAATATTCTTCCTCAGCTTTCTGTGAAATCAAGTAAGTTTCCTAAAGTGTGGTGAGCCAAAACCCTCCACAAATAAAAGTGGTGGTGGTGGGGGGGCGGGGGGTAGAAGGCAAAGACAGAATATAAAGCAACGCTGCTTAAACTATATAAAACGCTAGAAAGCCCCAGCAGTGTCGCAGAAGACTAACCCGATTTATCTATCTTCATTACTTTAAGAAACGCTGCCTCTTTGTTTGTTTGGGTGATATTAAGCATGCTTAACTTGCACACATAGTTGATTCCTTTGCTAGTATCTTGGATACTTGGATCTGACTTTGGAAGGTAGAAGCTAATTGCTAATAATGGAGAGAAAGGAACCAGCCAGCATGGCAGGAGTGGTCTGGCATATGGGGAATGAGTGCTCAGAAATACTCAATATTCAAGTTTCCAAAATATTAATGAGATTATAGCAACCTGCAGCTATATGTTACAGCTTGTTAATGGAGTGTAAGAGAGCAAGCTGCCAAACGTTTGTTATGCAAACTCCACGGCAGAACCTTAAAATGGAAATGTGATTGTACATCTCTCTCAAAGAAATGCCAGCAAAGGAAGAAAGAAATAGAATGAAGGAAAGAAAAGAGGTTAAAGTCCTCATTTGAACTTTGAACACTTCATTTGCCACAAAGGGATTTGGCTTTTTGTGCCTGTCTGTGATGGGTTAGAAGAATTCATCCACACTTTCAATCAGTGTGATACAGAATTTCCAATCTGATAATCATTTTTTTTTCTCATGAGAGGAAATGTCAAGTGACTTCCTTAAGTGAGGTTGGCATTATCTTCAATTTCTATATAATGCCACTAACACTTACAAGTTAAATATCTGGCTGTTATCGTGGAACCAGAAGAAAAAAACACACAACCCTCTAAACATTTGCATAGATGTAGCTCCTAGCCACAGAATTTCTTAGAGAAAAATTTGTGGGTTTATTGACCTCATGGATGGGAGTAGTAGCATCCAGTTCTGGATATGGACACGATGTCTGTGTAATTTGGCTGCCGTCAGTCAGGGGCAGGGCATTTATAAAAGATTGCAAAGGCACTTCTGATGTCATTTCTGTTTTATAATTTCTATATGCACATGAAAAGAAAAGTAATAATTTTGGAAGAGTCTTTTTCCTCTGGTTAACACAAAAATAAAGATATTTGAAAAAGAAGTAGTTTTCTTTGAGGAAAAAAATCACAACTTTATTTTTCTTAGTCCTGTCCTTCACCTACTCAGATTCATAGCAGGTAAAAGCATTCTGCGCTCTCTCTCTCTCTCTCTCTCTCTCTCTCTCTCTCTCCTCTCTCCCTCCCTCCTTTGCTCCCTCCCTCCCTCCCTCCTTCCACATGTATGCAGACCCACCAAGCCAAATAACTATAAAAATATGTTTGCGTTCATCCTGCACGGTTGCTCTGTGTCCATGCCTGTTGAGTCTGCTTATTGAGAGTGAAATGGAAATGTGTTAGAAGCAATCGCTTGATTTATTCAGCAGCCAGAAGATTCCTGATGGTTATCGTGAGCACAGCAAACTCAGTGGGTGCAAAAGGTTATCTAAGGGACAGGTGCATTGTTTCTGCCCCTGGAAAGCGCCCGGAGCCGCTGCTCACCTCTCTCCCAGAGAGCTGGAGCAGGCTTTCTTGGGCTTCCCTGCATCATAAGCATCAGCCGAAAGCCCCTGGATACCCAGGTGGTCAGTGAGCCGCTTATTCCGCAGTTCTCTGCCCTGGACCAGAACTCCCTCTCCTCGCACATTACTTTCTCCACACCCAGTTTATGAAGCTCTCCTCATTTCAAGACGCTGCGGAGAGAAGGGGATGCAGGAGCGATTAAAATAACCATCTCTCGCTTTCTGTCCTGCTTCCTTGCTCTTGAAATTTGTTATCCACCCCCAATGAAGAAACAAAATATAAAAGATTCGTTTTAAAACCAATCTCCCTAATTCGGTGATGTTTATCCGGTGGAACATCGCACATCTTCAGTTTAATAAATCGTTCTACGTTCAGATTTGCCAAATACGTTTTCAAAATTTCGCTTTCTACTTTCTCCACACACACACACACACACACACACACACACACACACACACACACTGTATTAGCTTTTTCAAAGTGAATGATCCTGACACCCAGAATAGGCTATTACTTAGTGAGAACCCCGAGGTGAGAGAGTGCACCTTTTAGTTTCTGCAACTGACTAAAAATGTAGTTAAATGTTTTCTACGTGGTTACTAATTCAGAAGGACAAATAAATGCAAACATCATCATCGACATTGGAAGAAGCAGAATTGCTTGTAAGGAAAAAAAATGAGTGGAGGTCAACAATTTCCTAGGATAAATGCAGGTTCTGATTTTTGAATCAATGAACCTCAACCCCTTTCCTCAGGTTCTTTTTCATTGTTCTCTTTTTCTCTTTGCCTTCAAACCTCCTCCTCCCCAGAGAGAGGAAAGGAGGAAGAAAGAGAGGAGAAAGGGAGAGAGAGAAGGGGAGGGAGAGAAAGAATGGGCGTGTGCTGTGAATTTGACCTTAACAAGAAAAGCTCTCAGCTTGGCTAGTTTTTATGAAGTGGCAATAGGAAACCCTAGTCAAGTTCACTACTCCTGGTGAAATTCTAGGAGGCCTGCACACAACCTTGCTGAGGTTGTTGAGGCTAGGAGTGAGGACGACTGGAAAGATTCTGACTACCCAGGAGCAACACCGTTACAAAGTCGGGAGTTTTATCTCCCAATTTAATTATTGACCAGCGCTTTCCGCCCCTAGGGTCTCTGGTCTTACTTGAAGATATAAGGTTAATAACAGAATTGTTCTTCAAAACTCTTAGATTGCATAAATTGGCACTTACTAGAAGAGAGTTCAGTTCTTCAAGGTTATTTTTAAACTGTTTTCAATGCTTACATTAGAATGGAATAAGTGACAAATACAAGTTATTTCCAAGTTTATTTTTATCATTTGCAAAAGGAAATACATAAAACAATGGCAATGGCTTTGCTAACTTAAAATAAAATGGTCTCGAGTAGAAAACGTAAAAAATGAATCAAGATAAGTAGAAATGGTAGCAAACACTCAATAATAAATAAGTTCTAACATTAACAAAGCAAAAATAAAATTGACCAAATGCTTTTGACACTACTGGATCTGTTTTTTAAAATTTAATTTTTTAAACAAAAAAAATTGCAAAAAGCTCAAGGATTATAAGTGGCCGTGTTTAAAAAACAAAACTGGTCTGCAATTGGCAGTTGAGTTTGTCCCGGAGCCGCAGCAGCAGCGGCTGATAAAGTGCGTGCGCCAAGTTTCCTAAAAGACGCCAACTTTCTCGCGATCGGACATACATACTGGGTATGTTTGTACAATCTATAAACTTCAAAGTTCCCCGTTTTCCAACAACTCCACAGTCAAAAGTCACTCACTTCGGAAGTTTTAACTTTGAGTTTCATAACGCGTTTTGGGAAACCATTTAGGAATACTAACTCTCCCACACGTGAGTGCGCGCAACACACAGGGATGGATGCCCAGGGCGTAAAATAAATTAAACACAAACCAGCGATAGAGAAGATGCGATGTTTCAGCAGCGTGTTGGCAGCAGGGAACTAGGTATATGTCATTAATTATAGCCTATCTATCTACAGGGGAAGCAGAAGGTGGGAGGGAAGAACACAACTTTAACAAAGTTTTCCTCAAGCAACGTGGGACGGTAGGAAGTTTGGAATAGCGGAGGCTTTTGCAAACCACCAAATGTAGCTGCCATCTGAAGCCAAGTCGTTGCTAAACAACGACCGTCGCCGCGCAAACATGAAAAGGGTGCGGGGGGGTCTTTAACCGCGGGGCTTTCCGCGCACGGGGAAGGGGCGATTTTGTTTCCGTCTGTTTTCAGGGTTCCTGTCACCTTCCTAACTTGCCTCATCCGAGTCACTGTAATGGGAATGGGGAGAAAACTCCCCGTCGCTTCTGTGAGACCGGGGCGAAGTTTTGCTACTTTCCTCCTGCACCGGCTGCAGGATGCCCCCGGGCAGCGACGGCGACAGGTTCTTTTGCGCCATCATCGCCGTCAGGGCGCTGTCCTCGAACGTCGAGAAGTGCAAAGCGTCCAGCTGCACGGAGTATCCTCCCGCGGAGGCCGGGGCGGAAAAGCGAGTCCGGCAACTCCCGGGCGGGGTGGGCCGCGGGCCGGCTCCGGAGGCCGGCGGTGCCCCCGCTGCGGTCGCGGTGCCCGCGCCGCCTTCATAGGGGGCGGCGGCGGCGCGGAGGTGGTGGTGGTCGCTCTTGCAGGAGGCTGGCGGCGGCGGCGGCTGCTCCCCGGCGCTGGGCGTTTGCAGCAGCTCGGACAAGGCATTGATGTAGATCTGGGCCATCTGCAGGGTCTCGTACTTGGACAGCTTCTTGTCGTTGTTGAAGGACGGGATAACGTTGCGCAGCTGGTCGAAGGCGTGGTTCAGCCCGTGCATCCTGCGTCGCTCCCTGGCGTTGGCCGCCAGCCGCCTCTGCTTCTGGACCCCGTTCACCTGTTTGCTGGAAGGGGCGCGCTGGCGGCTGCAGCCCAGCTCATCTACCATCACCCCGCCTTTCAGCTTGCACAGCTGTTCCCGCACTTTCACCGGGCCGGGGCTCTTGCCGCTGCCGCCGCCGCCGCCGCTTCTCCTCACCAGCTCCCCCCGGCCGTCCATCTCCTCCCGGGGCGCCGCCGCCTCGGAGGCACCCAGCTCGGGGGAATGCAGCAAGTACTGGGCGGCGCGTGCCGTGCAGATGCCCTGCAAGGTGGGAGCCAGCCAGGCGCGTGGGTCTGTGCTGTCCAGGAGGGACAGCTCGGCCGGGTACGCGGGATGCTCTCTCGTCTGCAGGGTCGCAGGCGGCTGTGGCGGCTGCGGGAGGTGGTGCGGCGGGGGATGGCGGTGGTGGGCCCCTAACTCCTTCACGTCGGCCCACTCTTCTACGTGCAGCAGGCGGGACATTGCACTGCAGAGGTTCGGAGGCTCAGAGTCGAAGGAGGCACTGGCAAACCGGCTCCACAAAAAAAAAACAACACACACACACAACCCTTCCCGGGTCTCTACTGCAATGTCTTATTTTTTTTCCCTCCTCGACCCTCCCCCACCCACTCTGAGATCACACACCAGGTCGCGTGCAACGAAGCTTCTCCGGTTGCTGAAGGCGCTGCGCCCCTTTAAAAAGCGGCACGCGCCAGAGTGGCTCCCCCCGCTCCTCTCCCAGCCCCCTCCTCGCGCCGGTCGCGTGTCTGCTCAGCCAATGGAGGGCGCGGGCCGGCGCGTGCGAGCAGCCAATCAAAGAGTTCTCACCCCGGCGGAAAGTTCCTGCGTCCCGAGCGCTCGGGCGCCAGTTCTGGGTCGGCCCCCCCCCCCCCTTCCCCCGCCCCCCGTCTTCAGGTTCGTTGAATTCATATGTTAATTGCGGGCGGTAATCCGACTCCGGTGTCGTGTCACCGGGCCAGCGGCCCGGGTGCGGGAGCCGACGCGGAGCGGACTCCCGGTGGCCGCCCCAGCCGACTCCGGTGGGACGAGCCGACGGCTCCGGGCGAGGCTGGACGTGCCGGGCGCGGGGAGGGCTGTCGCGGCGCGGAGAAGCGCTCCTGCCCTTGGCTGCCTCCCAGCTCGGATCGCTGCTCCCACTGCTTGTGCCCAAGCATTTAAAATCTCCCATGTAGACGTATACATGTATGACACGCGCATACATACACTACATGTATGTGTATGCAAATATTTCCTAGGTATGCAGAGGTGTAATTGCTAAGCGATGAAGACCATTTAAAAATCAATGTTAGAATTAAAAAATGAAACCGTCCCAGAATACGTTTCTCAAGTTTCATCTCTGTCTAGATTGGCTTTGTGTACCGGTAATCTTTTTCTTAATGAAAGTAAAACTGTGGCTCAGCTATGGAAGGTTCCGAATTCCAGATGCCTCCATGCTCTCCGTCCTTTTCCCAGCACCCTGCGGCCAACTAGTATGTTTTCTGCAGAAAACTCTCTTCTGAGTAGTTTTGAGGCCGGTATATTTTACAGCGACCATTCCCACAGGGGGACTCCTTACTAGTAAAGGCGGAGCCAGGGCGGTGTCCCCAAAGGAGAAGGAAAGGCGCCTGCGCTCCCGGCGACTCGGAACACTTCCAAGGTACAGAGTCCGCAGTTACCTACCCTCTGCTTCAGGAGCCCCAGGTTTAACGCGGCGCGTGGCTTCTCTGGCAACACGCAGGAACCACAGCCTCCCCCTCCCCATCCCCCTACGTGTCCTGGGGATGTACTCTCCCCAGGATTCCCCTTCTCCCCCTGCCCCCTCCCCTCCCCCTCCGACCCTCTCCCCCTCCCTCCTCCTCCTCCCACCCCTCCCCCGCCCCCCTGCCGCAGAAGCCCAAGCCCGAAGCCCGGGAGGTTCTGCGCCAAGTTGGGACCTTTCTCCCACCTCGGTCCCAGGAGCCCAGTCTCCCGTATTCTCAGCAAAAAGCCGATCAGAAACACCCCAGCCCTGGGCACGCCCCGGCTTGCGCCCAACACCGCTCCACCTTGGGGCGCAAGCGGTCTCGACCCTGGGGCCCAGGAGTGGGACCCAACCGGCTGCTCCTAGTTCAGCTCTCTGCTTTAGCGGTGGCTGTGGTCCAGATAGGAGTCTCTCCCGCCAGAGAAGATGATGAGGAGAAAAGCCAGCAGAGAGAGAAGAGGTGTCTGGAACAAGACACCACTGTGCCCAGAATCCACTGAAAGTTGTTCTTGCTAGTATTCGCAGGGACTTGATCTAACCTGCCATTTAGAACTCCTTGGACAAAAGAATCTCTGGGACTGGATTGGAGAAAAATAAAAAATTATATATATATATATATTATAAAATTATATATATATATATATATATATTCTATACCAGTGATTTTCAGTGTACCACAGAAATTTTTAAATCGTGCAATACCTGACTATTTAGTCAGGGTCACTAACCTCTTTTACCTTACATTGTCAAATAAAAACATGATAACAGTCAACACAACAATAGCTGTCTGGTGTGAGTGGATCAAAATTATTCCTATTTTTTGTCAGCTTGGCAAAAAAATATATATTTTTTGGTATGCTGCAGAATTTTAGTAATTAGTTTGTGTGTGCCACGAGATGAAAAAGGTTGAAAATTGCTGTTCTATACTATATACTATTTTCTACCCTTCTATACCTTTATGAAGAGAGATGTAATCTCTATAAAGGCATAAAGCTATAATAGAATTGAGTGCTAAAATGGTACTCAATACATCATTCTTTACCAGTTTTTCCTTCAATCTTGTCTATTTGTTGGTGTGTAGAGATAGAGAGTCCTGGACCTTCCCACCGCAAGAGCCAGAAAGCCAGAGCTGGATTCTTATGTGAATATTTGGGTTCTGCTTTAAATAAATACGTTAAATAAGAAGAACAGAAACAAAAGCAAAACCAGGAAAAAGAAAAAATCCACAGACCTAATCTGAAAATCATTGATGAGAATAAAGAAAAGGTGAATAGGAAAAGTCACTAATTTTTTTGGGGGGGGGAGAAAGTTCTCCAATTTTATGTGGTTGGAATGAGTACTATTGGAATCAATGCATGAAGCTATTTCTTTAAATAGTGCTACTATGTAAAATGTGCTTAAACAGTTGTATGGGCTGTAGCTAAATATTTGCTGAATACATGGAATATTGATCCCAAGTTTCCAGCTTTATAGATAATCACTAGTATTATTACTTTTTAAAAACAAGTCTCAATTTTTAGGTGAGTAATTTAGAGTATCCCAAAAATGTGAGGGACAGTTAAGATTGTTTTGTAGTTTGTGGTGAATTACATTTCTTTTGCCCTTAGAACAAACAGGAAGCTATTTTTCTTCACCCTCCCCTCCCTTTCCTTCTCTTCCATTAGGGTGCGTTGAGGAAGCCAGGTATTTGGGAGGGGACAAGGGCCCAGTGCATGAGGTTGGAGCCTCAGTCCTGTGAGTAGGTTGTCCCTGCATAGGTTTTGTGGCATGGGATGTCAAATATCAAGGCCTTGAGCTTAGCATAGCAAATTTGCCAGGGCAGTGCCTGCTTTCTTTGCAATATTGCTACTCTCACACTCAGGCCTGATTTTCAGTAAATTGTTCTCTGATTTCAGTGCATGTGGGTGTCATAGAGGTTTCCTGGATTTGACATTATGTCCTGAGTTGGTGATTGGCTGACCTGAGCCCACCTTTTGCTTTCAGTGGTGTATCCATGGTACTGAATCTACATCTGCAGTCTTTTAAGACAGCCACTGCTGCCATATCTCTTGAATGGCAGAAATATTGCCTAAATTCAATATATCCCCTTCCTCCTGTATCCTGACCCAATTCATCATGGGTGAGACTCTTAGTAATAGTGACCCTATAGCATGCCAGGGGTTAGTTACCACACTCACTTGTCACTAACAGTGCAGTCTTTTTCACTATCTGGCCTGTGACTGATCCAGTTCAAGGATTCCATCAGAGATCCTGCCTCCTAGACCACTTCCAGTATGAATTACTGGGTTCTCCCAAAAGTAGATCCTTAGACAAGTATTCACATTGTGGTAAAATGGGTATTTGCTTTTAAATTATTTGTTAAATTGTTCATAATTGTATGCTTATGTTTTATATATTTGACAGCACATGTGCTATATTTCTCAATTACTTTTTAAATCGCTTCTTGTACTACACAATGAAATAAATTCCAGATGAGTTGAAATTAAATATAAAAACAAAATTATAAATATATATACAGGGTAATGTAAGTAAGTGTTTTACTGACATCAGGCTACGTAAGGGTATTCTATGCATAAAATCACTGGAATATTTAATAATTCAATAATTCATTAAATATTTTAAAATTAATACTTTTAATAATGAGTTCAACAAACTATAATACATAAAAATAAAAAGAACCTTTTTCCATGTACAAAAATCATAGAAATTAAAAGTAAATGACAAACTGGAAAAGATATTTGCAACAATTTTTGTACACAATGAATTAATAAACATAATATAAAAAGAAACTATAAATGCTGATAAGAAAATGACTAGTTCCTGATAGAAAAACAGCCAAAAGATAAGAGTAGGTAATTCATGAAGGAGCAGTAAAAATGGTCCATAAAGATGAAAAACATATTCAACCAGGAAATGAAAATTAAAACAATAAGAGCGTTCCAATTAACTGTTTCAGATTAAACACACAGATGCTCTCCTCAATCATTAATATGACAGAAAAAGGACCCAAAGGCATAAACCCAAAGATAATGGCTAAAGAGACAGTAACAAATGAAAGATATCCACTAATTTTATAAAATAAAAATAGATGAGTGGGTGATATTTGACTTAGCAGAACTGAGAAAGCCTATACCTTGGTCTGCAGGGAAAGCCGAAGAGAAGACCAATTCCTGCCCCAAACAGATATCTCTGAGGGCAGAGCTGAGGAAAGGGTTGAGGGAGGAGGGTCTACAACCTAATCTTGCTATTGGTGTACATGCAAATTTGGACATCTTTATATTTCTAAGGATCCTTTATCAACTCTTTCCATTCTAAATTTGCTCTTCTACAGTAGTAAATAATGATGATTCCTTCATTTACTCTCACAGAAGCTTCCAGAATATTTTCATTTGTACAACTGTTATTGGGCAATTTTTGTGTCTGTTTTATTATTATTATTTTTTTGTGTGTGTGTCTGTTTTATTTTTATTTTTTTGTGTGTGTCTGTTTTAAAGACAATTTCTGTGTACACCATGCACTTAATAAGGCTGCAATACTGACATTTTTGGCACCACTTGAAGGCTCATCTCAGAATGCCTCTTTAAGTGGGAGTTTCTGAGTAATGATTCTGGTAGTCAATTTAATTTGGGAAAACATAATAACAGTTCTCTGGGATATTTTTTGTGGAAAATTAAAAAAAATACTTTCCTGGATCTACTCAATGAGTATATATTGAACACTCTATGTGTATAACACAACACAAGGCAAACAAATTTGACTCTTGCCCGACAGTATCAGGTGTGGCTCAATGGTTGACCTATGAATCAGGATGTCACAATTCAATTCCTGGTCAGGGCACATGCTGGGGTTGTGGGCTCAACCGACTGTGTGGGGCATGCAGGAAGCATTTTTTTTTTTTTTAAAGACTTGACTCTTGCTAAAACCTGCAGGTCTTAAATTTGGCTTCTTGGTTTCTTTTAGGCTGAAGACTGTGTTCCTTAGTCGTTTAGGCCTCTAAGCCTCTGCCTGGGTTGGTTCCTTCTTACCTTTGCTTTCAGGGCCCCCTTGCACCGGTTTTCAGTTCATTCAGCCAAGTTAGCATCTCAGTCTCAGATGAGCTCTGCTTTCTCTTACTGAATGATGATTGTTAATCTCTCTGAATGAAATGGTCTGTATAGTCCCCATCTCTATTCCCCAAACTTGTACTCACTGTTAAGCTTAAGCTTTTTACTTCTTCAGGTAAGCCCTGTAAGATCTAAGTAAAACCAGGTTCGTTTCCTTGTTATACACTCTCATTTTTTTCTTATTCCTCTCCTTGAGGGAATTAATCTCAGTGGGTAATTACACATCCATTGGTATAATTGTTTGTTTAGTGTCTTTCTCTGACTCCAGAGTGTGATCTCCAGGATGTTGCTCACTATGTTATGTCCATGGTTTAACACAGTGTCTGGGACATGGATGGCACTCAATCAACATAAATTGAAAGAAAGAATACCTTCAAGTTGAATTTTGTTTTATTAGTTTTCTCAAAGATTGGTTTAGTTGCTGCAACATTTGATCTAGTAAAACCATAGTATTCTCTGTGTAGATTTTTAGCTTACAGACATTTGGTTTTGTTTGTGGGAAGTAAAGATGGGAAATTCAAAATTATATATATAGTTGGGGCTGCTATACTCATCTTCTTGGGGGTAATTTGTATATATTCAGTTTATTTGGGTTGGTCATTCTAGAATGTTGCTAGTAACCATCAGTATCTGATTCAGATACTAACAGGTGCTCTATTAACATTGAACAGTTCTTTATAATTTCTGGACTTTATAAAGACCATAAAAAGATCTGATAGAGAAAAACTGAACTCACACAAAAGATAGAAAACAGTTGCAATTTACTAGGCAGTTAATTGAAGCGTAACTATATATACAGCATATTGGAAAGAACACACAGCAATATTCCTCTGTTAGTGACTTCCATCTCTCCTGAGAGGGAGCTGGTGGATCTGTCTGTCTTGGTACCACTTAGAGTATCTTCTTCATTCTTAACCCAAGGGCTATAATCCACTGACTTCCTTTATTTCCCACACTTACTCATGCCTTCCCAGGTTCAGTAAGAACAATCACTTAAAAAAAAAGATCAGTCCTTGTTGCCAATAGTAGAGTTCTCAGTCTGTTTGAAAGTGTGCAGAGTTCAGTCTTTCAATTCAGAAGCTTCCTCACTCTCCCCACCATTGTGTGTACTGGCCCAGTTCCATCTATTGCTGGAACTTCTAATGTGAACTCTGTGAAAAGCCTGGCACTCCTGCCAGCTATGTGAAGAGGCTGGTCTTTGCATTCAGCTACCTCTTTCTGCAAAATGCTGCCTGCATTATTCTTTTCTATCCTGTGGTCTGTCTTTCACTCTGCAGTCTTTTCGTCCTGATGTAGCAGTGGGAGAGTTGATCACCTCTGACTTTTGGAAAAAGGTACAATTTGCAGATTGAGGCTAAAATGGAATATTCACTGTATGTCACTGTCAAACATCCCTTGGCTCTCCTTGCCTGGTGTTTGACTATAGTAATAACTTCTAGCTCACTTATATGTAATCTATGAGAAGAGTTATCTTTTCCCTGCTGTGTAGCCCTGGGATTACATTGGCAGACAAACTATGAATTAAAGTAATTAATTTTTATTATCAATTTGTAATCACCAAAGAAGGAATTAGAATTCAACCAGGAAAATAATTTATTGACACATTTTTATTGATAAAATAATTTACCAAAAAAATTATGAAAAAAATTAAAAAATCTCTGAAAAAAGAAAACTATATCGACCAAGATAATAAAAAGGTATGTCTGTGGGTAAGAAAGGGTTTTCTATTTTGGGCTGGCTGTGTAAGTGACATCAGCAATACTTCTGAAAAAGAAACTAGGATGTGATGTGACAGCTCACAAGAAAGGCTACTTGTAAAGCACACATCATGTGCTCTTAGGTGATCCATCTCCTGCCCAGCTCTACTCATCCTGATACCTACCCCAACGTCTTAATCTGTTTCCCAACTTGGATCAGTCCGTTCCTCTTTTTTAGCTACCATGACCTGAAGATCATCTTGTTTCATATGCTTGGCCTGTCATTTCAACAACAGCTTTTCTTCCTGGCTGGGCCTGCTCTTTGCTGGGTCCCTTGGCTCAGTGCCTCTGACCTTGGGTGGCTGGTACTCTGAGTCTCTCTGGCTCCCTTCCCACAGCAAGTGATGACTGTAAACTGTAAGACTGTTTTTTACTTTTTTATTTTTAAAGTGTATTAAAATGAAAAGTTAATATAGCCTTAAGAAACATTTTGGGAATTTCTCCGTTCACGGAGTTGGTATATTAGGTTCAGCTATTCTGACATTAAGCAAAAAGGAGATTGTGGATTATTTTCCATTTCATTTAAAAATATTTTAAAAACTGATACAAGCATTGAGTCAATATTTTTCCTATAAACCTCTTTCCTTGCGCTAGGAACCTGAGGAATGAATTATAGTTGCAATCTTCTATTTAGGCTTAAGATCTTATTCCAAAACTCATGGGATGCCAATTTTGTCTGATCTTTTGCTACATAATCATCATTCTCTTCACTCAGGAGATCTTTTATAGAACCTTTATGCTATTCCTGAAGGTCCATAATAATATGCTCTTAGTTTTGAAAAAGCTGGTGTATTCTAAGTAGAAAGACAAAATCATTTTGTGTGTGTGTGTGTGTGTGTGTGTGTGTGTGTGTGTGTGTGTCCCCATAAATGATCACTGGATGTCAATGACCCCATAGGAACTCTACTTAAACTTCTACCATGGTCTGAGAGTTAGTGTTCCAATCTGGGATAGAGTGCTCTAGTGAGATTGAACTCAAATGAGACCAGCCAATCCAGAATTCATTGTGTATTACCGAAAATGGAAGACCAGGCTGGAGCTTTGCCATGTGGATTCCTCAGTGGGGTGTGTGTGTGTGTGTGTGTGTGTGTGTGTGTGTGTGTGTGTGTGTTTTGTGTGTAAGACTTGTAAGCTGGGAACACATCTTATCACAGGTCTGTTGGACAGACAGGGAATCGACAAGTCAAAATCAGAAAGGCAAGAGCCAGGTTGACCTGAGCATCACCAAATGTGCTTAAAGAAGAAATGTGTCACCAAGTCTTTGCTTTAAATGAATGTCTAAGAGTTTCCCTTGCCAGCCCAACTATCACAGGTCAGGCAGTCAGAGTGGCTTGTGTTTTTTTTAATTGGGCCAGTGTCTCCTTTAACCAAGTCTTGCTCTACCATGGGAGGCATGCACTCTCTTGGAGTGGCTGGTGATTCCAGAGCCCAGGTAACTCCTTCAATCATTACTATCTGGTTAGTTTTCTGGGGCCCAGAGTGGATTCTCTACAATGGGCCCTGGAGAAAACTTCCCACCAAGAGGGCTGACTGGTGTCTGGCTCTAATGGTGTGTTAATGATGGAATGTCTGTGTGGCATTTGGTCCTCTGGATTATATCCTTGTCATTTTTGAGGCATTATGATTCCCCTTCTAAAGCCAGATATCCAGGAATGCATGTACTTAATCTTTGTACCATTCGGGGTTACGAGTATATCCTCCTGGTAAATTATAGTATTGTATCTGGTAGGGAAAAAGGGGGTGATTGAAAAATAATAAAGTTACATAGTGCTTTCACATACATTTTCACGTGACTCTCACAACAACCCTGTGAGGTAGGTATAGTATATAATGTTTTCATTTTTATTTTGCAAAGAAAGATACCAAAGACTAGAGATCTTAAGTGATGTGCCCATAGTCATGATAAGGGCCAGGACTCAAACTTGAAGCCATGTCTTCCAACTTCACAGCTTGATTCCACCTTTCAGCAACTACAACCTGAGGGCTACCAGTTTGATGCCATAACGGGGAAGGCGCTTAGTAAGTGAGCATCTAGCTTGTTTAAAAGTCAGGTGGTTTAAAAATAATATATTAGTAACCAGAATCCATGGGATCATCACTCACAGGGGTTCCCCTGGGCTTGCTGCCTGTGGGTTGCTTTGGCATTTTAGAAGATCATCTGTGAGTCAGCCTGGACAATTAGGAGCTCCAGAGATGAGGGAATTCTTGTGGCCATCATTACAATGCTGTAGCACTTATCACACTGTTTAATTGTATGACTTCCCTGTTGGAATACAAAATTTTTAGGGGCAAGCACTGACTTATTCATCATTATGTTCTCAGAATTTAATACAGTGCTGGGCACGTAATATGGCCTCAACAAAAACTGGTTGAATTCTCAAGGAGTTGGGATGTTTCATGGAATGCTTCCATATTTTACTTGTAAGAAATTGATTTGCATGGAAGAGGTATTATAGATGAATGTGAAGCTGGGTATAAGGAACACTCAAGTTATTTTGGTGGGGGGTAGTATACACAGGCACTGCTATTCCAGAGTGTAATCTCATGATTCAAGTGATCTTTGTTTACAATGACAAATTTACTCAATGTGGATTCAAACTGGTGGCTCTACCTTAGTCAGGGATCCGTGCAAAATGCAGGTATTTGAAAATCACTGGGGGTAAAGGGAATGTCCATTGGCAAGGAGAAAAGTGGATGATTTTGGTAAATATGAAGATAATGTTTTTTAGTAATATGTAGAGAGCTCCATGATAAAATTCTCCAAAGATGATTAATCACAATCACCAGTGATCCAAAAAGGGGTGGGAAGAGGCCTCTGTCTTTTTCTGGTTCAGTTCTGCCAAGGCACATTCTCCCGGGTCCTCCACATCTTTTTAGCCATCAGAAGTCCCAAGACTCATAGTTGAGACTGTGGTAAGCCTTGAACAGGTAGAAGCTGGAGGACAAAGCTGTTGCAGTGCAGCGTGAATGCACCTAACCAGAAGAGAAAGGCAAGACATCCACTGTGTAGGCCGTCCCTCCAAGGCTAATAGGCTGGCTCCAGTGATACCCAGGACCGGTGGCTGAAAGCAGCAGTCCTGACGTTGCTCTTCTATGGGTGGATTACAGCCAAGATTTTGGGTGTCACGACCTGGTGAGTAAGAATGTTAAACTTAGGATATAATACATCAGCTCACCAGTTTTGGGTGCTCAGGATCTAGTTAGTGGGTCCTGAAATCAATAGCAGGAAAGAGATCAGCAGCTCTGGTGCTGGTTGAGGTTATGGGTCATCCAGAGGTCCTCCCACTTGTGATGATGGGTGCAGGCCATGCCTGGGTGCCTGGCTTCTCCAGGTAATGGTGCCAAGTTTCAAACATGGTCTTAAAGGCCAAGAATTCCTTCTTTCAGATGTTGTAGTTTCATTCGGCAGGGAGGAAGCCTGTGGGAAAAGAAAGTATAAGGTTATATCAAGGTTGATGTCAGACAATATTTGGCTTTCCATGGTCCTGTCATTACTTATAAAGCTTTGACTCCACTTTAAGGGGCCTTTTTAAACAAAGTGAAGTGTCATGGCAACTGTTGCACACCTACCATGTAGGGCTTCCTAGGTTTTCTGGACTCCAGGCAGCCATGAGAAAGCAGAGCATATTGGCTGCTAGTTCCCTAGAACCTGTTTCGGGGGGAGCCTTGGAGTTCAGCCAGGTCTGGATTAGGGTACATTGATAGTTTACAGTAGATGAGGCCTTAGATTTCTTCACCAGAAAATAAAGTCAGCATCGCCCTCACATGGAGAGTTTAGTGGAGCATTCTATCAAAGTTGGTCTTGACATCAGTCACGTACAATATTTTGGAGTCTGTTTCCTTAGTTCTTAAATCTCAGATCTTGACTTTAAGTAATTAGTTTTAGACCATGCATGAGCTTTAAAGCACTAATAGTTAATGATAAATATATAAATCCTACTAAAGTTGTAATCATTAATTAAATTTGATATTATTAAATGCATTCTAACTTACTCATTTAAATATGTGCTCTTAACTAAGGAACTTCTCTGTTCTTGAAGCCTAAGGGGTAATCCTCATGATTCAGCCATAAATAATAGAATCAGAAACATTTAGATCAATGGCAGGAGCCTTGAACCTGGGTACACATCACGAAGCTTAATTTTGTCCAGCTTCAGAAGGGATCAGAGTGATTCTTGCCTCTATGTCCTTTTGGGGAGAATTTGTACCCTGGTTTTATGCTTATCAAAAACTTTGCTAGTGTTATAGAATTAGAGAGGATTAAGAGTTTTTAATAGTGTTAGTAGATTGATAGCACTTACCAGTTAATTGAATTAATTAATCATATGTCAGCAAGGCAAATGGTTTGACTGAGCTAAAAATAGCAATTAGCTTCAAAGACTTAAGAAGACATCAGGATTTCACCAAGTGAGCTATGTGAACACTAATTCCAAGAAATGGGTTTTATCAGTAAGCAGATTTGTGAAACGCTGCATAATATCTACCTCTCTTGAAGACTTAAGTTATATAAGTTTTAAAGGCTCTGGGAAGTCTTATAGTAAATAATCTTATTTAACTGTGTTGAACTCAATATATCACCAACATTTCAACATGGAGTTAAGCTTTTGAGTAATATTCATTAGCATCTTGTAGAATTGGTGCTACATAGAACAAATTTTAGGAAATGCTGGACTAGCAAGTAAGGTGAAAAAAATTCATTTTTAAAAATAGATATTTTCCCTATAAAAATAAACAAATTAACCAATTAGTAATTATTTATTACTACAGTTGTCTTAGAATTAAGCTTGGTTCTTTGGAAAATAGAAAATGAACTTTTATAAGACATGAATTCTGCCTTTAATAGGATCATAATCTAGTTAGGGAGATAATCTATTACAAAAAAACAAAAAACCACCACCAACAAACAACAATACCTAAACACTGCATATAACCTAGCACTAAGTTAAATAATGAAGAGTAGTAGATTTGGTAGTTCTAGAGAGGAAAATCAAGTATTGGAATAATGAAGGAAGAAATCATGGAGAAGGTGGGACTCGTTTTGTAGGGATGGCTAGACTTTTGACAGGTTGTGGGCAATTTTAATTAAGGGCAAGAATATACAAACTCTTAGGGTCCTATGGCTCCTAAAAGCAGGAAGAAATGTGGCAAACAATACCTTGTTAAATTGTAATCATTTACTTCTAATATTTCTAATATTAGAAGTGACAGAATGTTCAAGAAGTATAGTTTTCTCTTATTTATCCTATACTTCTTTAGAGTTCTTACCTGGTAAATTACCATGAGTTAATTCATTGTTTATTGTCTGTGATAGTCTCATTGATGGCAGGGAGAATAATATTTTATTATTTTTATATCCTTGGGAGGAATATATTTGCATCCCTATCATCTTGTCCATGGTAGGCCCTTAATAAATATTTATTGACTATGTGAGGGAATTAGTGAAAATTATATGGCAGGAAATGGTCTACAACAAATTGGATTTTGCATCAGGGAATAATGAGCAGAATTAGAAGGTGTAGGCCCTTGAAAACTAGGCAGAGGAGTAGGAAAGAGGAAATAAAAAATTTCTATAACAGCAGTAGACAGAAAGCATTATTTATGAAAAATCAAACTGGCAGTGATGAATAGGTTGGACTGAAGAAATAAAGCGACCAGGTGATCATTGAAATTATTGTGAAAGCAATCTGGTGACAAGGAGATAGGGTCCAAAACAAAGGCTTGAAGAAGAGTAGGGAAAAGGGCCGATGGGTCTCTGAGGCTGGCTGATGTGAAGGATCCAAAAACATGAGTGAAAGGGTTTTTTGTTTTTTTCCCCCCTTACATTTAATAATAGCTAAAATTTATTGAGTAATTGATTGTTAAAGGTTGTATCAGGCACTTTGGTTTAGTCTCTAATTCAATCTCATTTATTCCCCACAGTAATTCTATGAGGTGGAATCTATCATTTTTATTTTACTGATAAGGAAATGGGCTGCAGAAGTTCAGAAAATTTTCAGAGTCACCCTGCTAGTAATTAGCAGAGTCCATTCCTCCTCAGAGCTCAGTCACCTCTGGAGATGGGATGGATGTCTGTTTTTTTTACAGATAGAAACAGTAAAAGAAAAAAGATATGTTTTGGATATTTGAATTGTGAGATGATCATTGGAAAACACTAACATTCCATCTTCAACAGCTTAGAGCTTGATTTAATAAATGATGAGCTGCCGACACCGGTTTGGCTCAGTGGATAGAGCGTCGGCCTTCGGACTCAAGGGTCTCAGGTTCAATTCCGGTCAAGGGCATGTACCTTGGTTGCGGGCACATCCCCAGTGGGGGGTGTGCAAGAGGCAGCTGATCGATGTTTCTCTCTCATCGATGTTTCTAACTCTCTATCCCTCTCTCTTCCTTTCTGTAAAAAATCAATAAAATATATTTAAAAAAATAAATGATGAGCTTTCCAAATGGTGTATTAATTAATATATTGGTTAAACTATAGGTCCATCAGCCATGTGGAGGGCGACTTCCTCTGTCAGGACAGGACACCTTAGGGAGCAGGAAACGTCTAGTGAGGTCATACCCAAGACAGGGGCCTGGGGTTGTTGCCCCAAGACCAGCTGCTGCCTACTAAGGATACCGTGACTTCCAGGGCTGCTGCGGGAGGCAGAGACTGACCGTCCGGCTTGTAAAGCCTACAGTTAGAGGGAATTATTTGACCTGCAGGATTCCGAGGGCCCCACAAAAATGTGCTTTTCTTCATTTTCTCTTCGACCAAATCACTGAGGCTCTAGGGGCTGTTCACCCTGGAAACATCACACACCACCTCTGGAGACTGGATGCAACCTGGTGGGTGTAGTGTTTTGTTTTGTTTATTTATTTTATTTATTTACTTTATTTTATTTTTGTAATGTTGTTTTTAATCTTTAGAAAAATGTTCTGTCTGCTTTCCCTCTTGTTGCATTTACACTTTGCGGTGGTTTGAATGCTAATCACAAACAAATTGTGCAAAAAAAAAAAAAATAAAAATGCAACCACATAAAAAAAAAGTAAACCGTGAGTTTGATTGGCCTATTTGAAAAGGGGCTGACTTTGATGACAGAAAAAAATGTGAACCAGGACTACCAACATTCAGAATTGCAACTCATTGGTTTTTCTTTAGCACTTCTGTTTCTCTTTCTCTCGCGCATGCTCTCTCTGAAGACAGGCTTGCTGGATAATTCATAATGGAGAGTTGAGTGAAATCATATGACTTTATTTTGATGTTTTACTGATGTGTCTGAGTAGCACGTGATTGTCTCAGTTGTTTGAGATTGTTAATGATTTTATTTGCTTAAGAAAATGGAAAAAAAAAACTGAAACAGAGGGAAAGTCCAGGAGTGAGTTTAAAAGATCACTGTAGAAATGGCAGCATGTTCCGCTGTATGGAAACAGGGCCCAGAGATCCTACCTTTCACCCGGACTGCGGCTGACTGAAACCCTTTGTCCAAGTGTCAGAGCTGTGCTTGGCATAGCCGACTATCAAAACCTGACCGCTCACCTAAACGTGCTTCTGACCTTTTGCAAACTTTTTTTAAAAAAAAGTTTAGTTTTTATATTAAATAGCAATTAATAAAAGCAACACATGATAATTATTATATTATAATGAATGGTGCACCAGCAGTCCAGAGACACACAAATAACACAAACAGAGTAAAGCAGAAATTAGGTGATCACAAAGTAAAATAAATATCACAGTATTGGTAGATACACACTACTGTTTAATAGATCTGTTAGGAAATCAATATCACATTAGATTATGGATTCCTATGCATTGGAAACAATCTAGCACATACTATTTATAACTGTCATTTTATATAACAAAAAATTGTACTGACGTTTTGTGTAGTGTTTCTAAATCTTGCTAATAAGAAAAGTCTCTCTCTCTCTCTCTCTCTCTCTCTCTCTCTCTCTCTCTCTCTCCCTCTCTCTCCCTCCCTCTCCTTCTCTCTCTCTCTGCAAATTCACCTCTTCCCATTCATTGTTAATTTACGTACCTCACACCACCAAAATTCCACTGCTAGACTACAGTGAAGTCAGACCTGACATTATATTTTTTTTCTCTAGAAAATTTGTGCAGACATTCAAGACTCAGTGGTATGGTAAAATTTGTTGGAAGGGACTTATCCATTGGAATACCTTTAAGGAACACAGAGAGTCAGAATTTGGGGGCATTGATATCAAAGATGGAATTAGTATATATCAGAAAATATTTCCATTTATCCTTTCAGTATTTTGGGCCATTTATATTTTCAATTATTTTAAATTTATCACATAGATTCTATCTTGTTGCAGAAATTTTGAGCATGACTTTCGATCCTGAAATAGTAAAGATGTACAAACATTGCAAGTGGACGTGGGAAATCTCGCATGCTTTATGATAGCGAGTACAGGAGGCACAATACAAATACTGCAGCAAGGAGGTTAAAGCAGTGCACAGTTAGAAGGCTTCTATATAAGCACTACAGATTAGTTAAGTGAAAACATGCTAACTTTATTTGCTTGGTACTTTGTTAACTTGTGTTTTTAAATGTTTTTTTTTTTCTTCAGTTCTTGTGAGGTAACAGTGATACCTCATGAAATCTGCTTCTTTTTATGTGTAATGCACATCACACACACACACACACACACACACACACACACACACACACACACACACACGGAGTCAAAGTCAGTGGCAGTGGGTGGTTTATGTCAGGGCTGGTTTTGACGCTGCTCTCCAGAATAAGATAAATGTAAGTGATGAAGAGCTCCTGGGGTTGGCTGAACTCATTTTGTATTCAGCACTCTGCCTGGCCCCTTTCTCATCTCTTTCTCCCTCTTTGTATGTTCAAGCTACTTGAGTTTCTTTTTTCTTTTGTAGAACTTGGTTCTTTTGATGTGTTTCAGGGCACGCCCTGTGGCAAAGCCAACTTCCCAGGAATCGGAAACATAAGCGCACAGGTCTGAAGCAGCCACTTTGCAGTAGCCAGAAAGGTTCAGGCCCAGAAGCTGGCTTTTCGTTCTTTCTTTTTTTAAAAAAAGTATCAAAACACATAACAGGGGAACAAACATGCAATGTAGTTTCAATATATGATTTTAAAGAAAATGTATAATAAAAGTTAATTGCAAAATAGGCAGCTGGTGAGATTTTTAACCTGGATTGAGCCCATGACAGCAATTTAACCTGAGATAGGTCTACATGCATTTATAGATTTGTTAGTGTAGTCAAATTTCCACTGTAATTATAAATGTATTTGTTTCTGTCTCACTGCAGTTATGGCATCAGCATAGCTGAGGTTTTCATGGTACGTGGTTCTCAGCGGTGCACTAAAACGATGTGAGACAGTGCAGAGCTTTAACCACTTACTTGTTTATAAAGTTGAGGGAAATGCTGCTGTAACTATGTAAAGCTACTGTTAGAAGCCACTATCTAATAGAAAGTCTACATCGAAGGAGGAGTTAATTATTTTATATCTTATATCAGTATTTCTATTTTCTAAAATTAGAAAATTTAATAAAGTAGTGTTATGTTTTATTTAAAATATCTGTTTACTCACATATTGTACTTTATGAGGCAAATCTTTCAGGACTATGTCACTGAATTAGAACTTGAAACTGAAAATAAAAAACAGAAAATAAGGAAAAAGTGTCGTTTAAGTTTATACACACACAAACTTATCCCCTTAAGATGTTCAAATAATAGTTACATTCAATTTTTATCCAGGTCTCATGAAGAAAACTTTTAAAAAACCAAAACAGTTGAAAGAGCAAACTACTAGAAATTTGATATTTATCTGGTTTGTTTGATTGATTTAGATAAGAAATCTATATTAATTAGGTGTATTGTTTATTTTTATATAAATAGGTGAGTTTACTCTCATGTTTGTGTATTGCTAGGCCTACTGAAAAATAGCATGTCACTCACTGAAAAATAGATACAGAAAAAATAGAAATTTAACCAGAAAACAGTTGAGTTTCTTCAATACAAGTAGATTCAGTTTAGTAAATGACTTGAGTGCTATTTATGTGTGTGTACTAATGACATTATCTATGAACTTGTAGGAAAATAATTAGTGGTTTCACTGAATTCATTCAGCATTTTTCCAAGGCATTTTATGCTTAGATAACCAATCAACCAGCTAATTGCTGAAGTTCATTTTAACTTTGGTCTTTATATCCACAGCTTAAAAGAAAAAGAGAAAACGGTTTTTGAAATGATTCAGTTATTCAAATATTGGTCAAATACATCTTTCAAACAATAATATGGGAGGATTATTTTAAGAAATTAGGGATAACTATAAAATAACTTTTATAACTGCAATGCCTCATGAGTTCCTTCTACATGTACCCATGTTGCTGTTTATGAGTATTTGCATAAATATCTATAAATAACATAAGAAAAACTTCTTTGGTAATAGAAAAGGCTGGGAATTCACAATACTCTTTTAAATGCTATCTGGAAAGTTAAATAGGGTTATTTTACGTAAATAAAATCCAAATTTTTGATACAATACAAATACCCATAGAAGAGTACAAAGGAAGTATTTTTATCTCTCTGATGCAACATAAACGAATCCTGTTTCTTTCCATAATATTACGTAGTATTTCTAGAAACCAGATGCTTTCAATTTGATCCTAAATTTAATAAGATTCACAGGAGCATATCAGACATTGCCACTCTTTTCAGCTGTATGTCCTCATCTATATACATAAAAGCCTAAGGGACTGGTCGACCAGTTTTTAGGACACGCACTGACCACCAGGGGACAGACACTCAGTGCAGGAGCTGCCCCCTGGTGGTCAGTGTGCTCCCACAGCGGGAGCCCCGCTCAGCTGACCAATGGGTGCCAGATGCTGGGCTCATGGCTGCAGCAGCGCGAGCCTCTCCTGGGGACACTCCTGCTGCCCGCACCTCCCCCATCTGGGGATCAGGACCAGCATCGGGAGGCCAGGCGCAGCGAGGCCAGGATGAGTGGGAGCGGCGCCAGGCCCAGGCTCAGGCTCCTCCCCGGCTGCCTGCTATGGCCTGATCCCTGCAGGCCACACTGAGGGACCCCACCGGTGCATGAATCCGTGCACTGGGCCTCTGTTTATAAAGGTCAGTGAAAGGCACAGGCTCGGCAGGAGCTGCGCACAGGGCTCCGAGTTTGCACAGGATGGCTGCTGTCACACCACATCCCAGCAACTGCCAGAGCATGTATTACAGTGGTGCTAGAAATCTTGTCTTGCTATAGTTACAGTTGTTTTCTACCTCTGCCTTCTTCTTGGCACTGGTGTGACCTTTGACCTATAAAATGACATTGGAATTTGGCATGCCATGTATCAGACAAACACTTGTCCCATTTTAACTCCAACTCTAGTGCTTTTAATGTTTAAAACTATGTAAAATTTATGAGAAATTTAGCCATTTGAAATAGATCGATGAGTTCTATACTTAGCAATATTTCCATTTATTTGACAACTAAAATATGATTTCGATTTTTTTTTTTAGTTCTTCACATCACAATTTACTTTTACTTTATTTCATTTTCCCCAAGACCATTTATCCCCTCTATACGATTTCTTGAGTGTCTCACTGAACATTATTACAGCCAGGTTTACAGAAACCACTTGGGAAAACAGAGACCTATGAATTTTTTCAAATAATTTTCTTTTTTTAACAGAAACTAAACATAGCAATTGGATTAGAAATTAGTTGACTGAATTAAATTTGATTTTAAATTTAATTCTTAATTACATAAAGAATAAAATGGTATACTTGAGATATCACATCTACCCGAATAATACTGACTGGTTACTTTTATTGATTACTTTTTCCAGATAACCACATAGTTTCTCTTTCACTACTGAAATTGTGAAATGATTCAATTATTCAAATGTTAGTGTTAGCTAGTTTCCTAAAACATTATTTATTTTAAAAATGAATAGTAGCTGCGTGGTTCAATTTAATATTTTCTGTTCTTTGACTGGTATTTCTATTTCCTCACCCCTCCAATAGCTCTATGTGGATGTAATCTCAATCTTTTTCAAAAGAACATTGGGCTAGTCTTCTGTACAGTTTCCCCTTGAGCTCACAACTAATTTTTAAGGATTTTAGAGATCATCTATTCCAAACCTCTCACTTTACAAAAGCGACAGACTTGGAGACCTTACATGACTTTGGTCACTCAGATCAAATAGCATAGTAGGTTCTCAACAAAGATGTGTTGACTGAAGGAACCCATAAATATAATACCAGAGTACTTAAGACATTCCATTGCAAAGACTTATTTACAATAATAAAATTTCATAAACACTCTCTCTCAAAACCTTGAGTTAGGAATCATTAGTAGATTCTACAATTGGAAAAACTACTTAACGAATGAGATCATTACGTTTAGGATCACCAAATGATTTGCCTGAGATCGGACAGCTAAGCCAGCAGTGGAAGAGCTGAGACTTGAACTCCGGCCTCCTGGTTTCTGAGCCATAATGAGTAACCACTGTGCGTACCATCTTATAACCTGCTTCTCTCTCTCTCTCTCTCCCTTTTCTCCACTCTGGAATAAAGGGCAGGAGGTGGCGTTATTTGTCTGTGTAAGCCCAGCCTGCTTGGATAATAAACAGAGCTTAATAAACGATTGCCACATGAATAAACCCAGGACTCTGGCTTACAGGTCCAGCTCTCTTTCTTCTACACCATCTCCATTCCGAGGGTGGGAGGTGGCACCTGAGACCATAGAGGAAGCCAAGTCTCGAAGGTATAGGCATGCTTCAAATCATCTGAACTAGCAAACCTTATACTAAGTTGTCAGTAACTTTAAGAGCAAACTTATACTAAGTTGTCAGTAACTTAAGAGCAATTCTGCTTCCTGAATGAGGACAGAATTTGTTGCAGTTTCCTGGTGCACCTGATACATAAGGAGTCAACGTCATGTGCGCAATGCGTGGCCTACAAACTCACGTGTAATTTAAATTGGACTCTGCGAATTCAATCACAGTCGTTAGGGAGGCTCCTCACTGTCTCCCCCACACGTGCTCTCCAGTGGAGTTTGTGCCAAGGTCCTGGGTCCTTGAACACTGCCACTATGTCCAGGAAGTTCCTGGGGTCCTGGATCCACATTGGTTTTCTAATGAGACACGCACGTCCCAGGAAGAGGGGAATGTGCCTCTCAAGTCCAAAGGCTTTGCTGCTTCTGTTCCTGTTTTGCAGTTCGGATTATTTGGGGGAGATTGCAGCCTGCACTACGGAGCTCCCTCTCAAGATCCCCTTTCACTGACAGCTCCCACTCCCCAACCCACTGCCCCCACCCCCTTATTTTGGGGGAAATTTTTGTCCCTCTTCCTTCTTACTAGTAATGCTCTCAGAGTAACTCTGGCAGCTTTGCCTCTCCAGGTCTCCTAACATTACCTCTCTGCTAACTTTAAGTTTGCACCAAACGCAGGAGGTACCCCTGCAAGCTCTCCTTTCCACTTTGCAAAATCCCCAGGCAGAGAGACACGGAGCAGCTCTGTGCCTGCTTGAAGTCGGGAAGGAGGGAGAACTGCAGAAAGCAGAACATACATTTGTATTTCAAAAGCAACCCACCCCAAATGGCATAAGAGGTTTTGAACACAGCCACCACCAAGATGAAATTATAATTGTTACTTTGTAAGGGACTTTCTATGCATCTTTCCAAGGACGAACCGCCTCCACGCCTTCCCACCAGAAGCTATTGAGACATTTCTCTGCAGGGGCTCACAGCTCACACACACCCCCAGTTCTCTGTCCTGGGGGAACTAAACCAGAGCTTCTAGTGAAAGACGTTCTATTTAAAAATGTGCATTAGGAGTAGCAATGTACTTTGTTATGAAAATCAGTATGTACTTCGACATATAAGTGGAATTATAATATTACATAATTAATTATCCTACCTAATAAAATAGTAATATGCAAATTGACCGTACATTCGCTACGCAAGCCACACCCACCAAAGCCACGCCCACCAGTCAATCAGGGCGAGTATGCAAATTACCCAACAAAGATGGCGGTTAATTTGCATACACTGAGGGAGGGAGGAGTGAAGACTGAAGACAACTTAGAAGGAAGAGGGAGGAAAAGCGGAAAGCAAGGTGGCTGCCAGAGGGAAAGCCCGGGTGGGGCGGAGCGGGGTGGAGCGGGGCGGAGCAGAGTGGAGCGGGGTGGGCAGCAGCCGCAACAGCGGTGGCAGCGGCAGTGCACGCGGCCACAGTGGCCGCTTGCAGGATTCTTCCTGCAAATGGGCTACTAGTTACTAATAATTACTGTATTAGTAATGACGAATAACATTGAGTTTGAAGAGCAACACAATACCCTTTTGAAGTGCGTTCCCATGAAGGCGCGTTCTTTGCCCTGCAAGTCTCCAGGGCAGCCTTTTCTGACCTCCCTTCCCTTTCTCTTACTTTCTGTCCTTCAGGAAGGTTTCCGTCTGTAATGATCTGTGTGGTAGGGAGAATGCTAAGAGGGCCCTCGAAATTCCCACCTGCTGTACGAGTTCTCAGCCATCCCCTCCCCTGGGTGTAGGCAGGGCCTGTGAATATGATGGAATATCACCCCCGTGCTTGGGTGACTAAGTCACTTGAATTTCAGTTAAGCAAAAATCAGATGATTTGGTTGGGCCTGGCCTAGTCAGGTGAGCCCTTACAAGGGGCTAGGCCCCGCCAGAGGTTGGAGAGGTTGGAAGCCTCGGAGAGCTATGGAAATGGCCAAGCGGAAAGGAGCTGTGGGCAGCCTGTGGGAGCTGGGAGTGGCTTTGACCAATAATAACCAGCAAGAGAACAGAGGCCTCCGACCTGCAGCTGCGAGGAACTGGGTTCCTCCAACAAGTAACCTTGGAAGACCTCCGGCTCCCGAAAGGAATGTGGCTCAGGCGACACCTTTATTTCAGTCTTGCTGCCCCTGAGAGAGAACAAACTTGGATCCTTCCACACACACCCTCAACTCTTCCCCCCTCCAGCTGTCAATCAGTGCCTCAAACTAAGCTTAGGAAGTCAGAGTAACATACACCCGGGTTTCACATGAACTACATGCTGTTGATATACTTGCTTTTAAGACTCTTAACTGCATCATGTAAATCAGATGTTCATATCTCAAGATTAGTAATATTTACAGAAGAAGAAACCTTTATCACTCTGCTGGTTTTAAGAATGATAATAAAAATATTATAAAGAAATACAATAATTTAAATTAAGCTCTAAAGGTAAATTTGAAATGTCATATTATTAAGGATTTAGTGATACTTAAATAAGTACCAAGTTTAAGTTTAAATTGCAGGAGTATGTTTTTTGGTAAAATATACAGTATTAGCTTTCAGTTTATTTCTTCTGTCTCTTGTAATTTTTCACATATGAAAACCTGTCATTAAAGTGGAAAATAAGGAATTGTATATAATTTCCTTTTGATACGTATTATATAGTAATACACAATCCTTTCCTTCATGATGTTCCTGTAAATTTTTTAGCCTTATTATGAGTTTCCCAAAGTATTTTTCTTCAAAAATTTCTCTCATTTTTGAATGTTTCCTTCCTTTACAGATGTGCTACTATATCCTAAGATAGTAATGCATTATGAGAAAAATTATCTTTAGTACTGTTCAAGATACTTTGGATTAAATATATCATAACTATTTATGATTCTGCTCATTGTGTTCTTAAATATTTGAATCTCTATACTAAAAAAATGTCTTCTTACATGAAAAATGTTAGAGATATTTTAAACTCACTGTGGAACTTAGTTATCAGTTCTGATCTACTAGGCCATTAGATTTTGTTTCCCAAAGTAAATAAGGTGATAATAATAATTAAAAATGTTACGGGAGTACTTAACAATGAGGAATTGGGGAGCATGAAAATTATTAGTTCTTCTGATCTTCCTCCCGCAATGTTCGCATCCTGAAGTTTCTCCCGAGTCCTCCACTCTCCAAGAATATCCTAGGAGAACAACAGATGCCAGGGATTGGAAGGCGAGGAGGGGGATGGGGAGGAATGGCCAGGCACAATTTAAATCCTGAGGGCATGTGGCCATGTTATTTAATTTGAGCTGCATTATGCAAAACAAAACAAAAATTATCTGCAAGTTGGCAAGCCTGCTGAAAGTGCAACAGGAGGAAGAAAGTGACTTAGCGCAGCAGATTTAAGGCAGGCTCTCCGAAGAGCTTTGAAGCGAGCAAGTGGCGCGACCCCCATCCTCAGGCATAAATAAACTCCAAACAGACTCATTTGCCATGAAAGATGAAATGTGGAGGTGCCCTGGCGCCTGGGTCTCTGCCTCGCCGCGGCTCCTTTCCCCAAGTCGTTCTGGTGGGTTTTTGTGTCCCAACGTTGTCCCTATGCAAACAACAGGTTGAATATTGTAGGTGTGGGTTATTAAAGTGTCCCCGGGACAATGGCAGTCTGTGTCCCATTTGTAACGCTTGGATTAATCTTTGGAAAGTGCACACAAAATGTGACATGATGTTGGCTTCCAACATTATTCAGTCTGCATAGCAGCAAATGCTGCCCTGTCTCCCTGGAAATAAAACTCCACAGACGTATCACTGCCACCCGAAAGGAACCTACCGTTTATGCTCAGGGCTAGGGGCGCGCTGATAGGATTCTGCTAGGAGTTTGATTGTCTAGTTTGGGAAAGCATTTACGATGGAAACAAACTATATTCTGTCATCTTATTCACAGTGTCCCTCAAGACAATCTGCAATCCGGTAAATCATAGTCTTTGTAAAGGGAAAGACAAGAAAGCCTTCACCTTTTAAAGAGAATTCTCAGGAGTCTGTTTAGGATAAGGGGACCAGATTTTAACATTGGTAAAGCGGGACACCATGGACCGGGGCGGGGGGGCGGGGGGGTTCTTGATTAAAAATTGGTCTATATGGAGCAACAAAAAATTTCATAGAATGCAAAAATAGTATTGTAATATATTTTTTTAAATTTCAACATAAGTACAATTTACAAATATAATAAATAAAAAATTATGTATAGTATTATTTTATTCTTTGACATATTTCTCATTTGAGTGAATTTTTTTTTTTAGTAGATTGCTGTCGTTGTTTAAAAGGTCATGAATTTGCCGTAACGTAAGTCCTAAGTGTCACTTTCAAGGCCGGCGCTAGACTTTTTGCCGCCACTATAAAATATAAATAATACGAGTACTGTCTGCTAAATTCAAGAAAATTTATGTATTTATGAAATAAATAAATAAATTACTTACCTAAATTCTCTGAATAGCTGATTTGTAATGACATCACTTGTTAAACTAGCTTACTACACGCAGTTTGATGTGTATCATCTGAGAGACAGTTACAAAATGTTTTCGTCGTTGCCAATCCCAAAAAATGCCATTGTTCATTAAGTCCAAACAATGGTGGTCGAATTCTAACAACTGATCAACAATGCGAACTTTGATAAGCAGTTCTCGATAATCAGTTCTCGACAATTATTTGTTATTATTAAAGTTTAACATTATAAAATTAACAAAAATAATATAAAACTCATATCCTGGCTAAATAGCCACATGGCCGCCGAAAACCGTATATTCCCTTCCCGTTCTCCTGCTGTTCCCTAGCTTGTCGTGCATTCTTTCCAAAAATCGGGACTTTTTTATTTTTTATTTATTTACTTATTTTATTTATTTATTTATTTATTTATTTATTTATTTATTTATTTTTTTGAATCGGGACTTTTTTAAAACGCCGCGGGACGCGGGACAAATTGTTAAAAATCGGGACTGTCTCGCCAAAAGCGGGACGTCTGGTCACCTTAGTGTAGGAAGATAACCCAGAACTGGCCCGGGAAGAAAGGCTGGATTCTTGAGACTTTCCCTCTTCTCACCTACGTTTCTTATTTTATTTTATTTTATTTTATTTTATTTTATTTTATTTTATTTTATTTTATTTTATTTTATAAGCTAGAGAGGAGAGGCCAAGATGTGCTAACTGGGAGAGGAGAGCATGCTGGGAAGGGAGGGTGTTCCTGGTATTTCCTCTGCTTTCTCCTCCATCCCTGGGGCTGCTGGAGCTCCCCGGCTCAGCTCACCTTATTGTTCATCAGCAACATCTTTCTGAGTTACGTGTCTTGTTCACAAAAGTACTAACTAAGTAGCATCGTGGGATTTTGGGAGATGTCCTCTCAAATAATTTGTTTTTAAGTGTATCTCAATATTACAATTTTAGAAGATGATTAGAACTAGGGTAACAGAAATAGAGAGAAAAGGCATTGTTAATATAGCTAAACAAAACATGTTTAACGAAGATCTGAATTCTCATAGAAGTGAGTTGAAAAAAATTCTCTTATTTATGACAAACTCCACATACTAGTAATAGCATTGGAAATTGCCTAACAAAATGGAATTAGGCAACAACAACAAAAAGTCAGGGCATACTTCTAGAACAATAGCTTTTAAAGTGCCTTATAGATCAATCTTTACCTTCATGATTAGAGTCTAATTTCTCAGGTGTAATTTTGTTTTTGTCTCATAGCTAAGTAGAGCATCATCAAAGCAGGTTAGGAATGTTTTCTCTCAAATTCTATGTTATAGATATTTTCTTATACAGAAGGTCCTTGAATAACATCGTTTGGCTATAATGTTGATGAGAAAAAAGTTCAATTCCTGACTGGGGGCCACTGTCTGTGTGGGGTTTGCATGTCCTCCCAATGTCTGTGTGGATGTTTCCCAGAAACTCCGGTTTCCTCACACATCCCAAAGATGTGCACGGCCGTGAATGGCATGTCTACGTTGTCCCAAGGTGGGTGAGTGTGGGTTTGTATGAGTGCCCTGTGATGTCCAGGGACTTGCCTTGTGCTCATAGCCGCTGGGAAAGGCTCCCTGAGCTGCAACCTTGAGCTGGAAAATAATTATCTCACTTGTTTCTATTCATCTTCCTTAAATGTATGTAGAGCTCACATTTATTTCCATGTGTTTAATATTAGAAGTACTTGGGAACTTTATTTAGAAGTTTACTGATGTTTTGGGACCAACAATACACTGCAGGAACTTCACTGCTCTTTGTATTTATTAGCCCTTGGTAAAACTGGTTTTCTTATACATCGTTTTGCTTAGTCACAGTTTCCAAGGAACAACTGACGACACTGAGGACTTCCTGCACTGCTTTGCATGTGGGCCCATCAACACACCAAAGTAAGGTGAATATTCAGTCTTTGGTCTAGAACAATCATCCGTTTTCATTATTTATTTCTTTTTGAATAAGTAAGCTTCATAAATTTTAAGCTATAAAGTAAATTCATGTATAAAATGCTGCTTTAGTTTATTTGGCATATTGGGAATCAACTAAAGTTTTGTTTGGAAAAGAACATAGTGTCCACCGGAAAAAAATAGCTTAAAATTGTAGTTAAAGAGGATTGTGCACAATTGAGTAAACCCTGCTTCACAATTTACCTAGAAGAGGTGGCAAAGTTAATGAAAGCTGTAGCCCAGTGCTTTTTAAATATATATATAGTATATATATTGATTTCAGAGAAAAAGGGAGAGGGAGAGAGAGGTAGAAACATCAATGATGAGAGAGAATCATTGCTCGGCTGCCTCTTGCACGCCCCCTACTGGGGATCGAGCCCGCAATTCAGGCATGTGCCCTTGACCAGAATCAAAACCGGGACCCTTCAGTCTGTAGGCTGATGCTTTATCCACTGAGCCAAACTGGCGAGGGCTGAAGCCCAGTGCTTTGAAAGGCCTGTCAGGGGCAGTAGATGTGCCATTGGACAGAGGAACAGGTGATACCTCCAGCCGAGGCCCTCATAAACCATCAGGGATTTCTCTCCCCTCCATCATTCATCAAGATAACATGGGTGGTGCTGAGGCTGTGCCTTGGGTCACAGATGCCCCTGTTGTATAGATTCTACCATTGCATATTGCCTTTTTAAAAAATTAATTTTTGAGAGAGAGAGAGGGAACATTGATTTGTTGTTCCACTTATTTATACATTCATTGGTGATTCTTGCATGTGCCCTGACTGGGGGGATTGAACCCACAACCTTGGCATATCCAGACGATGCCTCTAAGCTACCCGGCCAGGGCTACATATTGCCTTTTATTTAAAAAAAAATGCTTTTATTGATGTTTAGAGAGAGAGGAGGGAGAAGGATCAATGAGAGAGAAACATCATCAATTGGCTGCCTCCTGCATGCTCCCCAATGGGAATTGAGCCTGCAACCTGGGTATGGGCCCTGATTAGTATCGATATTCCACCTCTTGTTTCCTGGGTTGACACTCAACTACTGAGCCACACCAGCCGGGCCCATATTGGCTTTTTTTGATGGATCTTCCTTCTTGGGTTTCATTTTCTCACCTGCAATATGTCTAGAGAGACCTAGAGTTCCAATATTTGCACTGATGTATGTTGTCCTGATGTTCCCTTTACGCAGAATAAAGGCGGGTCAGGGGTGTAGTAGGGTTACCCAGCATCATTTGAAAGAAAAATACTGGTAGTAATGTAGATGGGGAAGAAAATGGCCCAATTCATAATTTTGCATCAACCAACTCAATTTTCAGTTTTCATGTTTGGAGTATAAGGAAAATGAAACCCTGACTTCCAGGAAAAGGTGGTTTAAGAAGATCAACAGAGTATGTAAGAGAAGGCTGGGCGTTCTAATTAGAGGCAGGAATGTGTGGACATCACCAAACTAACCTCAAAACATCTCTCAGGATGGAAAAAGCATTCTCCCCAAGTTTAGAGGGTTAGAGAGAGAACTGGATTAAAACTGAATTTCCATTGGCTGAGAAAAGCCTTTATTTTTATTAAATGTTTTAAACTGGTGATTTGGGCAATGGTTTTGAGGTGTTATATACCTTATATATAAATCATGGATATCTAAAAAATAAAGTGTACAAAATATATTCATTTATTTTTATTTTTATATTGATGAACTAAGAAAACAACAATACAGAATACCACCACTTGCTCTCAGTCTATTAGAAAGTACACTATAAGTCACCATGGTTATAGGTTTATTTTGTATATATATTTTTATTGATTTTGGAGAGAGAGAAAGGGGAGGTAGAGAGATAGAAACATCCCCCTGCTGGATATTGAGTCTGCAACTCAGCATGTTCTCTGACCTGGGATGGGGGGAAACCTCTTGGTTTATAGGTCCATGCTCAACCACTGAGCACACCAGCCGGGCTGTTTGTAGGTTTTAGATTAAGGTGACCAGACGTCCTGCTTTTGGCGGGACAGTCCCGATTTTTAACCATTTGTCCCGCGTCCCGCGGCGTTTTAAAAAAGTCCCGATTTTTGGAAAGAATGCACGACAAGCTAGGGAACGGCGGAGAACGGGAAGGGAATATACGGTTTTTGGCGGCCATGTGGCTATTTAGCCAGGATGTGAGTTTTATATTATTTTTGTTAATTTTATAATGTTAAACTTTAATAATAACAAATAATTGTCGAGAACTGATTATCGAGAACTGCTTATTAAAGTTCGCATTGTTGATCAGTTGTTAGAATTCGACCACCATTGTTTGGACTTAATGAACAATGGCATTTTTTGGGATTGGCAACGACGAAAACATTTTGTAACTGTCTCTCAGACGATACACATCATACTGCGTGCTAGTAAGCTAGTTAAACAAGTGATGTCATTACAAATCAGCTATTCAGATAATTTAGGTAAGTAATTTATTTATTTATTTCATAAATACATAAATTTTCTTGAATTTAGCAGACAGTACTCGTATTATTTATATTTTATAGTGGCGGCAAAAAGTCTAGCGCTGGCCTTGAAAGTGACACTTACGACTTACGTTAATCAAGACCCGCCCCCCTCCCCGGGTCAATGGTGTCCTGCTTTACCAATGTTAAAATCTGGTCACCTTATTTTAGATACATCTTTGTAAAGACAGTAAACATTAAAATAACCTCAAAGACTTAAATGGTTGGCTTACCTATCACTAAAGAGAAGAATAAAGCATGTTTAAAATAATTTCTTTTTCAAAAGAGGGTTTGTGTCTTCACAAAACAATATTGGTTAGAAAAGACTGAGGATTTAAAGTAAAATCTTGACAAATGGTACCACAGCGCCACCACCTGGCTTTGTAGAAGACAGCAAGGAGTCACAATGTAATAGGACAAAAGTTAATGTTTTCTCCAAAGAGCAATTGAAGAAAGGAAAAGAAAGGACTCGTTTAGTGCAGTCTTGTATTTATCACCCCTTCAACTAACATCAAATGTCTATCCTGCCAGAAACTGAGTGTATCTCTTTTTCTGTTTCTATTTTAATTTGGAAAATGAACACAGTTTTAGTGGATTAAAACCTTAAAAAAACAAAAATCTCTTTAACGATAACAACCTTTCTTTTTTATTATTGTAGATTTAATTTAAAAGTTTCTTTTTGGGGGGATAAAATGTATAATTCTAAATCTTAATTTTTTAAAACATTTTTACTTTATATTAAAAATGTTCCCAAGATTGTCCAAAATTGTGAAGTATCAGAGTGGTCAATAGCTATATTTTCATTTGTACATCTCTTTCAATAAAGGTCTTATAGAATTGGCTTAGAAGATAAAAATGTTAGCATTTACCTTATCTTGTACTCTTGCAACCTCTACCTTTTATTAACTCTTGCATTATATTAAACAGAAATGTATATAGAATAACACTGTGACACTATTTTGAGCACATTGTGAATAAGAAACTGTTTTAAATGCTTTGCATTTAATGTTAAGACATTATATCCTTTCAACAATACTATGAGGAATGTTCTATTACTATTCCCATTTTATGCATGAGGAAACTGAAACACAGAGACATTCAGTAAGTTCTTGGGTAACCCAGCTGACAAATGATAGATTTAAACCCCAGCTTTTAGACTCTTGATAATGACACTAAGTCTATTTTCTCAGGATACCAGTATTCAAAAAATATTTAAAATTCTATGCTCTTTCATATTATTGTATTTTCTCTTTGTACAGAACATATTTAATGTAAAAATATTGACTTTGAAAAATTTAATGAAGATATTTCAATAATCTATAATAATAAAATCATAATATGATAATTAGGCCAGACAGCTGAACGACCTTCCAGATGTCTTTCTGGATGAAGCTGCAGGGGCTGAGGCAGAGGTGGTTAGGGGCAATAGGCAGGCAGGCAAGTGGTTAGGAGTGATCAGGCAGGCAGGCAGAGTGGTTAGGGGCGATCAGGCAGGCAGGCAAATGGTTAAGGGTGATCAGGCAGGCAGAGTGGTTAGGGGCAGGCAGGCAGGCAGAGGCGGTTAAGGGTGATCAGGCAGGCAGGTGAGTAGTAAGGGGCAATCAGGCAGACAGGCAGGTGAGTGGTTAGGAGCCAGAAGTCCCAGATTGCCAGTTGGACTCCCCCAAGGGGTCCTAGATTGTGAGAGGGTGCAGGCTGGGCTGAGGGACTGCCCCCCCCATGCACGAATTTCATGCACCAGGCCTCTAGTCTATAAATATAAAAGCCTAAGCGACCGTTCAATTATTTGACCATTCAACCCTTCAATTGGTAGCTATGATGCGCACTGACCACCAGGGGGCAGACACTCAATGCATAGGCATGGAAACATGGAACAGACTATGAATCTCAGAGGGAAGGGGAGAGGGGCGAGAGTGGGAAGAGATTAACTAAAGATCTTATATGCATACTAGAGGCCTGGTGCATGGATTCCTGCACCAGTGGGGTCCCTTGGCCTGGCCTGTAGGGATTGGGCCAAATCTGTGGATCGGGCCTCTGACATCCCCCAAGGGGTCCCGGATTGTGAGAGGGCACAGGCCAGGCTGAGGTACCACACTGGTACACGAATCCGTGCACCAGGACTCTAGAATAAAATAATAGGCTAGCCTAAAAAGCAACCATTATATATATCTTTCTTTACTCCCTATGGAATAACATACCATGTGTTCAAAATAGGTGACTTGTAAGTGAGCTTCTGGAAATTGAATTTTTTGTAAGTTAAGGACTGTTTTTATTTTACCTTATTTTCTGTCTGAACTTCTAAATAATCATATTAAGTCTATTGAGTCATTCAGGTTCATTTTACTAGTGTGTTCTAAAGAAAATTAAGGGAAACCACTGTTATTATTATTTTGGCTATAATCAGACTAACTATTCAGCTTTTTGATACTTGCTAAAGTGTTTGGAATTTTATAAAATTCTCTAGAGGTTTAGATACTTCTGAAACTCATACTTTATAGGTTTTAGAGAGTCTGTGGATATTTAAACCTTATATAACAATTAGCCTCCAAAATTCAAAGGTCCCATAATATTCTAATGAGGATAAAAAAAATATGGGACCATGTGGGTATTTTACTTTAATTTCAGTTAATTTTTTTTAAAGAAAAATTGGAAAAATATGACACCAAAAATATTATTGAAATGTACATTTTTCTGTGCTGTGTGCTGGATTGGAAAATTGATTTTGACCAAGATCACATTGGGGTCATTGGCTAAGTTACCTTTTGGTATATGAATAGGAAGCAGCATTAGCTTAATATCAGGCTAACTATTCTATTAAGTGAAGTCAAAACTGGAACATTTAGCACTTTTTAATTAAAAAAACCTATTTATTAGTTTGTGTGGAGCTTGGACATTATTTTTAATATTTGTAAATATTTTTGCATATAGATATGGCATTAATATTTTTACTTATTTCCTATTAAATTTCATTGCAACTAATTTATATAAAATAAAAAAATGTAAACATTTAGAATAGCAATTAAAAGGATTTATCTTGTTATTTACTGAAAATTTGAACTATAAAAACTTCAGGTCATCTATCTGGCATTTGTATTTGTTGAGCCAGATTTTGCTAATATCCACTTGTTTTAGCTATTACTTTGAGGATAGGCTAGATATGAAGAAGAGAAAGATTGTGAGGAGAAAAAAAAGGTATGTCTTTGTTTCTCCAAGGACACTGATGAAAATAGTAAAAAGAGGATTCTTCTTCCACCTTGTGGTCAAAGAGTAACTAGTTCAATTCAGGACTCCTGGAGCTGTTGGCCTGTTTTTATCCAGAAACACCACAAGAGGGCATAGCTGCTGATCATTTTTCAACCCGAGAACCGTGAGAAAAGTTTTAAATTTTTTCTGTGTGCATATATATATAGTACACTTTCTATAAGTACACTGATGTTTATTTAAATAATGCCATAAATATTTTTCTTTTAAGAATATTTTTTGATAGAATTAAGTTGTGATATTGTTATTCTATCCAATAGGAGGTCACTAGATAAATTATCCCCAAATATCTTTTAGATTTAGATCATATAATTTGGCTGCTCAAAAATTTCCGTGGCCCAGTAAATAACTTTCCATCTTCTTACCTTGAGACTTCAATTCTGAATGTGTTGGCTAAACCCAGGTTTTACATTTTAATGTCCTGCTGAATACAGGGTGGGTCAAAAGTAGGTTTACAGTTGTTCATATGGAAAATAATACAATGATAAATAAATAATAATACAAGAGTAAACTGTTTCATGTACTCACAACTGTTAACCTACTTTTGACCCACCTGATATATCCACCTGGTTATTTTACCTTCATTTCAAATATGATATTTCTGAAATGAAATATCTTATTTACTCCATTTACAAAATACTCTCACTGAGTCGACTGTTCTTCCAGACACCCAGCCTTGAATCTCTGTCATGTTGTTTGAATCTTCCTTCACTTTCTGCAGCTAAGCCAGAAGTAGTAAATACGTGTGTGTATTTCGAATTTCAACTTGACCTTTTCAGAATGGACCTTGTTAATCTCATGACATTCAATCATTCAAACAGTAATAATTCAATGACACCCCCCCCCCCATAGGTGAGAGGAGGGTCATTTCTTTAGTGTTTTAGGCACTAAAGAAAAAGCAATGAATAAAATAGTGAAAACACCTTCCCTCGGTTTGCTTACATTATAGTGGACTGGGGAAGACAACACTCAGTAAATTCCACAGTATGCAGGAAGGTAATATGTGTTTTGAAAAATAATTGAGCCATGTAAGGGGAAATGGGACATGTTGGGAGAAGGGATCATAACTTTCAATAGGATGGTTTGGGTAGGCTTCACTAACCCTGGATTTTGACCTCATAATTTTTTAATTTAACTTAATTTATTTTTTTATCCTTACTCGAGGATATTTTTCCATTGATTTTCAGAGAGAGTAGAAGAGAGAGGGAAAGACAGAGAAATATCTGTGTGAGAAAAGCACATCGATTGGTTGCCTCCTGCATGCACCCTGCCCAGGGCCCAGGCTAGGGAAGAGCCTGTAACCAAGGTTCATGCTCTTGACAGGACTCAAACCTGGGACCCGTTGGTCTGCAGGCCAATGCTCTATCCACTGAGCCAAACCAGCTAGGGCTGACCTCATAACTTTTTAAGTGCTGTGTTAGACAGAACCTTGTTTATCATCCTTAATCTAAGCAATCACCAAATTCTTTTAATTTTTTCAGAAAAAATCAATGTGCTTTTCTTTTTATTTCCACTGTTTTGTGTATTTATTTAGCCTGTTATTCTTTCATGTTTAGATTATTACAGAGCTTCCTTGACTCTCTGCATCCATGGCAGCAGTCAGGTAAAATGCTAATCAAAACTGTTCACTCACTCACATGTGGAATCTAATGAACAGAATAAACTGATGAACAAAATAGATCCAGAGACATAGAAGCATGGGACAGACTGTGGAATCTCAGAGGGAAGGTGGGTGGGAAGAGATTAATGAAAGAACTTGTATGTGTATATGCCTAACTCATGGACACAGGCAATAGGGAGGTGAAGGCTTGGGATGTGGGATGGAGGCAGGCTAGAAGAGGTCAATGAGGGAATAAAGGGGACATATGTAATACTTTCAACAATAAAGATTTAAAAAATCATAAAAAAAACTGAACTGTTTCAATGTGGCCACATGACACGCCAGTGGAATGTGGGTGGAAGTGATAAGCGCTACTTCTAGATCCAGTGCATTAAAACTCCCACAATTCTCCGTGTTTTTGCCCTACCTCATCTGCCAGCTGCTTACAGAAGATCCACTGGAGAACTCCAAAGTCCTTGGGCATGAGAGAGCCAGATAAAAGAAACCTTGGGTCTGAGTCACCACATGGAAGACAACTTTCTGTTTGTCTTTGAAATTTATGTGAACACAAAATAATCTATTTTGCTAAGTCACTGAGGTTTGCTGGAGTGGGGGTGGGCAATTTTTTAAGTAGCAGGTAGCATTATTTACCCTAAATAATATGGCCTCCCTCTATATTTCATATTCCGCTGGGACACTCCATGAAAGTTAACTTCTGTTTAGTACCACATTGAATGGTCACAGAGCTGTTTCTTCATACTTGCATCAAATCTACTACTGAGGTTAAATCCGACTGTCAGTCTTTCTGTGGCTGCACAGAAGCTGCTGAGATGGTTGAAAAAGATTACAATTGTACATACAGCTCAGGCCACAGCAAGGTCATGGACTCTAGCCTCAGCTGAGCGCTCAAAGCCACCAGTCCAACTGTGTTGCTCCTGTTTATTCTAAAATCTCTGACACTTGACCCTCCCCAGTGATCTGCTTCCTCCGTCTTTTAGAAAATAGAATCCCGCAGAGCTGTCTCTAAACATCCTGCAATTGAACATAGAAATTTTCTTGCACGCATGCTCATCCTCACACTTGTCTATGTAGTCACAGTAAAAGGGGTCCCTTCTATCGAAGACTAATGGTGCCCTGGATCCCAGCCCTTTTTACCTTTTGGATACCTACTTGCTAGTGTACTTCAACTTTGGCCTCATTACTGGATCCCTCCAAGAGGAAGGATTTTCATTGAAATGTGCTCAAGTTTCTCCTCTCTTGGAAACAAACAGCCTCCTCGGACCCTATTTTTCCCCCTCTAGATAGTACTCCTTTCATCTCCTCTTTCCTCACCACATTCCTTGGAAGAGCAGTGTATATGACCTTTCACTTATTCTTTCACCACCAGCAGCCTGGCTTCAGTCTCCACTGCTCTCCTCAACACTGTTCTTGCCAACACTGTTCTGAGTACCTTCATGTTGCTAATTCTAATGGGTACTTTTACTTCGCTGAGTGGCATTTGAAAATATTGACCACTGTGTGTTGAAATACTCTCTTTTCTGACTCTAAGACTACTTACTCCTATAGTTTTTCTTTCGCATTCTCTTTTAGCTAGGTCTTCTGTCCTTTATTTCATTTTTAATCCTCTCTCCAGGACTAATGAGAGAGAGAGAGAGAGAGAGAGAGAGAGAGAGAGAGAGAGAGAGAGAGAAAGAGAGAGAGAGAGAGAGAGAGAGAGAGAGAGAGAGAGAGAGAGAGAAACATTAATGTGAGAGAGAAATATCCATTGGTTTTGCCCGAACTGGGAATCAAACCCACAACCATTTTGGTGCATAGCACGATGCTTCAACTAATTGATCCACCTAGCTTGGGCTAGCTCTTCTGTGCTTTGATCAAATGTTGATTTTCTTCTGGGTTCTATGTTCAGGCTTTATTTTCTGCTAAGTAGACTCACTTATTTCTTAAATAATTTTATTAACTTTCATAATTTCGCTTACACTAAATACTTAAGAAAATTGCTCAAGCCTAGACTCAGACATCATTCTCACCACAACTGTCTCTAGAATAATTCTACCTCCTTCTTTCTCTGCTGCTACTACCAGAGACTAGGACTATACCTCTACTGTCACATACGGTTCCCAACTGCTCTACTTTCTCAGCTATGGTTGCACTCCACACTCTCTTCTAGGGCAGTTAGAGTGATTCTTCTTCCTATTTTAAAGTATTTTTAAAAATTGTTTTTTAAAGAGAGAGGAAGGGAGAGGGAGAGAAACATGGATGTGAGAGAGAAACATCAATCCACTGCCTCCTGCACACCCTGTACTGGGGATCGAGCCCGAAACCCTGGCATATGCCCTGACCAGGAATCAAACTGGCAACCTTTCAGTGCACGGGACGATGCCCAACCAACTGAGCCACACAGCCAGGGCTAGAGTGAAACTTTAAAGTAAGAATTCAATCAGGTCACTATTCCATTCCAAGCTCTTCAATGGTTTCCTAGCGAAGCCAGGAACTTGATTCCTTAAGAAATACAAATACTTTAAAGTGGTTTATGAAGCATTTCAAGGCCTGCTTTCTACCTCTTCATTTTATTCTTTTAATATTCTCCTCTCCCTCTAAGTTCCAGCGTGGCTTGACTTCTTTCAGTCCCTGGAACAAATCTTGCCCTCCGGCTTCAGGTCTTGGCATATGCTGGCCACCTGCTCTGACGAATCCCCATTTCTTTTGCCCGGCTGACTCTCAATTATCTTCCAGGTCTAGCTTAGCGTCCTAGCTGGGGAGCTTTTCCTATCCTTGTTCTGGGTTGCAAATCACCTTGCATTGCCATTACGATAGCACTTATCACAATTTATTGTCATTGCCTGTTAAATTGTCTGTCTTCCGCAGTAGACTGTAAACACCATCATATTTCTAATATTCACAGCTGTTCAAAGATGGAATAGATTGTAAAAGAGGCGAGATTTGAACATTAGGTAGGTGGTTGGATTTGGTTTTTATAGTTTTTGTCGTGTTATGTCCTTACTGTTCTTCACGGGCCATATGTTATAGCCAAATTATTTGATCATTTTCAAATATGCCCTTTTTTTTCTTCTCTGCGACTTGAATCATATCTTGACCTTTACTTAAAAATGTTTTTCCCTAATAGATATCTGTGGAAATTATATTCCTTTTTAAACCCAGTTTCCAAACTGTCTTCTTCACCAAGACATTTTATTACCCTTGTGGGTGAGAAAAGATCGTGCTTTTCTCAGAATTCTCAAAACATTCTGGACTATTTTTAAGTACTTATCATATATCACTTAAAGTTGCTGTATTTCAATAAAAGGATATCTAGAAGAGTATTATCTCTCCCTTCTCTGAATTCCTATCACGCTCTATCACTTTTGTGGGGCATGTCATACTTGCCCTGTGTTGTAGTTATGCACGTACACAACGTCTCTGCCAGAACAGTGTTGAGAGTCTTGCCTGCCTGTATGCAGTGCACTGCCTAGCTTCTTGGTTCATACACGCAAACAATGGGCTCTCAGAATATAATAGTAGAATGCAATAATGAACCAGTTCTCCTGCCTCATCTTCTGTCCGTCTCCACAAGCCAAATAGCCTATTCCTGGTCCTCCACCTGGCAACTACATTTTCCCATTTCGTCTTTGCACATTGCTTTTATAGCCTACATTCATATCTCTAATGGTCAAAATCCCACCTCCTTGGCTCACATGTTGCTTCTCGGGGAAGGCTGCCTGAGTCCTTCCTGCCAGAAGAGATCTTGGCTAAGGTGCTCAGTCATTAGTTAGTGGGCCATAGACATACCATGGAAAAAAATGAAACCGTGGAGCCACCTGACCTGGGGGGCAATTTAGTCAGATTGCCTAGTAAGATGTATTGGAGGGACGCGATCTGAGAAAGAGAAGCTGGCGAGACGCACGGCAATGGGTGCAGGCAGCGGCGCACGTGGGCGGAAACCTCTCTGCTAGCAGGAGGGCTGCAGAGAAGCAGGTCAGGCAGGAGAGTGTTGTGTAAGTTGACTCAGTAGGGGTTCGCTTTTCTAATGTTTCCATGAGAGAGACTCTAAGGAAGAGGGGAACTAGGCTGGAAAGGTTGCTGGCACCATTAGCAGAGGCAAAGAACGCCGATGACAGCAGATCTGCTGGTCTTTGAGCAGCCGGTCCCTGCTCCAGACTCACCTGGCAGGGTGGGTGTTTCTCAGAATCTGTTTCCCTTTTCTGAGCTACCGCAGTGCGTGCATCACTTACATTCATCTTCTATGACTCTCTTACCCACCACTTGTAGTTTCTGTATCGAAAACACACCCAGCTAGTGAGGACCAGTTGATTTTTATGGCTCCCCATCGTCTGTGTATAAGCCCCTGGAAGCGATGAGGGACTTTCCTCCCAACTCTTTTTGATCCTGGGAGCAGTTTGTTGTGGTAGAAAGGACATGGATTTCTGGGTCAGAGCGATGTGGGTTTGAATTCTGTTTTGGCCGTTTGCTCACTGTATAAGCTTGACCCAATTACTTAACTTTCCAGAGTCTTAGATTTTGTTTTTTAAACTGTTCAGGTGGTACCAGCAATAGCAATCTTACAGAGATATTATGAGAGCGAAGTGAAACATGTGTACAGTGCCTAGCACTGTGTCTGCACATGGTCTGCTTGCCCTCCGTCTCCGTGGTCGCTGTAGTTAGGAGAACGCCAATACGGGCCCGCAAAGATGAGAATTGAAGCAGAAATTGGCAACTGGCTTCTTCAGATTTCCCACATTTGGAATAACTCTAACTGAGGATATATATCATGTGTTTTATCAAGTGCAACTCAGAAACATGTACCTCTGCAAACTAGTTCGAAATTCTTACATTGTGTAGATGTGTACACAATTTGTGTGCTATTATGTTTTATAGGAAAGAAAGATTAGTTGTATGTGTATATGATTCTGTGACTCGTGGCTTATATTGAAAGGTGAGGTTGTGGGGCAAGAGTAAGTTGCATGGAATTATATTCTCGAACAATATGAAAAGTAGGTTTTACACAAGTTATTCTAAATTTATAAAGGCACATACTACCTTTTTAAACAATTTGGTATATGACATTTCTTTCCCCTTAGAATCAAGAAATCATCTTTGACCTCTTAAAAGTAAACCATTGTCATGACCTCAATGTTGGGTGATAGATAGTTAGAGCCAGTGGACAACAACCAGAATGAAATCCAAATAGTGTTTTCGATGGCACCTGCTTGGTGAAAGCTCACCTCTTAAACTGTCGAAGAATAGAATTGGTGATGATGAGTATTTCGGACCTATCTCTTCATTCCCTTATAGTACCCTTAACCGTTAGCGGATGCCTCCTGAACTTGCAAGCTGAGATAGACTCAGAACTAAAAGCACACAGCAGTTACGGAGCCACACACAGCTCCCCAGGCATTTGATTTGACTTATAGTGCCAAATATACCCGCTTCCACACAGCAGGTGTTTGTCATGTTTGGGCTAATTTTAGTTTGTTCCTTTTATAAGACAAGTCTGTATTTAGAAACACCTTTTGGATATCTATTCAGGTATGTCTGCTGCATGGTCATTCTAGCGCGTTTAATGCAAGGGGACTCGCTTCAGCTCATTCTCTCCTCAAGGACATTGGAAACATCAGGTCTATTTCAAGCCCTGATTGTGGGATCTGAGTCACTGTCACTATGTCACAGGGCAGTTCGGTCAATTCTGGGCACTTACTGTGTGGGAAACATGGTAAATGTTATGTGGGAAAAGGGATAAAGCTTGTTCTGTAGTCTTTCAAAGAAGCAAGAGGGGGCAACTTTCAACCCAATACAAAGACCAACTGTAAGGAGGAATAATTGAATGATTAAAATTGTTGAATGCTATAATGGGCTGCCTCAGAAAACATTTGTGTGAGGTTTTGGTCATCTGTCAGTAATGTATTATTTGGAGGGTGAGGGAAGTCTTAACTGGAATTGAAATATGTGAAGAGATCAGAGCAGAACTGCCCAGTGGGTCCCCCCTCACCCGGCTGCATCCCCATCATGACCTAATCCCTTAGGAGCTGGGAGCACAGTTTAAAAGCCATGGATTCCTGATCATCCCTCAGGTCCCCTCCACCTGTTAAGAATCCAGTCTGCCAATGAAGGAATAGAAATAGTTTTCAATTCTATAATTTCTCCTCTGTAAATCCCCCCCCCAACTTAAAAGATAAAGGAAGATTAATAAGACAGATATCCTTCTGACTTTATCACTTTTGGGTAGAATTATTTCCATCTTCCTAGCATCTGAATTTGAAAAGTTAATCCTCTTCGATTTGTTTTTCTCTTTTATATTCTATATTCAGTTTATCAAGTTCTCTCGATTCTTCCTTCAAAACACATCTACCATCTGTATCTTCTCTCCTTTCTTGGGATGCTGCAGAGGTTCAGCTCATACCTGAACAATGGCACATGCCTTTTATATTTTAAATTGAATTTATTGGGGTGACAATGTTTAATAAGATTCTGTAGGTTTCAAGTGTACAATTCTGTGATACATCATCTGTATGTTGCATTGTGTGCCCACCATTCAAAGTCAAAGAGCAATCAGGCAAGAGAAAGAAATAAAAGGCCTCCAAATTGGGAAGGAAGAAGCAAAAGTGTCACTTTTTGCAGATGACATGATTCTTTATATAGAAAACCCCAAAGACTACACACACACACACATACACACACACACACACACACACACACACACACACACACACAAGACAACGACAACAACAACAACAATAACAACAACTAACTATTAGAAACAATAAACAAGTACAGTAAAGTTTCAGGATACAAAATCAATGTACAAAAATTCACTGTATTCCTATACACTAACAATGACATTTCAAAAAAAGAAACAGAAACTTAGCATAAGCCTTTCATTGGCCTTTTATCCATTCCCTTCTATGAGTTACTGCCAGCATCATCTTTTTAAACAATCTCTTTAAGAGCATGTTTCTCCTTTGGTCAAATTCTTCAGTGGCTCACCACTGCCCACGATGGAGGTCTCCATACCGTCTGTGGTTGTGAGCTGCTGGGAACACCAGCCCAGCTCCGATCTCTCTCGGACGGTTTAAGGGCTAAAGTTAAAAAGGAGGCAAAGCCAACTTCTGGCACCACCATGCCATTCTCCCATAACATTCAAATGGTAGCAAATAATTAGGCCCAAGGGAGGGTGGGAAAGTGGGAGTATCTCTGTTCCCAAGACTGATTTACACCTGGCTTTGTAGTCAACCTACGGGGTTTAGTAACAGCCATTGCACTTCTCTTGAAACCCTCCAGTGGTTTCCCATGTCTTGCAGAATTAAAGCCCAATCCCTACAGCATTCTACGAATCCTTATAATGTGAGTCCTATGTTACCTTTCTGAGCTCTCCTAATACCCTCCTTCTCATCACCCATTCTGGTCTAGCCACATTGATCCTCCTTCTTCAGACATACCCAGCGCACTCCCACCTCAGAGCTATGGTCCTAGCTCTTCCCAACGTCCGGAATGCTCTTTTGAAGATAACAACATGGTAACTCCCTCATTCCCCGTAAAGCTTCAGTTAAATGTCCACGAATCAGTGAGGCTTCCCCTGGCCGCCTTATTTAGAATAGCAAGTCCCCACTCTCACTCTGACCTTCCTGCTCCTCATCCTCATTTTTCTCTACCGCATTTATCTTCAATAGACTATGGACTTCACTTATTTCTCCCGATTATTTTCTGTCTCCAGAAGGGCAGGGATTTCTGCCTTGTGTACTGGTGCGTCGCCTGCCAAAACACTATTCTATTTATTCCTAGAATAGTGTTTTGAACGTAGTGGGACCTCAGTGAACATATGTTGAACACATGAATACATGAATGGATGAAGGGACAGGATAGTGTGATCTCCTGAGCCCAGCCTACATGCTTTTCTCAATCTCACCCAAACCTTACTTCCTGCTATTTCTTGACATGAGACTCATATTCCAGACATCGTGGGCTACTGCTCCTCCGCACATGTCTTTGGTGGCATTGTACCCTCTGCTTGGAAGCCCTTTTGCATTCTTCTGACCTCTCCATATTCTCTGTGATTAGGCTAAATTTCCACTTATCCCATGAAACATGAAACCACCCCAAGCCACACAGCTGCATTCTTCTCTTCTCATAGAATATTTTCTCGATAGCACCAATTTGACCATTAAATGTACTTTGAGTCACAACATATTCTTGTTTTCCTATGTTATTTAAACCATGAGTTTTTGTTTAACTTTTCAAATGTTGGTATTTTGTTTCTATAACTTTGGGAGCTCTCCCAGGAAAGGCCAGGTGTAAATGCAGAGAACTGCCCCTGGGCAGAAATCCAGCTGAGGCTCACCCCACCACCCTGAGAGAGAGGGGATCAAAGCCTCAGTGCTAGAACCGCTTCAGGCCCAGGAGTGTGCCTGGGCACGCCAGTTTGGAAATCTTATAGTGCCTTGCTCATAGTAGGTGCTCAGAAAGTGTTAGTTGATGGACTGATTGATATCTTTTTTTCAATATCTTTTTATTTTTCAATGACAGTTGGCATTCAATATTATATTAGTTTCACTGATTTATCCTGTGTGATTGTTTTGTTCCTAATATTCTCTCTGCAGTCTTATTAAAATCCTATACAATAAAAGCCTAATATGCAAATTGTCCCCTCAACTGGGAGTTTGACCAGTGGGCAGGGCCAACCACAGGAAGAGAGGTCCCTGCTGGCAGCCAGCAGCCACTAGGGACCCTACCCATGCACGAATTTTGTGCACTGGGCCTCTAGTTTAGGTATAAGTACTAATAGTTGTTTGTTTGTTTTTTTTTAAAGAGACACAAAATCATTATTATCGAATAAGAATTAAAAACTTCATTTAATGATGATGAAAAAGAAAGAATTAATTAAACTATATTAATTGCCAATTGAGCTATAGTATAGGACTTACCATGTTAATTGGACACACCAAAAACTTTGGAGACTACACATGTGGGAAGTGGTATTGCACACATGTTTTATGAAGTCATTTTTACCATGATATTTCCATGGGAAAAACTGAGTGAGTGAGCAATAAGGCTTACAATCCTTAGTCTTGCGGCACTGAGTCTGGGAGTCCCAATTAGATGAGCTGGACATGTGATGCCTCTATTTTAAACTTAATTTTAGTGTTTTTATTTCAAAAACACACATACCTTATAGCAAAATTTCAAAAACAGACATTAATAAAAGGGATAGAATTAATTTGAAAGTCAACTGTAATGTAATTCTAGAGAGCATTTAATAGTAACTATCAACTCCTTATTTACCTAGTGTGAAATAGATGTAGGTATTCTTGATCCAGGAAATAGCTGTGATCCTGAAAAGTTTTATAGAATTTAAATTTTTTTGCAAACTGAATCTTATTTTATTAGAAGAACTAATTCTTTTTTAATATATATATATATATATATATATATATATATATATTTTATTGATCTCAGAGAGGATGGGAGAGGAAGAGAGAGATAGAAACATCAATGATGAGAGAGAATCATTGATCTGCTGCCTCCTGTACTCCCCCTACTGAGGATCAAGCCCAGAACCTGGGCATGTGCCCTTGACTGGAATTGAACCTGGGACCCTTCAGTCCACAGGCTGATGCTCTATCCACTGAGCCAAACCGGGTAGGGTGAAGAACTAATTCTTAAAGATCCCCCTATAATGAATCTTCTGCATAGTGAATAAGCAAGCTATGATTTGCTTATTGATGTCCAATTTTTTAAATTAAAAATAGCCACAGATGTAGGGTACTTAGTTCCTAAAAATTTTCAGTAACACCAATTTAAAAATAAAATATAACAACTTTAAAAATTAAAGTGTGCCTTCTCATATTTCAAATCTTGTGACAGGCAAAATATTTATTAAAACAGTGCTTTTCATCCTTTCTTTGTGTCATTCTTTGATTTTGTGACATATGTTCCTCCTTCTAAAGCAGCTGTTATAAAAGCTTAGTTAGTTTTTAATTAATGAGGATTAATGTTGCCCTGAAACTTCTGTGCATTTTCTATTACATCACAGAGAGTTTCTTTTGAAATACGCTGCTAATCCTGCAGTGGGAACCACAGGATTTCTCCAGAAGAAACCAGGCCCTCACTCCTCACAAAGGTTAGATGGGCCACATCTATCTCCAGCAGAGGGCGGGCAATGTGTCCAGATTTCAGTGTGAAGAAATTCTAGGAAGTGTGCAAAATAAGTCAACAGGTGACACTTGGTTCTAAATCGTATGAAATAACAAATCAGGGTAGAGCTTTCAGATAACAAAAAGTATTTCTGAAATTTGAACAGTTTTTTCTTTGTTACTTATTAATATTACATGGAATCAAAACAAACAAAAAACTATTGAAAATGTAGAAATTTGGAAAATGCAGGTGAGAGACTGCTCCTTCAGTATGTTTCTGTCTTCAGAGCAGGCTGGATCTTTTGTTGCTGCAACTGTTGTATGCCTCTGTGCAACTCTGTAAAATGGAGCAAAACCATGAAGTCTCTATTCTTCTGGAAGTTTGTGTGGAGTGGAGGCTGTTGTTATGGTGGGCAGTCAGGAGAACACTATACATTCATCAGGCTCATTGGTCGCAGTGTAACCTATGTCTGAGATGAGAGGAAAGGTGGCTAGGAGTCTTTGTTGCAATATAAATAAAAATTCATGAAATTTGAAAAGTAGCCTGAACAAGATTGGCTGAGTTTGGTCCCTTTGAAACCAAAACACTGTAGAGCCCTACCACAACTAGCCCACAGGGATAGAAAATGAGTTGTTATCTGTGTCTTCTGACCTGGACGCCTGAGGGTAGGAGTCACTCTCTGAACGGTATGCAGTGCAGGTATTGATAAGGAGGAAGGGTCAGAGAGCAGTTTGCCTCTGGCTTGTGGTAGTTTTCACATTTCTGAAAATTTGGCCTTCTGGTTGGGGCATCTTGGGAAATCTCTGTCTTCTTTGTGGAGATGATCTGAATCTAAGAGGACAGACTCAATTAACCCTGGAGAACAAGAATGGATTGCACCAGTTGGTTGGATTGTCTGGGCACAAAGATGACTGCACTGGTTTGGGGTGACTCATTCTGCCACCTCAGAAAGTCTATATCTTGCATGTTGATTTGGGGCAAGGAAAGAACTGGGTGGTAGTGAGTCCGTTGTAATAGCCTGGTTATTAATTAATTAACAGGAGAGGAGCAAAGGGAAGGCCAGACAATACAGGCATGCCATTTGTACAGCTTTGACAGAAAGCTGCAGTTTAACACTCTCTAGGTCTGTTCCTCACAGATCCTGGGGAAAGGGACTGGACAAAAAACAAACAAACGCATGCCCACTAAGTTCTGGATGACATAGAGAGGGTGCTTGCCTGTCAGTCACACCTGAGAACAGGGCATTGGCCAGAATAGGCTTGGCCACTGCAAGGGTGAGAAATCTGAAATACAAAGGAGCCCACTTCCCTTTTCTCTTGCTGCTCACACCTTTCAGGGCTTTCATGTTCTACACTCGCCCACATGGCACACAACGGACCACAATGGACCGATGGACTGGAATTAGCCTGATGCTGTGCTGGATTCAGCTTCACTATGGAACAGACACTGTGGACACTGGCTTTGCTTTTAGCTCTGCTGAATCCCCAGCTGCACATTTTGTCAGGACTGGTTGAAGGGAAAGGGGACTTTGGGAACTGAGGGATATAGGTCTAAGCAAATAAAAATCACTCATTCTCCTGTGTGAGCCTTAGAAAATTCTTTTCCTCAAGATATCATAAGAACCTCACTGGCAATGGAGAAAGTCCACCTGTACAATTCTCCGATAACAGTAGAACACACCCAGACCCATTCGGAAACATGTATCTTCATTTATGTCATGTGCAACTACTTAGCATAGTGGCTTTCACATAATAGGTTTTTAGTAACACTAATAGGACTGAATTAAATCTATCAAATCTAAATAGCTTTATTTCCTGATTTTTCAATGTCAGTAAGTCATTTCCACCCAAGGGAGCTCATTTATGCTATCTCATGGGGGTTGGGTATCTACTAAATTTTGTTGAAATAATAACTATGCCCATAATTGCTAGCTATTTATTAATGTCTGATCACAGGATTGGGGCTATAATCTATTTTTAGAAATGAAAACACTGCAGAAGAAAGCCAATTTTTAGTGAGCCCATTGTATTTTATCAATTATCATGAAATGTATATTTAAGGGTAAAACCCATGCTTACCAGCACAGAAGTTCTTAGTTCAGCTTTATTTACTATGCTCATAATACAGAATGTGTACCACTATTCCAAAAATTCTGACTATAAAGTACTAATAGTTTGTTATCCAATTGTGCGGCTTAAAAAGCATTTTGTGGGGTAAATAGGTCTTCTCATCTTTTTTTTTTCTTTTTAATTGATGAAGCAAAATACCATTCAGTAAAGTCTATTTTTAAAAGTATTTATTCAGTTCACAACCAATCCCAAACTAAAGGAAATGGAAAATAACATAATTAAGAAAATGACAAATTGCCTGTAGTTTGATATGTATGAGAAAGAAAGGAAGTTGTACAATTTTCTAATATATGATTAAATCAAAACCTGTGCATAAGTTCTGAGTGATTAAAAGTGACAACTCTTAATGATTCACCAAAGGAATACATTGACTGTATGAGAAGAATAGAAGCACATGGATATAAGGTATTTGTCTTGTTTTGAAATAGCCCTGTTGGTGTAAGTGGTGCGAACCAGGACAGACAACGGTTAAAGGAAGTAGCAGTAGACAGAAGCAGGACCTGGACTGATGGCTGCCAGGAGCCACGACCTTGGGGAAGTAGGCCAAGGTGTTCACTTTCCCATCTGTAAGGGGAGCAGGTGAATGGGATGCTCCGTGTGGGCCCAGACAGGAAGGAAGGTCCCTAGAGACTTACAGCCTCGGCTGGGCCAGAAGAGTGGGTGGAGGCATCTACCTGAGCCATCCCTACCTTTACAATCCACGAGGACCAGTGAATGTGACTGAATGGGACGTGGCAGAGTTTAAAAAAAAAGACCCAGTTTTAAGCCTCAGATTGACAAACTTGTGGGCAAGTCCCACCTTCCTGGAATCTTATTTCCCTTATTTGTAAAACGTGGCAAGATGGTCTAGAGCTCTACAGTTCCTCCTGGTTCCAACATTTGAAAACTTCATTTTTTAGTGGGATTTTAGAATAGAAAAATTTTTAATTTAAATTGAATATATTTCCAGATAGAAAACCATTGAGTAATTTAAATGCAAGATAAGTTATTGTTCAAATGCAGTAATGTATTAGGAATAATTTGGAGACAATTAAATTTCAAATTAATAGATTCAGCATGATGACTATTTATCTAACAGCAAAACAATTATTAATAAGTAAATTCTAAGTATAATAATTAGCTTTGATTTTCTTTTTTTTGATGCAACACACCCTCATTTTGCTATTTTAGTGTTTGCACTGTTTACACACAACAGGATAAATCTGTTCCAAAAAAGGGCTCACAGAGACATCCATAAAGAAAAACAAATATATTGTGGGTTCAAATAGTCTCAAATAGCAGAAAAGCAGTATTTCGTTGGTTTAGGACATCACTTAGAATTGTTTTTAGAGAGCCACACATTTCGGCAAAGTTCGACTAGCAAAACTTAATGTGTTTTATGCATTAATGAACTCAAGATAAATTTTTAGAAAAATTCAGTTCAATAGGTGAGGAAGTAAGCATTTTCAAATTTTATAGTTAAGACTTCAATGGTATGAGAGCAAGTTTAGAAAACATTTTTATTAGACAAATTATTTAGACAAATTATACACAGAAAGCTCTGCCACTCATAGCTGAGGCCTCCAAAAAGTGTTTTGTGTATTTGTATAATAGGCAATACATCAAAATAGGCCTATTTTAAATATTGTACATGGTTAACAGTTTGATAGCTAAAATCACTGAAACATCTGGTATGTCCCTATATAGCTTCTTGTAAAGATTTTTTTTTTTTTTTTTTTTTTTTAGTTTTAAAATCAGAGTTGTGGATGAGATCATGAGTGTTACAAGGGAAAACAAGTTGTGCATGCACTTAAGTACTTGTTACCCTGGAAACAAAATGGTTTTTGCATGATAAGAAATTTTTCTGCCTTACACAGTAGACAATATTTGAAGATTTAGTACAAAAACAGTGACAGTACAAGATGCTCCCCAGAACAGAATTAGCATCAAAATATAATATACCTTAAGAATATACCTTTTAATTTCTTCTAAAGCAAATCACATAGGTTGGTTCCTACATCAATCCTAGCCACAGAATGAATTAGAGTAAAATAAGTGTATGGCTGCTAAGAACACAGGATAAGTTCTTGCTTCCTACTTAACACGTTTTAATTTAAGGATTACAAACAAAGTTCATTTTACATCTCTAACAGGTAAGAATGCTACTTTAAAAGGGTTGTGCACAAAGAGGCACTGTTTTTGCTGTCATCCTTCTATACACTTGGCACTAATGTAAAAAATACTTAACTCCTCCAAATAGAACAGAATAAAAAAGGGGGTTTAGTAGAGAGCCCAGTATGGTTATTATATTTTCTTTTTTAGGATAATGTATGACAGTAATTAAGGCCACATCAATATTTCTTCAGGGCTCCCACCTCTCCCCAACTACAGCTGTGTTAATTGGCTTACTGCTTTGGAAGAGACTGTATCAACCTTCAATGATCTACGTTTAAACTCTCATAGAGCTCTATGTGCTGTTGCGGATGTGGTTCGGCTAATAGCTTTCCCCATTTAGATAATGAATTAAAAGTAAAATTATTACCAAGGTTAGCTTTATACACTGCTGAATAACAAATGCAAAACCTATTCAAAGGAGTTACATCTAGGAACAAATATTAAATCGCTCTGGATGTTTGTTTTAATAACAAAAGTATAAAATATTCTCTGTTGGCAAACAATGCGGATCAGAATAACATTAAAGCAACCTGCCTTTTCTAACTGAAAAGACCCCCTGCACTATACATAGTTCCTGTATACAATGCTTTTCTTTTTTTAAACTAAAGCTTTATTAAATGAATTGCAATAGCAATGGCCGCCTTTCAATATATATATACACGTTATATAGGTGCATATATATGTATATATATGAGATACTAATTTATTTAACACAATAGAGGCTTCTGCCGTATGATAAAGTTTACTGTACATAAGAAAAAACTTTTAATACTGTACAATCACATAAAGGTCATATGCACTGTTGCAGTGCAAGAGTAATTTTAACTGTAGTCTTGACTGGCATATTAATGGCTTTTTTTGTAATCCTACAAAATTGCATTCTCATATTATGTGGCCTGAATGGTCTTTAAAGTACTTTATAGACACTGCAGGGGTTGCCTTTGGTCCACAGTTAAAGGACACTCAACAGCAGTGTGGAGCATTGTATGGATGCAGCAGAAGAATGTGAAAGACTGAAGTTATTGCAATTATATCTTCAAAAAATAGAGAAATGTTACGTAAGAGGCCTTTATGTAAAATTAATCCTGCATATATACTTTTAGTATTCTCAGTGCACATTTCCTATACTTGAAGTACAGTATATGAAAAGCGGACTAATTGGATCCTAGGATACTATATTCTGGGGGAACAAGTTGAGTAATGAATAATAGCAGAAGGAAATGTATCAGCAGAGAGGGAAAAAGAGAGGGAGAGAGGAAGAGAGAGAGACAGAAATAGAAGAGGGAGGAGGGAGAAAGAGCTAGAATTGTTACTAATAATCCTGATTAAAAAGAAAGATGTTACATCCATGTTAGTCCCACAACATTACAGTTGCTCCTGGCAAAGGGAGTCCTACAAAAGAAACAGTGAAGAGATTTTGTTTGATGCTCATATGGAGGTGCCTCGGTCTGGATCGCTACCCAGATTGAGCCCCAGGGTAGGAGTTGGTTGATAAGGAATAGATGACATTGTTTTGATAGGACTCCTGAAAAAGCCCCCATTAGGTGCCCTGTGCCTAAAAGGGCCAGTTCGGTGCTCAGGCACGTTGCCAAAAGCGAAACCAGAGGCAGCTTTAGCTGACAGTGTGCGGCTAAGAGTCTGGATCTGCTCTGGGATAAAGGTGGTTGTGGTAATATGAGTGTTCCTGAAATCACTGATTTGCTCCAGTGCTTGTCGTGTTGGCAAAGTGTCAATGTCCAGAGGGGTCAAGTCAATTGACGAGGTGGAAAACTGTTTATGGGGGCTGTCGTCATCTGTGCACAAGCTATTTACACGTCTATGGAGGTGCTCCAGGTCAATTTCCTTGTCATCCTGGAGATGAAGAAAAAGAAGATAAGGTTCTCATCAGTACTAGCTTCCATGGTTAAAAAAAAAGTAGTTCAGCAAACATGATAGGTAATGAACTGAACTTTGGGGTTTATTCATTTAACAAGTATTTATGGAGCACCTAATATGAGCCAGGCACTGTCCTAGGTCCTGGGGGTACCAATAGGATTCTGAGATAAGGTTATCTATAATAAATATTTTTCTTGCCGTTCAAGCTCTAAAATAAGCATATGCCACATGCAGCTACAAAATATGGAAGCAGTCGATGGGTGATTGCTTCCTATAAGAGCAGCGACAGACCCAGGCAAAATTGTACAAATAAAAAGTATGGCTTTGGCAACTTATTCCCCCTCTTCCTCCACCTCTTCTTTACACATGGTGTCTTATTTCAGGCTTATTTTATTCCAAGTTAAATATTTGTTCCTTTCCGCGCTACTCACTCCTAACTCTAACTTTCCATTCTTAGAGGTAAGTGGTACAATATGCTGATATGCTAGTTCACACTAGAGGGCTAGTGATTATTATAGTGTTATTTCTCCTTAGGCTAAAGATATGTAAGAATGTTTGGAGAGAGTAACATCCAACACAAGAGAATCAATTTCTAATTGAGGGACTTCATACACTCAAGCTACCTAGTACCTGAGGCGATCCTGTGAGGTCAGCGGGACTCTTAGAGACCTCTTCAAGTCCTGACACGCGAGTCGCAGTTTTAGTTTAGGGTCAGGTATATGCTACGTGGTCTCTAAATCAAAGATGCTTTGAGCTAGGATAATGGAGTCTTAGTAAAAAGGTGCTTAATAAAGGAAAAGAAAGTAAAACCTCAGATTTCTGGAGTTGAAATCAATCCATAAATCCCTTAAGATTTTCACTAAATGTGAGCGTTAAAGCCCAATATTTAAAAAATAAAACTGGCAAGAAATAAAATTGTTCTTTGTATCAATCTTATTTATAGCCAGGTTCAAGAAATCAAATGTTCAAGGATCTAAAAATATCTATTAATCATAAAATAAAATATTTGTTCATAAGATCTGGATTAGCTGTCATGAGTTAGAATGGAGTATGTGGTTTTTTTTTATTGTGCTATTATAGTGCTCCTAAGTGAAAAATATTTTGAGTGCATCAGTGTTTTCCTTCTCCGTTCTCATTTCAAAATCCAATAAAAATATCCATTAATGCAGTGTTATCACTGAGACTTTAGAGGGTTGAGAGATAATTTTATGGTTCCCACAGCAACTATAATGTAGTCATCCATCAACAGATATAATAGTGCAAAAATTTAATATCATATATAGTAATTCAACATATAAGGAGCTTGGGGAGTCCTTAATTTCCAGATTTTTGAGAATATGGAGTCTCAGCTCTAATGTTGCATTAATGTGGTCTTTTGCATTGAATCAGTGTCAGCAGAGATACCAGAAACTTATTCCACAAAGAAAATACTACAGTAAAACCTGATTAGTTTTTAGTTCATCCTTCACTAATGCAGAATGTATGATCATTCAGACAAGTAGGAAGCAAAGATTTATCTTTGCTAAGCCAGGCTTTTCCTTATAAATGGTGCTGATCAATTTTGCATATAAAGTGGTAGGAAGGAATTCTTAGACTAGAAAACGATATGTTTGAAAGACTACATTAACATGCAAAAATTCGTATGCAAGCGAGAAGCCATTTTTATTTGTGCATTAAAGCAGATCCTGTCAGGACTTGCTCTAGGCATCAGTTAGCCAAGGTCAAGTTATAGAGAGTTTAAACTCTCCCTTGAAACTACCCAGCAAATCAGACCACTCAGCAAATTGAGGTTGTTTTCATTTCAATTTGTGAAGCTTTAGTGAATATGATTTTATTATTTTAAACATTTTCACATTTTTGGTCCAGTGGAAATAAGATAGTTATAAATCCCATAATTTTTTATGAAAACAAGGCACATATGCCACTTTAAGATAAATATTATGTATAATTCTGTGAGAATTCTCTCAGATCTCTGGAAAAATTTTAATATGGACTTGGAGTTGAGCTAACTCAAGAGCAAAGGAGAAATATTGAATTTTAGATGATTCCATGATGTGGATTTGTTAAACTTAGGGTCATCAGTGCTAAAAACATAACCATTTCTCTTAGGTCTACATACAGATAGAGGGCAGCCGTCACTGGCGGTAAAGAGAAAATTCTAATTATTTTACTGTAAAATTGGATTTCTTAGGCAGAATCTTAGAGACCCCAATAATTTAGGTAATAAGTTAAACACGTCATGGCAATAAAAAGAACTGGTCAAGGCGATCACAGCCTTTAACAAGTCATTGACTCAAATTCTATCCGGAGATTTGGGAGAATTTCAAAGCCTGTTAAGGCCCATAACATTATCAGTCTTTCAAATCCTATGTAGTCTCCTCTTCATCTATCTGGGATACCCTAAAATGGAAATTGATATTGGCCTTACCAATTTTTAGGCTTCACAAATTTATTTTCACTTTTCAAGACAAGAAGCAACCAGGACCGACCCCCCCCCCCCCCGCCCCCGCCTCGCCCCAACCCTTTCTCCCCTTGCTTGCAATCATCCTCCCTGCAGCCACAGCCTGCTCCGTGGCTTAGCTCTCTGCCCAAGCGCCCAGTCAAGTACCTCTTTGGATGGGACCCTGGAGCCTTTCCTCTTGTTCCACCACGTCTCCAGCATGGCTATAAAGCAGGAGAGGACAACCCCAGCCGCCAGGATACAGAAAACCCCTGCAAAGCTCTTTATGTCCAGGGCACCTCCTTTCTGCTTTGTGTCCACTGAGGAGTACAGGTCGCACTGGCCATTCTTTGGCCACCACTTGTGCTTCAGGATGTCCATGTCACCGTTCTGCTGAAGCTCCAGGATCCTTGAAGGGGTGAAGAACACAATCCTGTGTTACAGATATTGCCTCGGGCCACAGCACGTCCACCGACAACCCCCCTCTCAAAGGGGGTGGCTTTCAAGGCGAAATGAATATAGAGGTTAGCCTGCAGACGGAATGAATGCTAGGGCACTAAACACATTACAGCTTTGATCCTGTAGACAATTGTGCCAAAGGTACTGTCCCTCCTCCTCCCTTCCTCTCTTCTTTTTTTTTTTTTTTTTTGGTTTCATTCTATAATCCTAAGTGTCTCCCCCACTTCCCAGTTTGTCGCAACGCGTTTTCACAATTACATTTCAGAGGCGCTGATTTTATGTGGATTCAAGCTGCTGCCGGCCTGTGTTCCTTCCCTACATGCGGAAAGACGCTCGGGGTCTTAATGCTTTTATGAAGAACGAGTTGCTGCTTAGAGCGAGATGCTGGCATAATGTCGCCCAGCATATGCTACACACAAAGAAATTCAATTAAAAAGACTTCTATTATTTAACACAGTGTGGGAGAAAGCCTTGGGACAAGTTGGAAGTTGAGAAAATGTATCATTTTTGGGTTTTCACACAACTGATCTAGTTTCTCTTTCAGTGCCAAAGGGGAAATCATCTCACCTTGCAGAACGGGAAGGAAAGTTGACCGGAGGCTTTCAGAAGTAGTTACATTCAAATAAGAAATATCCTTTTTCTTCGTTTCTTTCCCCCAGAGGCTGGGGGTAGCTGCAAAGACTGCAGCTTTTTAAAGTGTGATTTTCACAGGGGCTTTATTCTCAATTCCAAATACTCGTTTGGTGCTGGCTGAGACCTGCCTAGCTCTGCCCGCCCCCCTCCCCCCGCCAGCTACACCCCTTCTCACAGGGTGAGACCCGTCAGGGCCAAAGCCAAGAGCCTGTCCAGAGTGAGCACCAGCCCCCGGGTTCCCTAGAATTTCTTGCCCAAAGAGCTCAGAGTGCTCGTCCAGGGCTCGTGAAGGCCCATTCCCATGTGTTGTCTCCTGAGAGCTGATCTCACAGCCACGGGTGCACACGGGTGTGTAGGGGTGTTTGGGACTGTGGACAGAGCTTGGCTGTGCGTGCTCAGGTGCACACACCTTTGTGCGTGAGTGAGACCCTTCCCTGTGCAGGACAGAGCCGGATGTGGGAGGGAGGGGACCAGAGTCTGAACCCTGTGTCACTGGGTCGGTGCAGAACTCCCAGCTAGTCATGAATTAGAAACTCAGACCTGGCCTCCTAGGGATACGGAAGGTATCGTTGCCAACGTAAGAGGACAGAACATACTTTATCTCAGTGTTTAGCTTGATCTGTCACTTTCACATACTTAAGACTTCAATTATGTGGACCCATATTTATACTCCTGCCCCGGGTCTTGGATTATTTGGGGAGAGACTGCTTAAAAATTGTAGAAAGGAAAACTATGCCTATCTGGAGGGAGTAAATCACTCACTTTTGGTGATATTTTTCCTTTTTACCTGTTTCATGTCATTCTTGGCTCCATAAGAATGAGCTAAAACATAATATTGGGTTGGGATCAACATTCAACCTGAGTTAAACAAGAGTAAGAAAACCCTGGGGAGAGCTTGTCCAACTTCCATCATCCACCTTTGGATGTTCCCATAGCCTCACCACAGCGCCCCCTGCTGACACTCCAGGAGTCTCCTCACAACCTGGACTTCTTTCTTAGGAAATGGAGCTGTCTCAAGTTCTGTTGCTTAAAAACAGCGGTTAATTTGATGAATTACATTTGCTAAAATGATTATGAATATAATGGATCACCTTTATTCCAGCCTCTATCCCAGACAAAGCCATTTGTATTTAGAAAACACAGAATTTCTAAAAGTGTGTTCCATGGTACACTAGTACCTAGAGGGCTTCTGAAAGAAAAGGGTTCCATGGTCGTTAACTAAAAACAACAACAACAACAACAACAAAAACACACCATTTGGAAATTTACAAAGAAGTCAGCCTATGAAAGGCCATAAGAAGACCAGCAGATAAGAAAACTTGCATGATTTTGTTTAATACAGCATTTCCTAAACTTGTCTGACTTTCATTTCACCTTTCTCATTTTTCTCCCCAATAACATAATTCATAGAGCTAGAGATTGGAGGAATACACTGAGAAATAGTGCCTTGATTCAAAGGAACAACTACTTGTGGGAATTTGTGACACTGTGTTAGGTATCACACACACATATGTAATCACAACATCAAACTGCTTGCTTGACTTGTCCATAAGTATGGTTCAAATGACATTAGCAAACCCTTTCGGTATTGGCCTAAAGACACTAGGTAGACTAGATACCATTGAATATCTAGAAGAAAAAATTTGCTCATATCTAAAAAAAAAACAAACCTCTTCTTAAATGTGAGTTTCTAGGAACATCTAGGAATAGAAGGAAACGACTAGTATAGCAGCATTTGCTTAATTTAAAGATATCTGGGCTCAAAATGAACTCCCAAGTTCCCCTGCCCTCCCACACCCACCACACTGTATTAGTGTCTGTGAAAGTGGAAGAGTTTTCCTTCAGGGCACTTATCACTATTTGTGATCATTTGTGGTTACTTGGTTAATGCCAGTGTGCTCACCATCTTCCATACGGCCTCACACAGAACAAGCACATATTTATTAATTAAATATACTCAACAGTTTTTGGTAAAAGGACCCTGTTCTAAGATTCTACCTTTTTCTTATCATTAATGCTATTTTCTAATTTATTCCATTCCCTCCTATTCACCCATCGACTCAATAAATATTTAAAGAGTGATTTCATGCCAGGCACTTCCTTGGGTACAAAATTTATGTTAAACAACAACTGCACATGCAGCTGGGATGGCCCAGGCAACACTGTGAAATCATTCCTGTTTAATGCCCTCCATTCATGTTAATTTATTCTTTCATTCATTCACATTCATTCAGGAACTCATGATTGACCACTCCATCTCCTCAGTAGTTTTTGGTATCACTGACAATATGTCTTTATTATTCCTACACCTGGAAATACGTTGGTTTGAAAAAAATCATTGGAAGAATATATACTCTATGTCACCCACTTTAATTCTAATAGTACAAGGTCTTTATCTAAGTACTAGAGGCCCAGTGCACGAAATTCGTGCACAGGTGTGTGTGTGTCCCTCAGCCCAGCCTGCACCCTGTCCAATCTGGTACCCCTCTCACAATCCAGAACTACTGGCTTCCAACTGCTCGCCTGCCTGCCTTCCTGATTGCCCCTAACTGCTTCTGCCTGCCAGCCTGATAACTCCCTAACCACTTCCCTGCCAGCCTGAATGATGCCTAACTGCTCCCCTGCCAGCCTGATTGCCCCTAACTGCCCTTCCCTGCAGGCCCGGTTGCCCCCAACTTTCCTCCTCTGCTGGTCTGGTCACCCCTAACTGCCCTCCCTTGCAGGCTTAATCACCCCCAACTGCCCTCCCTTGCAGGCCTGGTCCCTCCCAACTGCCCTCCCCTGTTGGCTATCTTGTGGTGGCCATCTTGTGTCCACATGAGGGCAGCCATCTTTGACCACATGGGGGCAGCCATCTTGTGTTTGGAGTGATGGTCAATTTGCATATCATTCTTTTATTAGATAGGATTTTTTTGATCCTAGAAATTGTGGATTTAGTGAGCTGGGTGGCAGGAATGCATGAGGGGAAATAGGAAAGAGGCATCTCTATATGCCTCTGAGTATCATCACACCTTTATATGGTTCATCACTGAAGCACAGGTGGCTAAGGCATTGCAGGGAGATTCTGTCTTTGGGGTACACAGACCACATGGGCCATAGGATCCCTCAGTCAAGCCCTGACTAGCCCACAACAGATTCCAGGATACTGGCCAGGATGGAATAGAAGTATAGGAGGGGAATGAAAATTTTCTCTAAGCACAGAGTTCTTCCATACATTCTAGCTAAAAAAACTAGTGCTTCAGAAATTCCCTCAAAAGGTTTTACTACAACTTCTTTTTTTGTTATTTAACAAAAACCATTTAAAGGTTAGATAAAGAAAGTTTAGCACAACCTAATGCTCTGCCTTAACCATTTGCACGCCATAAGCGTCTACAGATGCAAGCAGTGGGCCTTTTTAAATTAAATTCAAAATATTGTGGCAGTTAACTGGTTAAAGTCTAATGGGATGAGTCCTTATAATAAAGGAGGAGATATTTTATCTTTCCAAATGCTCAAAAACACTGCCACCTTTAAATGAGACTTAAAATCACACTAAAGGAAAGTTTTGCCTTTTTATTAATTATAAGCAACATTGCCGTGTGTGTGTGTGTGTGTGTGTGTGTGTGTGTGTGTGTGTGTACTAGTATGCGTGCAACAATGCAAGAATCTAGTTGCAAAATTCTTAATGAGTGCAATGAAAATGTTTAGTTCCATAGGATGATTGTTTTTGTTATATGTGCAACTTCCACAAGATGGCAGTCTTTACTCATGGAGAGCAAAGTGTTAACTGCCAGCATAGTTAACCTGTGGGTTTGAAAGGCATAAAGTGTCACCTTCTTGGTGCTGTAAACACTTAACCTATTAGAAACAATGTTGGATATTAGACTGTGATGAACAATTGCATGTGTGAAATCTCTTCTTGGCGTGTGGTCAGAAAAATTCCTGCCATTTTCACCTCAGAGTGGTGATAGTAATACTTAGTATCTAGATTTATTACAGTGAGAATTAATGAGTCCACAAAAGCATCTTGATCATTGTTTGGCAGTTAGTAGGCCACCCAAACTCAAAAGCTAGAATTATTACTGTCAGCACATGCGACAACCATTCTTTCTTTGGATCTGTTCTGGTACATACTTTGTTGTGTTGTTAATCCTCACCCAAGGATATTTTTTCCATTGATTTTTAGAGAAGGTGGAAGGGAGGGAAGAATAGGGAAAGAGAGACAAACATTGATGTGAGAGAGACACATTGATTGGTTGCCTCCCGCATGCGCCTGACTAGGATGGGGATGGAACCTGCAACCCAGGTACATGCCCTTGACCAGAAAGGAGCCGGAGACCCTTTGGTGATTGGTGAGACACACCAGCCAGGGCTGTTGTAGTCCATATTTCTTAACAGACAGCTATATTCCCAGATGAATCAGTCAGTGATTTATTCGCCAACAAGAACATTGCATTTCCTTCTTTCGTCCCAAAGTAGCAAAACATTTGTAATCTCAACGAAGAGAAAAACCTTAGAAGTCCATAAAACCTAGCTTTAAATTGAAAATGGCCAGTAGATCAATCCAGTCTGCATTACATCCTTTATTGATATAAATGAGCAATTTCATAGGAAGGGAGCAGGGAAGCAAAAGATCTTTCACATTCAAATAAAAATTCTCAACAGGTTTGAGGCATTCATCTTGAAAAGCTTTTTACTTACTTTGAAGATAATAGCCTCATTTGTGGGTGAGAATTGCACTAATTATTGATCACTTACCATCCCTTAATCACTACTCTAAAAATTGATTTTCAAATTAATTTACTTATAGCAAAATGGTTTGCCAAAAGGTGGATGCAAACTTCTAATCCCAAATAGGTAATTTTGCTTTTGCTTGTGAATACTATAACAATCTGTAGATTCCTTTCAAATTTTCTTAAGTTTCTGACCCTTAGGTAAATTCCTGAGCTGAACTGTAAAAAAATATGCTGATTATCTAAGAAAAAGGACACCCGAATTTTTAGTTGTTTCTGATGAAAATGAATTTGGGGGTAATCAGAGATTTAAAAAAAAAATAAGTGCAGCCCTGGCTGGTTTGGCTCAGTGGCTAGAGCGTCAGCCTGAGGACTGAAGGGTCCCAGGTTTGATTCCAGTCAAGGGCACATGCCCAGGTTGTGGGCTCAATCCCCAGTAGGGGGCGTGCAGGAGGCAGCCGGTCAATGATTCTCTCTCATCATCGATATTTTTATCTCTCTCTCCCTCTCCTTTCCTCTCTGAAATCAATAAAAATATATTAAAAAAATAAGTGCAGAGGTTTTTTTCAGGTAATTAACCCATGAAATACTATGCAGCAGTGAAAAAGGATCTTACCCTTTGAGACAGCATGGAGGGACTTGGAGAGTATTATGCTAAGTGAAATTGGCCAGAGAAAGACATATATCACATGATCTCACTCAGAAGTGGAATCCAACGAACAAAATAAACTGACAAAACAAAATAGACCCAGACACAGAGAAGCATGGAACAGCCTGATGAATCTCAGAGGGAAAGTGGATGGGTGGGAAGAGATTAACTAAAGAGCTTGTATGTATATATGCATAACCATGGACACAGACAATAGTGGGATGAAGGCCTGAGGTGGGGGGTGGGTGCAGGCTAGAAGCGGTCACTGAGGGAAAAAAAGGAGACATACGTAATACTTTCAACAATACAGATTAAAAAACATCCTGTGGCAGGCAGTATGATTTGTACAGGTCACCCCAACTCTTCTTATAACTTACTGTACTGTTTCTTTTTTGCACCTTAACTCTGACCAGGTTTTGGAAAATGAATTAGGGTTTTGTACTTTTTCTAGGTTGTATAACAATTGTACAGTATGAATAGAATGAAATGCATCCATGTAAAATAGATCTCCCCCCCCCGCCTCAAAGGAATTTGGGGGTAATCAGAGATTTTAAAAAATAAGTGCAGATATTCTTTTTTTTTTCCAGGTCATGTATGTAGGAACTCCTGTGACTCTTTTGTAATTGAAATTTCCTGCTCACATTCATAGAAGCATGAACTACTAGAATACAAAAGACTGAAAATACCTGTTCTATCTCCTTCCCCTCCATCCGTTCCATTGGCGAGAATCATATAGGACAAGAATTCTCCCAAATTATCATATTCAAAACACAGAGTTATTTATGTGTCACACTAGGGCAGCCAGAGATAAAAGGCTGAGGGCTCTAGCCACTGCAGGCCCTGCCTTGGCTGTCTTGACGGCTGAATGGATCAATATTTTATCAATATTCTAGTATGTCATCTTAGACACATCTGTTGGGAAGCACTGTTGTGGAGATTAAGTGACTTTCGTTAGTGACCAACAGAGAAAATAGTTGAGGGGGTCAGAACTCAGGTCTGTCTTTCAGCATATTTCTCTCTAACACCCATTTAGAGAAGAACAATCTTTTTTTAGTTTCAGAAATTTGTGAACTCTGAGTAACATTGTCATCACTATGTTTTCTCCAAACCAGGGGTCCTCAAACTTTTTAAACAGGGGGCCAGTTCACTGTCCCTCAGACCATTGGAGGGCCGGACTATAGTTTAAAAAAAAACTATGAACAAATTCCTATGCACACTGAACATATCTTATTTTGAAGTAAAAAAACAAAACGGCATAAACACCCGCATGTGGCCCACGGGCCGTAGTTTGAGGACGCCTGCTCTAAACCAAACAATAGAATTGTAGTATGATTGCAAATTTATTCACACTACAGTTTGGGTGTGCAAAGAAAATGTAGCTTTTCTCTTAAAACTTAATTGATTTTCCTCAGGAGGACTGGACCATGGAGCAGTGAGAACTAAAATTAGCTCAATATGATTTAAAATTTTAATCTAATCTAATAATTTACCATGTCTCCAGCTTTAGCTCAATTTACTTGAAAGAATTATTCAATCCTTCCTCCCTGTTTCCCTTGCTCGTTTCGAAAATGGTATCAGGATTTATGGAGGATGACATTATATCCCCTATATTGGGATTTGGCTAGAGAGAGCCCTAGCCTCTTGCCGGTCTTTGGATTTGCTCTGGCAGCTTTCCTCTGAGGTGCCATGGGCCTGGGCTGCTGAAGTGGGCAGAGGCTTTAAGGTTGCTAATGTTGGCCAATGTCTTTCTCACCTCCTTTTAGGGTCTGTGGGCTTCTCCCTGCTGACCTGGCCTCCTTTGTCTCTCTGAGGTGCTGTACACCTTTCTTACCTTCTGCCATTTTCTTCATCCAGCTCCTAACTATTCTGTAGCCCTTCAGATGCTACTATGTTATCACCTCAAGTGGAGGGTCCCTAGAGTGGTCTGTGTGCTCTAACTCAGCAGGCACCTCACCTGGGAGCAAGGGAGGCTAGGAAGGAAGATCGAACCTTTGCTTTTCCCTAACCATGCAGCTCTGGTTTCTCAACCGTCCGTGGTCTTCTCTGTTGGTGCAGAGCCTGACTCTCAGGGATGCTAATGGGAAGGGAAGCATCAGGCCCTCTACCCTTGGTGGGCATTTCAGTCTAACACCCCTCTACCTGCCCATCTCTCATCTCCTACACTCTGGCCAGAAGTGGTGCAGCTTTCCTCTTCTCGAGATCCTGGATATCCTTCTTACACCCCACATCTTCAAGCATGCTGGCCTGCATAGTGCAAGGAAAATTTATTTAACTGTATAATGATGGAAACTCGATGATCTGAGACCCCCACGCATTTCTTCAATTTGGAAGTATTGAGACAACTTGGAGTTAGGGATTGGTGAGGATGAAAATACATGATGTTACTGTCTTAAAAACATTGATCTATTACATACTTATGAGTTTTATGTAAACAAAATTAAAGATATTTATGACAGAATCTCACTGCTTATTAATGGTTTATGTCACTTATCACTGAGAAAGAAATTTGGGACTAACTGAAAAAAAAAATTCTTTTTGAGTAAATCTATTTTGACCCAGAATGCCCATATTATTAAATTTATTTGCTGTGTTCTCACAAAATTTCCTCACCATGGTTACTGAGAAAGAATTAATAATAGCATGTGGATGATTTTTCAGAAAAACATCAGTTCAATAGGCTTTCATTTATTCATCATTTCTTTCATTCCAGTCTTGGAAAATGTAGATAAATTGGATTGAAGCAAAATCACTTATCAAAGATTCAGATTTAGTTTCCAATTAAGTGAAGCACTCTGATTGGCATAGCCAATAGCACTACTTGCACATCAGGCTTGTGAAAACGAATTCTATCAACTTCCTGTGAATCAGGTATTGGTCAACCTTCCTTCCTTCCTTCCTTCCTTCCTTCCTTCCTTCCTTCCTTCCTTCCTCCCTCCCTCAGAGAGGAAAGGAGAGATAGAAACATCAATGATGAGAGAGAATCATTGATTGGCTGCCTCCTGCACACCCCCTACCAGGGATCAAGCCAGCAACCTGGACATGTGTCCAGCAACCCAGGCATGTGCCCCTGACTGGAATGGAACCAGGGAACCAGTCCACAGGCCTACGCTCTGTCCACTGAGCCAAACTGGCTATGGTGCAACCATATTTATTAGAAAAATATTATCACTTGGAAGTTCCTTCTTTCAACATTGAAGGTTTGCTCCAGGGCACTGTTCTTTCTGTTTTCATCAAATTCCCCTCAATATGGCAGGAATCCAGCTCTCCGGGGTGCTTACAGGCCGAGGCATGACCGCGTTCGAGGCATGACCGCGTTCCTCCGCAAACCCAACCCACCCTCCGCAGGAGCGTGCAGCAGCCCGCAGGGGCCGGGCCGGAGGTCTGCAGCCCGCACAGCTGGGGAGATGCGACACCAGAACTCCTCCGCGGCTGAGCGGCCGTCTAGTTTGGAACTTGCACTTCATCTTTCCTTCACACGCTTCTCTCTGGGAGCACTGGGATTAACAGTCTCCTTCCGTTTCCCAACGTGCTGCCCAGGACGTGCAGGGTAGGTGACCGGCTGGACCCCAGCTATGTAGTCAGCGGCAATCACATGAGCTTTCTGCCTGGCCTTGCGGGAGAGCCAAGCGCTGGGCCTCCGTTAGCTGCAGGCTGACAGCGTTTCTACCCGCTTTGGAGTGGGTGGAGTGGGCGGAGTGGGTGCAGTGGGTGCAGTGGGTGGAGTGGGTGCAGTGGTGCAGTGGGTGCAGTGGGCGGAGTGGGTGCAGTGGGTGGAGTGGGTGCAGTGGTGCAGTGGGTGGAGTGGGTGCAGTGGGTGCAGTGGGCGGAGTGGGCGGAGTGGGTGCAGTGGGTGGAGTGGGTGCAGTGGGTGCAGTGGGTGGAGTGGGTGGAGTGGGTGCAGTGGGTGGAGTGGGCGGAGTGGGTGCAGTGGGTGGAGTGGGTGCAGTGGGCGGAGTGGGCGGAGTGGGTGCAGTGGGCAGAGTGGGTGCAGGGGGTGCAGTGGGTGGAGTGGGTGCAGTGGGCGGGGTGGGTGCGGTGGGCGGAGTGGGTGCAGGGGGTGCAGTGGAGTGGAGTGGAGTGGGCGGAGTGGGTGGAGTGGGTGGAGTGGGCGCAGTGGGTGGAGTGGGCGCAGTGGGTGGAGTGGGTGCAGTGGGTGGAGTGGGTGCAGTGGGTGCAGTGGGTGGAGTGGGTACAGTGGGTGGAGTGGGTGCAGTGGGTGGAGTGGGCGCTGTGGGTGGAGAGGGCGGAGTGGGTACAGTGGGTGCAGTGGGTGGAGTGGGTGGAGTGGGTGGTGGAGTGGGCGGAGTGGGCGGAGTGGGCGGAGTGGGCGGAGTGGGCGGATTGGGCGGAGTGGGCGGAGTGGGCGGAGTGGGTGCAGTGGGCGGAGTGGGTGCAGTGGGCGGAGTGGGTGGAGTGGGTGCAGTGGGTGGAGTGGGCGGAGTGGGTGCAGTGGGCGGAGTGGGCGGAGTGGGTGCAGTGGGCGGAGTGGGTGCAGTGGGTGGAGTGGGTGTGGTGGGTGGAGTGGGTGCGGTGGGTGCAGTGGGTGGAGTGGGTGGAGTGGGTACAGTGGGTGGAGTGGGTGCAGTGGGTGGAGTGGGCGGAGTGGGTACAGTGGGTGCAGTGGGTGCAGTTGGTGGTGTGGGTGGTGGAGTGGGCGGAATGGGTGGAGTGGGTGGAGTGGGTGCGGTGGGTGCCGTGGGTGCAGTGGGTGGAGTGGGTGGAGTGGGTGCAGTGCGTGGAGTGGGTGGTGCAGTGGGTGCAGTGGGCGGAGTGGGTGGAGTGGCTGCGGTGGGTGCAGTGGGTGCAGTGGGTGCAGTGGGTGGAGTGGGTGCAGTGGGTGGAGTGGGTGCAGTGGGCGGAGTGGGCGGAGTGGTTGGAGTGGGCAGAGGGGGTACAGTGGGTGCAGTGGGTGCAGTGGGTGGAGTGGGTGGTGGAGTGGGCGGAGTGGGCGGAGTGGGCGGAGTGGGTGCGGTGGGCGGAGTGGGTGGAGTGGGTGGAGTGGGTGGAGTGGGTGGAGTGGGCGGAGCGGGTGCAGTGGGTGGAGTGGGTGCAGTGGGTGCAGTGGGCGGAGTGGGTGGAGTGGGTGCAGTGGGTGGAGTGGGCGGAGTGGGCGGAGTGGGTGCAGTGGGTGGAGGGGGTGCAGTGGGTGGAGTGGGTGCAGTGGGTGGAGTGGGTGGAGTTGGTGCAGTGGGTGCAGGGGGTGCAGTGGGTGCAGTGGGTACAGTGGGCAGAGTGGGCGGAGTGGGTGCAGTGGGGGCAGTGGGTGCAGTGGGTGGAGTGGGTGCAGTGGGTGCAGTGGGTGCAGTGGGCGGGGTATGTGCGGTGGGCGGAGTGGGCGGAGTGGGTGCAGTGGGTGGAGTGGGTGCAGGGGGTGCAGGTGAGTGGAGTGGGTGCAGTGGGTACAGTGGGCGGAGTGGGCGCAGTGGGTGTAGTGGGCGGAGTGGGCGGAGTGGGTGCAGTGGGCGGAGTGGGCGGAGTGGGTGGAGTGGGCGGAGTGGGTGCAGTGGGCGGAGTGGGCGGAGTGGGTGGAGTGGGTACAGTGGGTGGAGTGGGTGCAGTGGGTGGAGTGGGCGGAATGGGTGGAGTGGGCGGAGTGGGTGGAGTGGGCGGAGTGGGTGGAGTGGGTACAGTGGGTGGAGTGGGTGCGGTGGGTGGAGTGGGCGGAATGGGTGCAGTGGGCGGAGTGGGTGGAGTGGGCGGAGTGGGTGGAGTGGGCGGAATGGGTGGAGTGGGCGGAGTGGGTGGAGTGGGCGGAGTGGGTGGAGTGGGCGGAATGGGTGCAGTGGGCGGAGTGGGTGGAGTGGGCGGAGTGGGTGGAGTGGGCGGAATGGGTGCAGTGGGCGGAGTGGGCGGAGTGGGTGTAGTCGGTGCAGTGGATGGAGTGGGGGAAGTGGGTGCAGTGGGTGCAGTGGGTGGAGTGGGTGCAGTGGGTGGAGTGGGCGGAGTGGGTGGAGTGGGTGCAGTGGGTGGAGTGGGTGCGGTGGGTGGAGTGGGTGCGGTGGGTGGAGTGGGTGTAGTGGGTGGAGTGGGCGGAGTGGGTGGAGTGGGTGGAGTGGGTGCAGTGGGTGCAGTGGGCGGAGTGGGTGCAGTGGGCGGAGTGGGTGCAGTGGGTGGAGTGGGTAGAGTGGGTGCAGTGGGTGGAGTGGGTGCAGTGGGTGGAGTGGGTGGAGTGGGGGCAGTGGGTGGAGTGGGTGCAGTGGGTGCAGTGGGTGGAGTGGGTGCAGTGGGCGGAGTGGGCGCAGTGGGTGGAGTGGGTGCAGTGGGTGCAGTGGGCGGAGTGGGTGCAGTGGGTGGAGTGGGAGGAGTGGGTGCAGTGGGTGCGGTGGGTGGAGTGGGTGGAGTGGGTGCGGTGGGTGGAGTGGGTGGAGTGGGAAGCGCCTCCCGGAGGCCTCGGGGACTCAGCCCCTAGGGCTGCAGGAACGTGCAGAGGCAGGGTGCCGCGGTCGCTGACAGTCACAGGCACTGTCCTCAGGGTCTGGTTTCCACAATGGGAACTGATCACGGCTCTTGTCGGATGTTGAAAGGAAACAGCAGGACGTAGCAGCAGCGCAAGATGCAGCTCCGGGGGCTCCGGGGCTCCGCATGCCGTTCCCCGCTCGCATCTGAAGCAGATCATTCTGCGTGGCAGCGTCTGTAGTCACACAACTGACCCACTCCTCTTCCAGACGCGCCCTGTCCCAAATCCCGCAGGGTCTGCTTAGGGTTGCTGGGCTTACCCACCCCCATCGCCATCATTTGAAGGTCTTTCCTTCAAATCCATTCTCTTCCTTCTCGCCCTCCCTTGGAACAACCAGCAGCCCCTGCAGGTCGCGATCAACATCGGGCAAAGGGTGGCTCCAGAACATGAAGGGACTGGACTCTGGGTCCTCAGGGCCACCGGCGGGGTGCTCACGCTCTGCTGTTTCTCGTGGGGGGTTAGGCTTGGAGGGCAGATGGGAACCAGAAACTCCTCTAGGAGTTTCGGGTGCTGAACCTTGTCTGGTTCTTGTTTGAAGTGTGACACCCCAAAACTCTGCTTCCACTGGAGGGTAAGGGCAGTACTTGGATATCTGTGGCGGAGAGGCTGGGAGAGTCTCTAGTTTTCTTTGAAAACTCAATCACCAGCCACTCATATTGGGGCAGGGCTCCTTGAAATGCAGCACATAGGGCAAGACAGGGAGTCGCCTGCACGTGACCACACCCCAGATGGTGTAGATGCTCTTCCCAATGTCCTGCAGAGCCACAACCCGCAGGAAAGCCCTGGCATCCACCACAGGTGCCCCACCCATGCCATCTTGGCCAAACAAGTTCGGAGTGCACTTGTGCCTGCCCCTGCATCTCGTTGAAGGTCTTTGGGAGCCTGGAAGAGCAGCCTTAACTTAAAGGTGCCTTCTGGCCACTGGATGGCATCTCCTGGCTCAAGCTACCCACCTGCTGCACCGGCAGCCCACCCTGAGGCTGAGGGTGGGGTCAAACCTTGGGGGGTGTGTACTTGAAGGAGGCTATCCTGTCTAATAAAGACAGAATATGCAAATTGACCATCACTTCAGGACAAAGATGGCGGTGCCCACAGCCAATAAGGAGGGAATATGCAAATTGACCCAACAAAGATGATGGTGGCCAGACGGAGGCTTGCGTTGTTGCCATGGTGATGATGCAGGTGTTCCCTCCTGCCCCAACTGCTCTGGGCCTCTGAGCAGTGGGTGAAGGCGGAAGGTGGCTCCCGGCTGGAACGAAGGCGGAAGGTGGTGGCCAGAGTGAAGGCCCAGGTCCTGGGTGCCAGCAGCCAGCAGAAGGAAGGCCTATTCTTGCACGAACCTTCGTGCATTGGGCCTCTAGTAGGGGGTATAAATGGTGATGCAGGGAGACTTGACTTGGGTTGGTGAACACACAATACAGTGTACAGATGATATGTTGTGGAATTGTGCACCTGAAACTTGTATAATTTTGTTAACCAGTGTCACCCCAATAAATTCAATAAAAAAGAAATAAAAGGTACAGCCTGTATATATTCTCATTGTTAAAAATCAGTCAATACAGATAACCTAATTTAATAATTACAAGCCTATAAAATAGGTACTATTTCACAGTCCAGGGATAGCTACCCAAGACAACTAAGTGCAGCTATCATGGCTAGTAAGTGGTGTAACGATATTAACACACTTCGGTATTTTTTCTTAAGTGAAATCTCTTAATAATCAATAGTATTAAATACAAAAATATTTATTGATAACATCTAATGCCTCAGTAATACCAAATAGCATAAGAGATACTATTAGAAGCTATTTCTTTTGTTAAAATTGTTTTTTTAACTAATTCTTTCAGTTAGTTGATTCTAATGCCAGTTTCTTAAATCTAATGAACCAAGATTGACTAAAATCATATAGATGATTATGGTGTTTCAAATAAGTTCACAAATAATCTTTTACACCAGAAACCAGCAAAGTTTTTGTGTTAAGGGTCAGGTAGTCTTTATTTTAGACTTTGTGGGCCACGCAGTCTCTGTTGCAGTTAGGAAAACTCTGCCTTTGTAGTTAGGAAAACTGGGATGAGCCAAATTTGGCCTAATGGCTATAGTTGCTAACTTGTTTTAGACCTCCATCTCTCATTAAATACCTCTATGATGTCAGCAACTTTCCATTTCACTGATATATTGAAGTTCAGAGGGCTTAAGTGACTTGGGAAAAGTCACATCATTAGAGAGCATCAGAATTTGTTTTAAAACTAGAGATTTTGAAGTAATAATAAAAACAACAACAACTCCCAATATAGAAAACTCCAGGACCAGATGGCCTCACTGGAGGACTCTACAAACATTTAAAACAGAATTAACACCAATCCTCCTCAAACTTTTCCAATATATCAAGGAGGAGGGAATACTTTCAAACACATTCTATGAAGCCAGCATTACTTTGATACCAAAACCAGATAAAATTATAGACCAATATACCTGATAAATATAGATGCAAAAATTCTCAAGAAAATATTAGCAAACCAAATTGAAGAACACATTAAAAGGATTATGCACCACCACCAAGTTTGATATATCCCTGGGGTGCAAGGATGGTTCAATATATGAAGATCAATAAATGTAATACATCAATTACATCAATAAAATGAAAGATAAAAATCACATGATTGACTGGCTGGCGTGGCTCAGTGACCTATGAACCAAGAGGTCATGGTTCAATTCCTGATCAGAGCACATACCTGGGTTGTGGGCTTGATCCCCAGTGTGGGGCATGCAGTAGGCAGCCTATCAATGATTCTCTCTCATCATTGATGTTTCTATCTCTCTCTCCCTCTCCCTTCCTCTCTGAAATCAATAAAAATATATTTTAAAAAATCACATGATTATCTCAACAGATTTAGAAAAAGTATTTGACAAAATATAACACCCTTTCATGAAACAAACAAACAAACAACCCTTAATAGATTGGGAATAGAGGGAACAACCTAACATAATAAAGCCCATATACAACAAATGCACAGCTAACTTATATTTGAAGGAGAAAAATTGGATGTGTTTCTTCTAAGATTAGGAACAGGACAGAATGCCTATTCTCACCACTCTTATTCAATACAGTACTGGATGTGTTAGCTAGAGCAAATAGGCAATACAGAGAGAAAAAAAGGTATTCAAATAAAAAAGGAAGAAGTGCTATTTGCTGATGATATGCTCTCATATAGAGAAAATCCTAAAGAGTCAGTCAAAAACTGTTGGAATTAATCAATTGTTTTAGTAGAGTGGCAGGATACAAACTCAACATATAGAACTCAAATGCATTCTTTTACAGTGATGATGAAGCATCTGAAAAAAGAAATACAGAAAACTATCCCATTCACAATAGCATCAAAAACAGTAAAATGCTTAGGAATAAATTTAGCCAAGGAAGTGCAATGTCTATACAATGAAAACTAAGATTTTGCTGAAAGAAATCGAAAAAGATGCAAATGGAAAGACACCCCATGTTCATGAATCAGAGAAAGTAATATTGTTAAAATGGCCATTCTACCCAAAGCCATCTATAGGTTCAACACAATCCCTGGCATTCTTCACCGAAATAGAGGAAACAATCCAAAATTTGTGAGTGGGATCACAAAAGACCACAAATAATCAAGCAACCCTGAGGGGGAAAAAAGGACAAAGCCGAAGGTATCACACTTCTGGATATACTACAAAGCCATGGTAATAAGAATAGTCTGATACTGGCACAAAAATACACACAGATACCAATGGAACAGATAAGAAACTCCAGAAGTAAATCTCAGTGTATAGGGTCAATTAATATTTCACAAGGGAGCCAAGAATAGCCAATGAGGGAAGAGTAGTCTCTAAAACAAATGGTGCTAGGAAAACTGGAGAAACACATGCAGAACAATAAAATTACTAGTAAACCCCTATCTCACACCACACATGAAAATAATTCAAAATGAATAAAGACTTAAACATGAGATCTGATTCCACATAACTCCTAGAAAAAATGTAGGAAAGAAGACCATCAATATTGGTTTTAGCAATGATTTTAGAACATGACGCCAAAAATGTTACATGTCAAATTTATTTAATTAAAAAAATCCCTAGAGATTTTGACTCTTATTCCAGTGCTTTTGACTATGTATATAAAAGAATTAATATGCAGTAATGCCTATTATTGTGTGTGCCTTTAAATCAGTACAGAGTTACCATGTGTTGATTTTGTAACTTACCACATAGGGAAAGAATTTTATGTATATACTCTATATTAACAATGGCAGCATAATCATTCATTTGAATTTTGGATTTCCTTGGTTTTCTGATTATCTGGACTATACATCTAAACATATAATCTTGAGGTTGGGACTGCCCATGTTCCCAAAAAGTGACTGCCTCAATTATTCAAGATCAGCTAGGACTTATCTGAGGCCTGTCCTGCACTTGCTGAGTCATTTTCTAGGCAATGGAAGCTTTATCTGGAAATCAAAGGGATATGAACAGATATTATAATGCTAAAAGAATTCCAGGGAAGTTATTATGATTTACTAAGAATGGGTAAGAGAATTACCAGAGGCAGAAAAGGTGGCATCTCTTTTAATAAAAAATATCAATGGTTTTAATTATGTGTGACTAGAAGTACTGTGAACCAATTAGACGTTTTTCAGGGTTGGTAAAAATTACTATGGACGATTAATGAGAATGACAGCATGTTAGTACTGGAAGGAAATGGGGGATGAGATCACATTTAACTCCTGCCCATGGAGGTGAGGTGACCTGCCCCAGTCCCCACTACAGGGTCGAATCAATAGGGCTGGATTTAATTATAAGCTCAGTTACTGAAGACTGCTGCATGTCAGAAACCCGCATAAAAAGAGAAGCTTCCTGTATTGCTCTAAACCTGACATCTCACTTTCAAATTTGAAAAAGATAATTTGATAACATCTTTAATTGGTCAGATCTGGTTTTCTTATTAAGAAAACAGTGTCCATGTCCTTAGGCAGCAAGTATCATCTTCCTAAGGCATCCATTTTTCTCTGTGTGGGAAATGAACTGTAAACTTTATCCAGATGACTATTTTCCAGAGGAAAACAATAAATGCATGCATAATACCACCAAGTTTATAAAGCACTCATCAAGAGCATTGCATATAATCTCATTTGCTTCTTACAACATCCTTGGGAGGGAGGAATTATATTGATTGATTAAATGATTAATTTTTCTCTCCCCACTACTCCTTATTCTTGAGAAAGGCTTTAAGAAGGCTGATGTTATTAAGTTTTCGTTTTAAAGCTGAGGAGTTTGAAGATAAGAGATAAAAATTTCCCAAGTCCACAAGGCTGGTACATGATCCAGCCAGTTTTCATATCCAGGTCTTCTGGCTTCTATGGTTTTTTTATTTTTTGAATATTCCAAGATCTTTATTATCCCTAAAGAAAACCACTATAAATGGAAGCTGTCTCTTTATTTCCTGTTACATTATTAACTGAGGTTTTGACTACTCCAGTTCCTTGAATAACACGCATTTCATTGTACCCATTTGCAAACATTATACTTCATGTAACACATCCTGATATCCCCAGAGAGCCATATTAATATCTCATGAGTTCATTAATCTCTTTGCTATTAAACGTCAGATGAATTCATTGTCGTGAGGCACTTAGGGGTCTGTGCCAATTTTATCAAAATAAGACAGACAATAATATGGTGGTTACCAGAGGAGAAGAGGGGTGAGGGGGAGATAGAAAAGGGGGTAAAATATATGGTGATGGAAGGAGATTTGACTTCCGGTAGTAAAAACACAATGCAATATATAGATGATGTATCATAGAATTGTATACTTGAAAACTATATAATTTTATTAACCAATGTCACCCCAATAAATCTGATTAAAAAATAAAGCAATATAGAGAAATACAGTAAATAAAATTTAATATATATATCCTATATAATAAAAGGCTAATATGCAAATAAACTGAACAGCAGAAAAACTGGAACAATCGAACAACTGGTCGCTATGATGCGCACTGACCACTAGGGGGCAAGTGTGGAACATGGTGGGCATCAGCCATGGCTGGATGGTGGAGCAGGTGAGCAGGGGTGCCAGACCAAGGTGGGGCACCAGTCACTGTCATTGGTGGTTACTGAAAATTCTTTGCTCGCATGCGCTGCGCTCCTGCCCAGCACTTGCACCTTCTGCTGGCGCCAGCCACGCTCGCACCGATAGCCAGCACTGGAGCCGCTGCTCGCACCTGCTCCCGATGCCTGATGCTGGTCCCGATCGCTCGGTGCCATCAGCAGGTGTGAGCAGTGGTTGCTGGCCCTGATTGCCCCTGAGGGCTTCTCCACCCGCCCCCTGCTCCTGAGGGGTGATCAGGGCGGAAGCTACCATTCACACCTGCTGCTGGCACCAGCCCCAATTGCTCCGAGCCCTCAGCAGGTGCGAGCAGGGCCGGTGCTGTCAGTGCGTGGGATCAGTGGCAATGGGAGTGGTGGTGGGAGCAGGGCTGCCAGCACACAGAGGACTGGGGGCCATGGAGGAAAGGGCCAGGCAGGGGTATGGAGGATGGGTTGAGACCCACCCGTGTACCTACCACCGCCTCGCTGCCCACAGTTCCTTTCAAGGTGCACAAATTTGTGCACTGGGCTCCTAGTTTATATATACCAAGGTAGTGTGTTCAAAATAAGAAAGCCCCTACTCAATGTGACTAAACATTGTGAAGTTTTAATCTGTGTTTTGCAGACTTCCAGTTATCCCGATGAAATTTTTCCTTAGCGTTTAAGCAATAGCCCACAATATTTATTAACCACCACAGCTATTTTGAAAACTGTGCATTACTTAATCTTTAACACTTAACACAATTTTTATGTTCAAATATTGATGAGAATATTTTGTTGGCTCTAAGAATCATCATACTTTATAGATGTTATTTGGCTGAAGATGAACCTTAAAGTTGAAATAAATGATGCAAATACAAATTGATCTCTCTCGGTCAGAGTCATCTCCTTCCACCACAAGTCTTGCACAGCTCAAGGGGGCAAAATCAGCCTTGTTCACAGAGAAGCAATTGCTTGAAAAATCAAATTAGCAACATGACGTATCTCAAGACTTTGGTGACTAGTGAACTTTAATTATTATATATTTTATGTGTTTATGCTGGCAGTAAAAGTCAAGCACTCATTATAGAAATGGCAGACATGATCTTTCATAAAATGAGTGCTGGGCAGCAAATGAATAGATAATCAGGATAATGAAAGCAAGCCAGAAAGATGCAGGAGAGCTGAAAAGACCCCAGCAATGGCTCCCACTGAGATAGAGGGCATAATTGCAATTGGAAAGAGAACACTTTTGGTGATCTTTTAAAATGTCAGCTTCGTCCTTAAGCTCAGTGTGATATTTGGGTTATAGGGCAAAGGGGAAAAATTCCTTCATTCTGCAGCGAGAAACTGGCAGTGATCAGCTCTGCTTATAGCCACTATTCAGGCAATACAAAATCTTCTTATGCAGACCTTTCAAATGCATGTTTATAAAAAAGGGTCATAGAGTCAAACTTATTTTGCTCAGTGCTTTATACACACTTTATGAATATTTTCATATCTTTGAACCTGACAAATAAACCTTAAAATAAGTAGGATGTTGAAGTCAGAGCTGTGTGTATGTCAATAAAGATTGTGATATGTATCTTTGGCTGAGTACTAGGAGAGAGACAAGGAAAAGGAAACTTTTGAATGAACAAACATTCTCATGATCATTTGCATAAACATCGGAAGTTTTATAGGTTGAATAAAAATTTAAATATATGGAAGGAATTCATTATTCTAAGAGATGTTATAGTACTAGATACTTTAAAAATGAGAATTCTTTTACAATGCAAATAGCATCTAACTCAGAGATTGTATATTGATATATGCTTTTAAAAACTAAGGGCATATTTGTATTAAAGTTAGTAGATAAATTAAGTGTAATTAAAAATTTCAGCCAAGAGTTAGATCTTTGATAATAGTACAACTTTAGGACAACAATATCACTGTTTTACCCATATTTTCACAGATGGAAAGGCTAAAGAATTTTATAATTATACCACTAGCCCTGCGCACAAATCTGTGCTGAGTAGCTTGCTGCCACTTGCTTCAGCTGGCCACCCGCCCACCACTGCTGGTAGCTCTCCGATACTCATAGCTCACTGCCCCACCCTCCTGTAGCTCTCCACCCACTGCCCCACCCTCCTGTAGCTCCCCCCCGCACCCCCTCATAGCTTGCTGCCCTGCCCCCTCCTGTAGCTCTCTGCCTCCCACTTGTTGGCTGCACTGCCCCTTCCTGTAGATCTCCACCTCCTGCTTGTAGCTCACTGCCTCACCCTCCTGCTGATCCATGATCCGGTCTTCACGCAGTCTGTCGTTACGCCTCAGGGCATAATGGATAATTAGCATATTTCTCTCTTACTATATAGGATTCTAACATTTTTATATGTTTTACATTATGTTGAGCATTATTCCAACTCTATTGGACAAGTGTTTCAAATTTTTTAGTAAAGAGCATTAAGATAGTAACATAACATAAATTTTTCTCAAAGTGACTAGAATCATAGAAAAACAATCACAGTCTCTTCAATTAAGACTTTTAAAAAAGTGAATTCTACTTTCTAACTTCTTTCCATCATGAATTTGAACATGCTATCCTATATAATAAAGATGTAATATGCAAATTAACCCTCATGCCCTCACAAGATGGCTGCCTACAACCAGGATGGCAGGGGGGGTTAGTGAGGGACAACCAAACACCTGAACAAGCAGGCTGTGTGGGGCGACCAAGCAGACAGGGGGGTTAGGGCGGGACGACCAAACGACTGAACAAGCAGGCTGCATGGGGCGACCAGGCCGGCGGGGAGGGGGCTGTGAGGGGCAACCAGGCCAGCAGGGGGGGCAGGGGTGACCAGGCCAGCAGAGGGGGGCAGTAGCAGGCAACCAGGCTGGCATTGGAGCAGTTAGGGGCGACCATGCCGGTGGGGGGGGGGTGCAGTTGGGGATGACCAGGCTGGCAGGGGGGGCAGTTGAGGCAATTAGGCTGTCGGGGGGGGGGGCAGTGAGGGGCAACTAGGCTGGCGGGGGGCAGTTAGGGTCAACCAGGTCAGCAGGAGGGGGCACCTAGGGGTGACCATGCCTGCAGAGGGGGCAGTTGGGGGTGACTGGGCTGGCAAGGGGGGCAGTAAGGGGTGACCAGGCTGGTGGGGGAGGGGAAGTTGGGAGCAATCAGGCTGGCAGTGGGGGGCAGTTAGGGGCAACCGGGCTGGCAGGGGAGGAGTTAGGGGTGATCAGGCCAGCAAACAGAGGAAGCAAGGGGTGATCAGGCCAGCGGGCGGGGGGGGGGGCAGTTAGGGGTGACCAGGCAGGCAGGCAGGTGAGTAATTAGGAGCCAGCAGTCCAGGATTGTGAGAGGGATGTCCAGGATTGGGTTAAACTGGCAGTTGGACATCCCCCGAGGGGTCCCAGATTGGAGAGGGTGCAGGCTGGGCTGAGGGGACCCCCCCCTGCACAAATTTCATGCACCGGGCCTCTAGTGTTTCTATAAAGGTGGAAAAAAAAACACCCAAAACTGTTTCTTGGATGATTATTCTACTGTGCAATTCCCCTGAGTGTGATTATGTGTTCTGAAAGGGGCAGCACAATGAAAGGCACTGTGAAAAAGGGCCACTAAATCTTAGTTTTGGAACCAGGGGCAGTTTAGGGACAACCTTTCGGAGTAAGTGTGGTCTAATGGACCTCATCATGAAACCTACCTTGCTGGCACTTTGATTTTGGACCTCTGGTCTTCAGAACTGCGAGAAATAAATTTCTGTTGTTTAAGCAACCCAGTCTGTGGTCATTTATGTGGCCAAGTATACTAATTCATATGGATTGTGAAGCATATAGTGCAGCAGCAAGTATCATGATTTCAGAGTATGGTTATCAGTTGGGAGTAACTTTTCTATTCAGCACTTTTCTAACGCTGGAATTCTCTTCTGACTTACTTCTTACTTCCTCTAAATTATGTTTGGGATAGAACTGATCTCAGACTCAGAAACTGCAGTATTTATGGTTTTTCTTCCCCCTATCAATATTTAAGATGCTAATAATAAAGATTAGAGTGGATATAAATGACATAGAGACTAAAAATCAATACAAAATATCAATAAAACCAAGAACTGTTTCTTTGAAAAGAAAAACAAGATTGACAAGCTTTTCGCCAAACTCATAAAGAAAAAGAGAGCACCCAGATAAATAAATTCAGAAATAAAAGACAAGTAACAACTGACATCACAGAAATACAACAGATTGTAAGAAAATGTTACAATCAACCATATGCCAACAAGTTAGACAACCTGGATGAAACTGATAAATTCCTAGAAATATGCAATCTTCCAAAACTGAATCAGGAAGCATCACAAAATCTGAATAGTATGATTATGACTAATGAACTGAAGCAGTAATAAAAAACTTCCATAAACAGAACTAACACCAATCATTCTCAAACTATTCAAGAAAATTCAAGAGGAGAGAAGACTCCCAAACTCATTTTATGAGACCAGCATTCTCCTAATTCCAAAACCAGATAAAGGCACTACAAAGAAAGAAAAGTATAGGCCAATATCCTTGATGAACATAGATGCTAAAATCCTCAACAGAACATTAAGCAATACATTAAAAAGATCATACGCCATGATCAAGTGAGATTTATTCCAGGGATTCAAGGATGGTACAATAGTCACAAATCAATAAATGTGATACACAACATAAACAAAATGAAGGATAAAAAAAAATCACACGATCAATAGGTGTAGAAAAAGCATTTGATAAAATCCAGCACCCATTTATGATAAAAACTCTCAGCAAAGTGGAAATAGAGGGACATAACTCAACATAATAAAGGCCATATATGACAACCCAACATTATATTCAATGGGCAAAAACTAAAAGTGTATCCCTTAAGGTCAGGAACAAGACAGAAATATCTGCTTTCACCACTCTTATTCAACATAGTACTGGAGTCCTAGCCATGGCAATCAGACAACACGAAGAAATAAAAGGCATCCAAATTGGAAATGAAGAAGTCAAAACTGCCATTATTTGCAATGACATGATACTGTATATAGAAAACCCTAAAGACTTCACCAAAAAGTACTTGAACTGATAAATGAACTCAGTAAAGTAGCAGGACATAAAATTAATATTAAGAAATCAGTGGCATTTTTATACACTAATAATAAACTATCAGACAGAGAAACTAAGAAACAATCCCATTTACAATTGCAACAACAACAAAATAAGATCCCTAGGAATACATTTAAATAAGGATGTAAAGGACTGGTACTCAGAAAATTATGATACTGAGGAAAGAAACTGAGGAAGATAAAAATAAGTGGAAGCATATACCATAATCATATCTAGATGAATTAACATCATTAAAATGTTTATACTACTCAAAGCAATCTATAGATTCAATGTCATTCCTATCAAAATACCAATGATGTATTTCATAGAACTAGAACAAATATTCTGAAAATTCCTATGGAACCGCAAAATACCCCCAATAGCCTCAGCAATTTTGAGGAAAAAAAAAGACAAAGTTGGAGATATCGCATTACCTGATATCAAACTATACTACAAGGCCATATTAAACAAAACAGCATGGTACTGCCATAAAAATAGAAATATAAATCAATGGAACAGCACAGAGAGCCCAGAAATAAACCCTTGCTTTTATCGTCAGTTACTATTTGCCAAAGAGGCAAGAACATGCAATGGGGTAAAAATAGTCTACTCAATAAATGGTGTTGGGAGAATTGGACAAATACACACAAAAATATCAAACTAGACCACCTCCTTACTCCATACACAAGAATAAACTCAAAATGGATTAAAGATTTAAATATAAGACTTAAACCATAAAAATCCTAGAAGAAAACATAGAAAGTAAAATCTCAGACATTTCTCATAGCAATATTTTTTTTCCTGATATATCACTTCAGACAAGGGAAATAAAAGAAAAAAGAAACAAATGGTACTACATAGAGCTAAAATGTTTTTGCACAGCAAAGAAAATCATCAACAAAATGAAAAGACAACCAACTGAAGGGGAGAACATATTTGCCAATGCTATATCTGATAAGGGATTAATATCCAAAATTTGGAAGAAACTCAAACAACTCAACACCATCAAAACAAACATTTTAATTAAAAAAATGGGCAAAGGATCTGAAGAGACACTTCTCCAAAGAAGACATAGAGATGGCCACAGACATATGAAAAGGTGCTCAATGTCACTAATCATGGGAAAAAAATGTAAATTAAAACCACAATGAGATATCACCACACACCTGTCAGTATGGCTTTTGTCAATAAATCAACAAACAGCAAGTGTTGCGAGGATGTGGGGGAACATGTGCACTGCCAGTGGGAATGCACATAGGTGCAGCCACTGCGGGAAAAGCATGTAGTTTCCTCTAAAAATGAACAATTGAACTGCCTTTTGACCCAGCGATTCCACTTCTGGGAATATATCCCAAGGAACTCGAAACATTGATTCAAAAGAATATATGCATCCTTATGTTCATTGCAGCACAATTTACAATAGCCAAGATTTGGAAGCAACCCAAGTGCCCATCAGTAGAAGATTGGATAAAAAAGCTGTGGTACATTTACACAATGAAATACTACTTGGCTGTAAAAAAGAAGGAAATTGTATCTTTTGCAACAGCATGGATGGGCCTAGAAGGTATTATGCTAAGTGAAATAAACCAGTCAGAGAAAGACAAGTACCACATGATTTCACTTATATGTGGAATCCAATGAACAAAATAAACTAGCAAACGAAATAGAAACAGACTCATACATATAGAAAACAGAATGACAGCTGTCAGAGTGGAGAGGGGTTAGGTGGCTGGGTGAATAAGGTGAAGGAATTAAACAAAAAAACCCCACAAAAAAACCAAAAACAACCTCATAGACACAGATAACACTGGTGATTGCCAGAGAGAAAAGGGGAGGTGTGGGGAGGTAGAAGAGGGTAAAGGGGGTAGACTTAGACTTTGGGTGCTGAACACACCACACACCATACAAATGATGTACTACAGAATCGTACACTTGAAATCCACATAATTTTATTAACCAACGTCACCTCAATAAATTCAATAAAATATGAAAAAATTTAAGATGCCTTAAAAACTAGAATACATATAAAAATACCTTCCTTTTTAAAAATATCACTTTATAATTTGCAAAGCATTTGTATTGTCATTATCTTGCTTTTTTACACAGTCTACAGTTAAAGCAAGTCCTCTACTTTGTCATTTGCTTTAATAAGCAAAGTCTTCCTTTATAAACCTCCATTGATTTAACTCCTGTGATGTGAAATTCTATATTTGGGATGTCACAGCCATATAAAAACATTTTCTAATAAAAATTGTGTTGACAAGAGTGTGGGGGAGATATTTAAACTTAAGAAAAAAATTTGTTTTCAAGTACTTCACATGTGGTAACCTAATGACAAACCTGAGAAATGACTTAAAAAACAACTAATTACAAATTATTATTTAACACAAAATTCCAAAACCTTTACTTTGAATGGCATTAGTTATCTTTACTTTAGTTGGTAGGAGTCAATCTTCATAAAAAACTTAGTGCCATCACATGTGTATCATTTGTTTTTAGGCTAATACTAAACACCCACTCTTTGGCTTTATGTTAATAAGTAGGAACACAAATTTTAGATAGGCTACATGGATTCCTTAAGTAGTTTCAGGAATAAGTCTTATTTGGAATAGCAGTATTATTGGTTGTCTTTTTGTTTATGAGGCAGCCAACTGAGGTACCCTAATATAAATGGTTATTTATAAAAAATTACATAATGTGTTACAAAGTAGCAGTGAGACTCATCTAATTCCATGCAGAAAGGATAATTGATGTGTTACTGCTCTATTTCACAATTTAGTTTTCCCACGCATGGGAGATATGCTGGGAATTAGTCTATTCCATCTTCTTAATGAGACTTATCTATTACCTCAGATAATGTGTCTATTTTCTTCAAGCAGCAGGACTAACTGCTTTACTGGAGGGAAGTTTTCAGCTGGTATTAGAAAAAAATTACCAATAAATATAAAGGGGACAGTCTTATTTTTCCATGTACCGATGTGTCCAGACAAAATGAAATGGCATAGATATGCTGTTGTTATGAAAGAGATGTTGACTCCCACAGTTCCTGTGCAAGTTCTTGAGAGCTGCTTGTTATTCTTCCATGATAATAACAAGAGCTATATGCACGGTAATGTTTACTTACTTGATGATATTATGGGAGGCTTCAGTAACTCTGAGAAGAGGCTTGATAAAAATTGAGTGTCATTTAGTCCTGATAACAATTGTCAAAAGGACTATGTGCCTGGTTTCTTTTTGCAGAAATAGGTCTGGTAATACCATATATGTGCATGTATGAAATGGGGGCATTTGCAAAGCCTGCTATTTCTCTACCCCAAATATAGCATAATCAGCCTTTCAAATCTGTTCCAAGTCTTGGTGAATTAGAAATAAAAGCAACCTATCTAAGTGGGGACCTAAAATATTTATAAAAGCTTTGATGAATAATTGTGAAAGTGCAATTTATCCATGTTTGAATAGCCTGCTATGTTTTTCAGTAACTAAATTGCTCCGAATATTGGTAAAGTATGAAGAATTTTACCTTGTATATGGTGGTAAGCAATACTGGACACTACACTTTGTCAATTTGTTTCTAGGTGAGTAAAAAGTATAAAATCCTCTGATAAAGGATCACCAAGGTAAAAATTCATTCCATATAGATCCCTGCAAGGAATGGCTCCCATATATAATCAATGGGCATGTTATCATGGCAACAGGGTAATGTGAGAAACAGATCCGCGTCATAGGTATCATTCCCCTTGTTGGCTTACTTTCTAGGAGTGGCTAAGCTCTATGAGATTAGAGTGAATGTCCTTTGAAGTGATTTTCCTGTAGTCATAATGGAAAAAGGAGAGTTATGTTCTTATCCAGTTCTTGCAGTGAGGTATATTCTGCAACACGAATGAGAAGAAATTAAAATGTAAGAATTGCTTCTAGATTCCTTGTAACATTAGGCACCTCTCAGTGAGTCTCAGCGATGAGACAGGACTCTGGAGATCTCCCTATATCTTTCTTATATAAGAATCGGTCTGAGATGCGTGAACAAGATAAGCTGGTAGCAGGGTGAACATCTCAGGTAGAGTACAGAAGAAGAAGGAAAGAGGATGTTATTGCTTAATGTCACTAATCATAGCCTAAGTCTGTTGGACAGAGTTCTTTGGTTTCTGAATTTTTAAAATGGTTTTTAACATTTGGATTTAATTTTCTTTCAGCTCTGGGCAAAGGGGAAGCATGGCAAACAATGTCCAGGGAGGTCATGTAGATGGTAGGGCCCAGTAAGTCCCAGCAGCCCTCTGTGAATCAATGGTGACTATTCAGTTCCTCTCCTATCACCTTCTCCTTCCCCATGTCAGTCTTATCACTTTCACTTGTGATAAATCAGGATATGATCCATATAGAAAACTGAGGTTGCAAAGGGTCAAAAGGTGTAACTACAATGTACTAGGTATGTTAGTGGGCAAAAAATAAATGGATGATATAAATTCTACTCACAAAACTGCAATTATGCAGGTGTATGGAAGGCAAAGGCATGGTAAATGGTGATCAAGGAGAAGTCAAAGAATGATAGTGAGGTCCAGAGAAAGGTTTAGGAAATATGAAGGCGGGAAAGTAACGTAAGGACTGAGATTTTTGGAAAAGACAGTATAGCAGTTAAGAGAATGAGTACTAGAGTTAGACTAATTTCTGTGGAATCCTGGTTTCATTACTTCTTGAATGTGTACCAGCAAAGTAATATAACCCTTCTGAGCTTCAGTTTTTCTAATCTATTGACTGAAACAATAACAATATTAAATTGTATTGTGTATAAAAGTACTCAGCATGATATATCTGACATAAAGTACATTCTCAGTACCAGGTAGCTATTATTTTAATTATTATACTAGTAAAGACTAAGGTGGTGTACCCATGATGACATACTGGAGTCCACTTGCAATAGGTTTCCAATTTCTCTTTTCAGAGCTAAAAGCTGACATAGACAATGGCTAAATCCAAATCCACAGTGCTATCTAAGGTCAAGTGTTTATTCTGATAGTTCAGCCAAAACGTAAATAAAGTATTAGCATGTGAAGTACTGTGATTGTGGGTGAGGGAGCAGACAGCTGTGAAAAGCCTAGGGAAACAGGGAGGTAGTGAGGATGACAGCATGAAGCTTTCAGGAGGCCAAACCAGGGGTCAGAGGCCTTGTGAAGACAGCAGGGAGAGCCTCAATTTCAGTGTCATCATTTACTAAGCTCTTAAACATGTTCTCACTAACCTTTCCCCGACCTGGGTTTAGTTTGAGGGACAGAATACGATTTGGGGTGAGGACACTTCATTTCAATAGAACTAGCTCACTCTCTAGAAATCTTGTCAAGCTGAGACTGAGGATGCCACCGAAGGCCCTGTCACTGCACAGCAAATCCAAAGCTGCACAGGAGGCAACCCAGTAAATCACTGTCCTTCCCAGGAAGGCTGCCATCAATAATGCCATAGGAGCATCCCCCCACAAGAACCAGTAACTGCCTGGAGCTGTGGGAGACCCATTACAGCACTGAGAATTTGATGTGGAAAAATGAGAGGAATAAAATAGTTCACTCACCAAGAAGAAAAATACATGAAAAGCAACACCAACGTAGGTTTAATTATGGAGGCTTATTCTCACCCTAGGGGAGCTCATACATTCCGAAGGCAGCCACAGATCAACAGAGAGCACAATGAGTAGATTTTTTCGTTATTTATGAGAATCTGACTTTCAGACATTTCATGAGATCAAGTTTTAAGTTTTATCCCAGGCAGAAGAAACAAGGTTGTCCACTGATACTCAGAAATTCACAATACTTGATCTTGTTGTCAGTAATATTAAAAATTTACCTGTATTGACAATGTCAGTGCATTTTCACGTATATGAGTTTTTGACGACTTGAGAATGACCCTGGCTTAGGCTTAAACTTGACTTGGGAATTCCAGATAGAAATTGCAGCATAATGGACTCTAGAGTTTAATCCACCTCTAGTTATTATTGTGACACATCCCATAGCAACCCTTCCAACCTTTTCTACATTTCCCCCAGCCCTGAATTGCACTCCCCCCTGTCTCATTCTTAGCAGTAGATCTTACTTCCTACATTATTGAGCAGATTAAGCCACTGGGTAGAAACTCCCTCATCTCTTTTAAGAGACATCACTCTCTCTTCCTTCCATTCTAACTTTTACAAAGAGTGTCCCTATTCTTGGTCAAGGTTAAATTTTAACAGAAAGTCTTTATCCCCAATTACATGTGACTATTCTAGGTATTAGCCACTTGTAGGATCATCAGAATCACTTGCATTTCCTTGGCTATAAACCAGAGATTCTAATTTACTAGTTATGGGTTGTATCTGGGAATATATCCTATATAATAAAAGCCTAATATGCTAAGTGTCCAGTCGTCCATTCAACCAATCGAAGCATAATATGCTAATGATATGCTAAGGCCATCTAACTGCTCACTATGACGTGCACTGACCACCAGGGGGGGCAGATGCTCCGACCTGTAGGTTAGCTTGCTGCTGGCGTCTGGCCAATCGGGACTGAGTGAGATGGGCTGGACATGCCCTGGAGCCCTCCCGCAGTCCCTCCCTGGCTGGCCAACCTCTTTCTTCCCGTCCCGGCCCCAATCGTGCACCAGTGGGATCCCTCGGCCTGGCCTGCACCCTCTCGCAATTTGGGACCCCTCGGGGGATGTCAGAGAGCTGGTTTCGGCCTGATCCTGCAGGCCAGGCCAACGGACCCCACTGGTGCATGAATTAGTGCACCAGGCCTCTAGTATACATATAACTTTATCTTTATTGTTGAAAGTATTACAGATGTCCCCTTTGTTTTTTTTCCCATTGACCCCCTCCACCCTGCACCCACCCTTCTCAGGCCTTCACCACACTATTTTCTGTGTCCATGGGTTATGCCTATATGCATATAAGTTCCCCAGTCAGTCTCTCCCCCTCCCCCTTCCCACCTTCCCTCTGAAATTTGTCAGTCTGTCCCATGCTTCTATGTCTCTGGATCAGTTTGTTTTGTTCATTAGAATGGGAATCTATATTTTTAAGCATCACTCTTCCCAGAAGATTCTGAAAATCAGGCTGGTTTATCTATCCTTTGTACTCTCTCCAGAAGCTTGCTTATAGTTTTCTAATGGCTGATTTGTTTTACCTCAACAAAGGACTGCTGGTTCCTTAGGTCAGGTAATGGTGTCTTAGGGAATTCTGTGTGTTCTGCAGTACTTACCATAGTAGTTTGCACATAGGATGCATTCCATCAATATGCTGAATGAAAGGCAAAGCCAAGGAAGGAAAACGATATAATATGTACACACAGGTGGCAGCAGACAATAACGATTGCTAATCATTTCTCACATTTACTGAGCACCTATTTCTTCATCTGCATTATTCACGTATGTAATTCTTGAAACCACACCAATGAGGTTGTTACTGATTTAATTTCTATTTTTTAATACGTAGAAACCCAGGATCAGGGAAGTGGAGTGATTTGTGTGAGATCACACAACTAAAGAGTGTTTATTTTGTTGTTTTTATTTTTTATTTTTGGCAGGGAGACGGAGAACAAAAAGCCCACACATTGCAGAGGTTCATTAAAGAATCGTTACTTAGTTCTGGAGTCTGAGGTCACATTGGCAAAGTGATTGAAGAATGTGTGAAGCAGGAGGTGGCTATTTGAAGGGAGGCTTTATTGAGGCGGAGAGAAAGGGGGCATAAGCCTTTCAGGAGAAGGTTAACCACGGAAGTGTGGCCGTGGTGAGATAGTAGCTGGAGTTTGGCTCTCAGCACCCTTCATCAGTTGGAGAGGCTCAGTGCCACTACTTCTGATCCTTGTCTACCCGCTTCCAAGATAGAGAAAAAAGGACAGATGACGGACAGGCCAGCTCTATGAAGCATGGGTTTTAATTTGGACTGTTTTCCAATCAGTCACTAAACTTTCATTTTCCCCTTGAAAGATCATCCCAAACTGACTTCTCCCTCCTTCTTAATCCATGCCTCGTTTTGTAAACGACAAATTTCTCTTATACTTTGCAACTCTGATGTCTTCTAATTCAGTTAATCTTATAAAAGTCTAAGTATCAGGAAACTAGTACATTTTGAACAGCACCAAAGAGAAAATTTAAAGTAACAAAACAAAACAAAACTGAAATGGTTTTTAAAATCTTGCCAATCTGTCTCTCTGCCCCACCCTCCTTACACACACACACACACACACACACACACACTCATGGTTGCCTCTTAAATGCGCTCCAACCTGCAACAGAGGTACGTGCCCTTGACCAGAATCAAACCCGGACCCTTCCGTCCATGGGCCCACGCTCTATCCTCTGAGCCAAACTGGCAAGGGCAGTAATACTTTGAGTTGAGTCCAAATGTGACGATAGCTGAAGTATACCTGTACTTATCCAATAGTAGCTCTGGTTTACTTAATATTTATTACTTGGCAAAAATTCTTGACTACTACAAGGAAATATGAAGACACAACACGTTTATCACAATGATCTATGTTTTCTTTTGGGCCATTTCTTTAACACGAAGAGACTCCCACAACAAAACAAGATAAGGAATTCAGTGCTCCTCCTTCCCTCCTCCCCTATCTCTGTCAGGCCCCACATCATGCAAGACCTTGCAAGAAGTAGAATGGATCACTTGGCACATGTTGAAGCTATTTTGAGGGGTTAGAACAATAGAAATGAAAAAAAAAAAGACATCGGACATTTTGAGGGAAGTATGCCTTCTATCTTCTGTACATGCCTTTGAATAAAATCTTGGTTTAGATTCCTATAATCATTTAGTGCCTTTAGACATTTTTCTCACTGGCAGAAGTGACTCTAGATTTCTGTCCAAAGACACGTTCCAGCTAATTACAACTGGCCTTCTCAAAACTCCCCGAGGAACCATCTGACTCATGCAGAGAGGTTCTTGTTGCAAAATTCTTTTCTGCCTTTCAGTTTGTGAAGTCTCCCGGAACCTTTCTGGGTAAAAAACATTCCATTGATGTTACTGTTCACAGGGAGTAATAATTTACACTAACGCGCCCCCCCTCCCCACCCCCAAACAAATGAACTGTTGGCCACACAAAATATATGAGGTTTTCAGGATGGATGCCCATGCTGCTCTATCTGTACATCATTGACCAAGTTGTTAGAGGATGGCTTACTATAGACAGATCCACACAGCATCTCTAAACACCGTCTCACTCAGTTAAACTTCAGAATAAACTCAAACCTGTTTTCTGTGTAATCGTGATTAATTGACTAGCTCATCTATTCTTGATGGTAAATAAATGGCACTTTTGGTTGTAACATTTTTAAAATTTAAATATATATTTTACTGATTTTTTACAGAGAGGAAGGGAGAGGGATAGAGAGTTAGAAACATCAATGAGAGAGAAACATCGATCAGCTGTTTCTTGCACACCCCCTACTGGCGATGTGCCCGCAACCAAGGTACATGCCCATGACTGGAATCGAACCTGGGACCCTTTCAGTCCACAGGCCAACACTCTATCCACTGAGCCAAACCAGTTAGGGCTGTAACACTTTTTTATACTTATTATTTTTTTAAAAACATTTATCAAAATTTCCTTAAGTTGCTAAACATCATATATGCCAAAAAACCTAACTAATCCCAAAATCAATATAACCAAATAGCCTCTTCTTTTGAGTAGAAAACATTTGCTCTGCAACTTTAAAAAAAATAGTACTTACCTTATGCTGACACTGTGAGAATTAATAAAATGTTTTAATTTTTTAAATATCTTTAAGATGAATGATTTCAAATATCAGATAATAGCATTTAATTTTGCACTTGATAATATAACAAATTCACTGTGATTAAAAAATTAAAAATTGAGTTTAGAGAAAGAAAGGGAGAGAGAGGGAGAAACATTGATCGGTTGCTCACCCCTGCATGTGCCCCAACTGGGGATCGAACCTGAAACCTGGGCATTTGCGCTCGCTGGGAATCAAACTCGCCTTTTGGTGTATGGGATGATGCTCCAACCAACTGATCCAGCTGGCCATAGCCACTTTGATTTTCAGAATATTATTTCTCTGAATGATTTAGAACAGTTTATATCTAATATATAAAAGGCCAGGGTTGTAAGGACCGATCACAACCGAAGGCTGACCAACCTGGAAGTCCTTCAGTCAGTGCTGGGTTGCTGGGGTGACCCAGCACTGACTGCCCAGGGTGCTGAGACCCAGAGAGAGAGGCAGGGTCTGATCTGCAGCCTCAGTGGCAGCTGTTGATAAGTACTTGCTTCTCTCTTTCTCTCCCTCTTTCTTTCTGAGCTTTGCCAGCAGCCGGACTTTTCTTTCTCTCCTGGCCTCCGCAGGGGGCTGCTAAGCCTCGCCTCTCTGATCAGGCCCAGAGATAGGCCCTGAGATGCTGACTGGCATAGGAATCAACCAATCAGAACCAAATCTGGGTGCTGTGGGGAGCCAATGGCTGCCTAGGAGGCAGAGCTTTTGACTCTGGCATAGAAACCGACCAATCAGAACCAAGTTGGCCAGCAGAGGAAGGCAGTTGGGGGCGAGATCAGGCCTGCAGGGGAGGGCCGTTGGGGGTGAGATCAGGCCGGCAGGGGAGAGCAGTGGGGGCAACAAGACTGGCAAGGGAGGGCAGTTAGGGGCCTAAACTGGCAGTTGTACATCCCCCAGGGGGTTCCCAATTGGAGAGGGTGCAGGCTGAACTGAGGGACCCCCCCCCCGTGCATGAATTTTGTGCACCGGGCCTCTAGTGTATATATAAAAATTCCACTTGACAGAAGATATGTACAGCAGTTTTAGTATACATAAGGTGGTTAATCTTTATAAAAAGTGTAAAACTAAGTCAAGGAATGATTACCCACTTTTTTCAAAGTGCGCTACATGGCATAAAGTTCATTTAACAAAGAATTATGAGCAGCTACTGTATTCCAGGCATTAAGCTGGTATTGGAGAACAATGATAAGCAACAGGAGATGGTCCCTGCCCTCACCAGGCATATAACCCATTGTTGGAGATTGGCAATAATAAAATGATTACACAAATGTAATATTACAGCTAAGAGAAGAGCTACACATGGAGTTATTTGTGGAGTCTACATTTATGGTATTTGATTCATTCATATAATTCAGGGGTCAGAAAGAGATATATATATATATAAACGTATATATATATATATATAGATATATAAATAGATTATATATATATATATACACACAGTATATATATAGATATATATATATATGCTTCAGAATAGTCTTCTGACTCTAGAAATTGTTTGCAGAGTTAAACTAAACAAAGCAGCATGGAAGAAGAAAGTTATGGATAGATGCACTCTTTGACTTCAAATTAAATTACATGCACTTTTGAACAATGGCTTCCAACTTTATTTCAGTGGAGTAACAGAACTTTGGGTAAATCTTTTTAAAAAGTGTTATGGTCAGTTATAATGGATGCCATGCTACAGTTTTTTAAAATAAGTATTATGCACCTTTTGCTAGATTTAGTTTGAAAATATTAGACTCTTGTCTTATATAATATGCACACATACACACAAATAAGTAAGAGTGAAAAAATATATTCTCTTCCAACCCTTTGTAAAATACCTGTGACTTCCTGTTAATACTTGCTAAACCTTGCACTTATTAAAGAGAATGAATTTCTTAGGGAATTTTTAAGTGAGAAACACAATTGACTAAGTAACTACAGTGGACAAAACTACCAGACCTACGAGTCCATTTTAATCATTATACAAAGCAAGTGATATAGCCTCACTCTGTAACAAAAATGGTCTGAAAAGAATGTGTTAAAAATGACATACTGCAATATCCTGTATTGATTGTCTTAAACCATGTTCACACCAAACATAAAATAAAACTGAACATGACTACCAAAATGCTTTAAGTCTTTATTTTTCGGTGAATGTTTTGTATTTTCTCACATCCTTGGAGTCCTGCTGAGACCAAATCCAAGAGTGAAAACATTCCCTGAAACAACTGTTCCTGGAGAAGATTGCAACGCAAATGTAAAACCCAAAGTTCAAGAATTTGTAGAAAAACCGTGTGTTGGCCTGTTCATGTTGGGAGAGTTAACTAAACTGTCTTGGATATTTAAGCAAGTCACCAGAGCAACCCAGCTAAGGAATCATAAATAAGGCATGAAGTACAGCACTCTTATGCCATAGCTTTATGTGACTGCAACAGCCATACTCTTCTTTTGTGAAGGCAGCCTGAGCACCCCCGACCTGCATTCCAATGCCTATGCTTGCTAGCTCCAGCCCCCTTTCCGCTTGGGTCCTAGCGAGCCTTGCAAAAATCTGTTTCCCGGAATACTTCCATTTTACAGAGGCCATAAACCATGAACCATACACAACCCCAGGAGGGGGTTGGCAGCGCTGGTGCCAGCCAGGCCAGGCCTTTGGGTGTAATCTCACTTCCCCCATTCCAACCCACAGGGGCTGAGACAAAGAAACTAACAAAGAAACCCCCTCCCCACATTTGGTGCTCAGATTTGGGATCCAATTCCCCTGGGCCATTCAGCACCGGTGCTTCCTGTAATAAAGTGTTGTTCCTGATCTTCCGAGTGCCCTGCCCTGCCCATTGTGTTTTCCCATCGCCTGGTAAATTCTGTAACACTTTAAGGGCGGCCATGGCATTGTATTCATTTGTGTAGCTATTTCCTAGTGCAAGCACTAGGCATATTGTTATAGCTGAGAGAAGAGCTACACATGGGAGTTATTTGTAGAATCATATTTGTGAAGCGAATATTTAGTAACTTCCTCTTTCCACCACAAAATAATTTTTATGATTCAGAAACTTGAGGATATGCTTGCTTTTTACACTTTCTCAATTTTAAAAATGAGCATTTAAAATATACCAAGGACCTATATATATATATACACATGGAGAATTTTCCGGTTCTTTGGGCACAAAATCATCACCTGTTGCTCATTGTTACACTAACTGCAGTAGTTCTATTTACCTGAGAGTTTCTTTAGAGCTGATGGAATCAGACAATCAAGCTCCTGCTGCAAACACAGGCTGTGGCTAACTGGGGACCACCCCAGGAAGTCCACTAATAATCATCCTTTCATGTTTTCTCTCCTTTGCTGAGAAAAGTTAACTCTGTCAGCAACAACAACATAGAAAATGAAAAGGAAGCATGCCATGGCTAAACCTATTGCAATTTTCATCTTCATTTTAATTACAAATGTAATTGTTTTCATTTTTAAACAATACATTTAAATTGGATAGTTCAACCTGGCTCTATATTTAGCTTCTGAGTCAACAGGAAAGAAAAGCTGGCTTAGCCCATATTTTGCTTTTTAAGATCAAGTGCAAATGTAAAGGAAGTTCATTTCCTAAGCTTCGTCAGCTGTGATTTCCACTCATAGGAGTATCTGCTGTTAGGATTAAAGGGCCACCCACAGCCCTTTGGATGTCTTATCTCCAAAAGAAATTCCTCATTCTCACCGACAAACAAATGTCATGTATTTTTATAAATGTGCATCAGCCTCTGCTGTGTAACCTACTTTGTTAAACCTAGGAAGTCAGACTTTTGTGGCTTAGGGGTGTGTTAAATAAGTAGAAGGCAACACTTTCCCTCTTATTGAATTGACTTCTAGTCACTTTTCCTCTAAGTCTGCTAAAGTTTGCTGTGATTTAGCAAAGCAGATGCACTTCAAATTGTTTACAAGGTCAACAATAACATTTTAAAGATGAAACTTACTTTTTGTAGGCTTTTTAAAAAGTTAAATTTAGGTGACATTGATTAATAAGATTATATAGGTTTCCAGTGTACATTTCTATGATACATGATCTGTATATTGCATTCTGTGCCCATGAGCCAAAGTCAAATAGTCTTCTGCCACTATATATTTGGCTTCCTTTACCCTTCACTACCTGCCACCTCCCTTCCCTCTGGCAACCACCACACTATTGTCTGTGTCTTTAAATTTCAACTTTATATCCCACATACAAGTGAAATCATATGGTTTTTAGTTTTTTCTTACTGACTTGTTTCGCTTAGCATGATATTCTCATCGATGTTGTCACAAATGGCAGTATTTCATCTTTTCTTATGACTGAGTAGTATTCCATAGTATATATGTACCACATGTTCTTTATCCAACCATCTATCGAAGGACACTGATTGTTTCCAATTCTTGGCCACCATGCATAAATACTTCAATGAACAAAGGGGTGCATATATCTCTGGGAATAAAAGTTTTCAAAAATTTCAGGTAGATGCCCATGAGAGGGATTGTTGGATCATATGATAACTCTATTCTTAATTTTTTGAGGAACTGCCATACTGTTTTCCATAGTGACTATACTTAACATTCCCACCAGCAGTGAATGGGGTTCCTCTTTCTCCACAACCTTTCCAACACTTGTTAGTATCTGTCTTGTTGATAATAGCCATCCTAGTAGGTGTGAGCTGGTATCTCATTGTAGTTTTGATTTTCATTTCCCTAATAGCTAGTGATTTTGAGCATCTTCTCACATATCTGTTGGCCCTTTGTATGTCTTCTTGGGAGAGGTGTCTACTCAGGTACTCTGTCCATTTTTTAAAAATTGGATTATTTGTTTGGTGTTGAGTTATATGAGTTCTTTACATATTTTGGGTATTAACCCCTTTTGTTGGAGATGCTGTTTGCAAATATCATCTCCATTTGATTGGTTGCCTTTTTGTTTTGTTGTCAGTTTCTTTTGCGGTGCAGCAGCTTTTTAGTTTGATATAGTCCTATTTATTTATGTTTGCCTTTATTTTCCTTGCCCTTGGGGTCAAATTCATAAAATCTTCTCTATGACCAAGGTCCATAAGTTTAGTAGCTATGTTTTCCTCTATTTAACTTATTGTTTCAGATCTTATATTTGGGTCTTTGATCCATTTTGAGTTAATTTTTGTACATGTGGACAAACTGGTTTGCAGGTTTTTGTTCCCCTAAAAAAATCACACTGAATCAAGCAGTTGGTCATGATATAATGATGACAACGATAACAGCAATAAAAGTTACTGCAGGTTAGGATTACTTCTATGATACTAGACCATATGCTAAGTGCTTTACACACAACCTTTAATTCATCTTCAGAAAACCCTATGAGGAAGTTACTAATAATATATTCATTTTACAAATGAAGGGACTGAGGCTCAGAAAAGTTAAGATACTCCATGAGGGCAGGACTTGTCTTGTTAGTTGCCAGTGCCTGGAATAGCATTTGACACTTACTGGGCATAAGCATTCAGTACATATTCCTAGACTGGGTGAATGAATTAATTAGTATGTGGGATGTATATGGGGGACATTCAGAAAGGTTCCAAGGGATGAAATTGACAATAACAAATGTAGAGGATCATGGATATTAGCTTTAAAAATAAGTAAATAATAAAGGAGGGCAGAGAGAGAAGGTTAACATGCTTCTTAACTAGCAGTTTTCTGGACATGTCTGCTCATCAGAATCACTTGGGGATTTGTTTTTAACGTAATATATTTATGCTGTAAGAAAAAAAACAACCCCTGTGTATTACTCTCTCTTTCTCAAAAAACTTATTTCTCAGGTTTGGTCACTATTAAGAGTTAAACATGTGTCTTTTATACACCCACTCATGAATATATAAATTATAAGCATTTTTTTTCTATTTCCCTAAGATCGTATCATAAAACTGTTGTATATATATTTTTAAATTTAAGAATAATGTATGCCATGAACATTTGTCAGTGTCAGCATTTCATTCAAACATATAGATAAGCCATCATTTATTTGAATAATCTCCTCCTGATGGACATCCAAATGTTTGTTTATTTTTAAAAAATATAAACAAAGCTTCAGTAAAAATCCTTGAAGGTATATCCTTTTCCACGTGCTCAATTGTATTGTCTGGGTACATTTCTAGAAGTAATTTTACCAGGCCTAAGGGTAAAATGTTAACACCCATTGCCAACTTCTTTCTAAAAAGCTTTAGCAATTTACTTGAGAAGCTTTTTAAAGATAGTCTTCTGGGCCTATATCTATGTCCGCTGAATCAAAATTTTGGTAAGCTGAGCCTGAGAATATCTCTAAATATTTTAAAGGTTTCCAGGAAAAACCAGTCAGGTATAAAATCACCGATCGAGGTCATTCTCTTCCTTTCTGGCAAAGTGTGGTTGAGAAGAGAACTAAAATCAGCCTTTATGTATAGAAATTGTTTTTTGAATTCATATAATCACTAAATTATCAGTTATTACTGGTAGATGAATAATAATTTTTATTATTTTCAAATATATTATCATAATTCAGTTTCATAACCACTCCTTTCATGTAAGTAGTACAGATGAAGTATGGTAGCAACCATACTTAGGTAAAAACTGATGTTTGAATTTTAACCCTGCTATTCTGGCTTCTGTACGCACTTGCTTGCTTGGACAATAGGGTGGTTACCTCAGCTTCCAGACTGAGACCTGGAGACTCACAGAGGTCATTTTCCTGTGCCTGTGGACCAGGACTACAGGAGATTGATTCCCACTGACTCAGTGGCTCCAGGAGTAGAAACTGTAGATAACCTTTAGAGATTACTGACTCCGCTTGGTTCTGTTCCGTAAAAACCTGCTTTCCCAAGATAGGGCCACATTCCAATAATGTCCAGCAGGGGCTGGCAGGCTGTTCCCAGACTTTAGAATTTAGAACAAAGGAAAATGTTTGTGGTTTGGACCTTTAAAAGGGCTGCCTACACCTGGGACAGCGCGGTCGTGAGGGTGGCCACCTGCGTGTGGTGCCCTGCGGCCGTCCTGGCCAGTTCAATAAATCCTTGCCTGTTTTTTTAATCAATCAGCAGCCTCCGGTGGTCTTATTTTTGACTCCAGGGTTCGACCCCACAACACAGAAAAGAGAACTGAAGCTCAGAAAATTTAAGATCACTAAAATATGAAATGATAGCTCCAAGACTGGAATTCAGGGCCTTAGAATTTAAATCTCTTCCCCACTGCCTTCTTCCATTATACTAGATAGCAAAGTAGATTTTCACTGTATTTTATTAGAAATATACCTATCATGACTCCATGAAAATTGTGAGTTTAGATTTTTTTTTAATTTAAACTTTTTATTGTTCAGTGAGTTTAGATTTTAAGAAGAAAGTTCAAGCATTATTTTGGGTTAAGTCTTATAGTTCTGTGGACAATGAGATAGCCAGCTGTCTGATGGTAACATAAGTAGTAAGTATTGGTATCTATATACTTTGTCTCAAAAGATCTGAGGCTGGGACTATAGCAACTTCAGCAGCCAGACCGAATAACATCTCTAAAAGTCATTTTGTTAAAGTTAAGTGATTGGGCCAATAGAAGTGGCCAAAGGAAACAGCTGCTCTATATGGGTTAGACAACTCAGTGTAGTCAGAATGCAGAGGGTGGACAGGCCAGGTCCCTGCAGCTCCCTGGGGGTTCTGCCTAGCTTATTGGAAGCTGGGGCTGCGGCCCTGAGCTCTGAAGTGTTTCAATCAACAAAGCCTCAATCAAGTTAACTTAAAACCTACCTTTCAAGAAAATTCCTGCCTGCCTGACCAAAGGGATAGGATGGCAGTTCATGAAGGTGCATTTTATAGAGTTATTATAACTATTACATCAAATAGTGAATATCAAAATGGCCTTTATATTACCATTTATACCTAACTCAGAATTAGGAAAGCAATCAGGTTAACCAAAAACTGAGATCCAGGCTTGCAGAGGAGAAGAAGAAAAGGAACTAATATTTGTAAAGCTCTTGGAGTTTAGTAGGCATTATGATTTATACCATCAGAGGCTCCTCATTAGGGCAGAATATGGCAGAGAGAAGAGTCAATACAGCTAAGGCAAAATTAGAGACTTTCGTGCAGCCTCAAATAGACCAGGATTGGAGGCAATCCTAGTATATTTGCTAGGGGTAAATTTCCTCAAACAAATTTGTTACAAGGTGCTGCCATTTTAGCTAGGTGGGGTAGGAGAGGTGGCATTGTTTTGGGGAAGTTCAAAATCCTTCAAAGTATGTACTCAAGCATGTATTAAGTGAGGGACAGATAAGTGACCAGGGCTGACCAGGCGTCCTCAAACTACGGCCTGCGGGCCACATGCGGGTGTTTTTGCCGTTTTGTTTTTTTTTTACTTCAAAATAAGATATGTGCAGTGTGCATAGGAATTTGTTCATAGTTTTTTTTTAAACTATAGTCCGGCCCTCCAATGGTCTGAGGGACAGTGAACTGGCCCCCTGTTTAAAAAGTTTGAGGACCCCTGGCTGAAACAATGTGTCTAACTTGTTACCCATTAAAAATGGGGAAAATCACACGTTTTTCCCCCTTTAGGAATTTTTACACCCCTGTTGAGAGGGCCAATCAGCAACTATAGGTTGTGCAGGGAGTTTGAGGAAGGTGAGGGCACCTGCCTCTGTGTGGCACGAGGAGGAAAAAAGCAAGATGATTTCTACACAGAGATTGCTTTTTGAACCATGAGGCTGTTGTTGAAGAAATTGTACCTACTTTGTGGCAGTGACCCAAATGGCTGAGTAGTTTCTAGAAGGCGATAAACAGCATTGAAGCATACTCGTGGGTTAAATGCAGACATGCAGAGCGACAGTCAATGTCTTTCCTACAGAGGAAGCATCATGGCCAATAAGGGAACGTCTTAAATAACAACTGTGAAGTAGCCCAAGTTCCCTCAAGCCCCACTAAGGAATTGTGTCCTTTCCCCTTTACTCCCCTCCCGCCACCCCTGAGGCCACTGCTCCACTGGCCCAGATGCAGAATTTAGGATGGTTTCTCTCCTTTAGGAAAATATACCCATCCTATATCTTTAAAAATAAAGACTCAAATGCTCTCTAGTGGGAAGCAACTACTTCATTGTTATTAAAACTTTCTGTTGTTTTCAGTCTTCTTGTCATGTTTCTTTTTCTCTCTTGGGTTAAATGTTAGAGTTACTCAGACCTGGGTCCTAGGTGCTTTTCTGTTCCCCTTCTGCACTCTCTGGATAAATATTCCCGTTCATTCTCATAGCTGTACGTACCATAGACATGTTGATAAATCACACATTTATGTCACCTGTCCAGATTGCTTCTCTAAGCACCAGATACCCATTGGGTTTCCACATTACGTCCTCAGTCTAAACATATTTGATCTTCTTCTCCAATTGAGCACCTCTGCAAGTGTCCCTTTGCCAATAAACCAAGTCTTCCTTTACCCAGTCCTTTCACTGGGAACCACAAAGTAATCCTTCACTCCTTCTCCTTCTTCTAACTTCACATTCTACCATTAATGTATTAGATAAAAATCTATTCAGCATCTATTAATTCTGCCCCTCTATATATTTAACATCCATCCACTTCTTGTATCTCCATAGCCATTGCTGTGGGTCAAGCCACTATCAATGCCAGCCTGGATTATCACATTAGCTTTTTATCTGGTCTAAAAGTTTACGTGATCTCTCTTCCCAATTAGCTCTTTTCAAAAAGCCTGAGAACTCCTTACAAATCTAAATCTTATCATGTCATTTCCATGCTTATACCTTTAAATGGCTTCACACTGCACTTGGTGTAAAAGATGAAATCCTTGATTGGACCAACAAGCTTGTGTGATCTGCCCTCCCTTCCAATCACTGCAGCCATATCCCTCATTGTAGTCTTATCCTTCTCCAACTACTTCCTACACTTGAATTATACCAACATAAAGGTATGAATTTTACAATCTCTTTCCAAAGGCTTACCACCTGCTGTTTGTTTCCTCTGTATAGAATAGGTTCTCTCCACTCTTTGCTTGGCTAACATCTACTAATTCTTCTGGTTTCAGCTCAAGGCTCTTCTCTTAAAGCTTCCACCTGGAATTGACATAATCAAGTCTGTTCATATTTTTGGCTAAAGTGAGTCATATGGCCACACGTGAGGTTACCAGGACTGGAATATATGATCTTCCATAAGGAATATCAATGAAATATTGATGAACATTAAATAGTCTACAACAATTAACTTATAAGCAGACTATAAAAATGAACAAGTGTGTTAAGTTTCTTTGCTTTTCATTGGCATTATATCAACAAAGTGTGGGAACATAGTGGTTTCATATTGATAAAAAACATGACTATATCTTTATATATGATTTTAATAAAGAAAATTACAACTAAATTTAGTGATACTGGATAAAGTCAGTTTTCCTGAGAGATAAACTCTTTCAAAAATAGGGCCAACTGGGGATACATTAATAAAAGTGCCTTTGCAGGGTGACATTCATTATTTACTGAAATAAATAATCTGAAATGTTTACTGAATATTTAGTATGCTAATGGAAATTGAAACATTTTAAATGTGACCTTCTGGTTGATGATGCCATCTGTATAATTAAAACCTAGTGGTAGAGATTTCAGATGTAGAAGATAGGAAAATGACAACTCACTCTGTCCCCTACAGATGCATATAGAGAGGGAGAACATAAACATCGACGTTGAAAGTCATAGAAAGTCACTTTTCATAAAATCTTTTGTATCCTAAGAAAGTTCTTCGCAGAGATTTGCAGATGGAGATTAACTTGTCATGAAGCCCCCATTTTACTTAGAAATATAATTTTAGTCATAATAGCATCATTATAAAAGGAAAGGAAATAACATTTTTTGAGCCTTTACTCTGACCCCATGTATACAATTCTCCAAATAACCCCAGGAAACCACATTATTAACTCCATTTTACAGCTAAGGATCATTAGGTGCTGAGAGATTAATAACATGCCAAACACCACCCAAGATGGTAAATGGCAGGGTAAGGATACAACCCTAAGTTTGCCTGACTCCGAAGCTCTATTCATTACCTCATTGATGATGTTCTGATGGATCTTTCAAGTTCTTAAATCAAAGTTCCTCCACAGCCTCAGTTTTTGGGCTCACTGATATTTTTTTATTGAATCAGTTTAGGCAATAATAAAAAACCAACTTGCAGGCTTACCCTAACCACTCTCTAAAAATTAGAGCTATGCCTTCCAGTCAGGCTTTTATTTTTCTTACATTTAGTACAAAATTCGAAACTACTAAAAAAACATGTAGGACTGTATCCTTTACATTGGCAGAGAGGATTAAGTGGAAGGGGAGAGTCTTTTGTTATTTTAGAAGCCCCATTAGACTGTCTCAATATAAATCTAAGGAGCCTGATACAGATAAATTAAACTGCAATTTGAGCAGGATTAACTCCTGCAGAACATCATACAGAGACAGAATGGTTAATGGGGATAAAGGCATGGACTCAGGAATCAGAATTCCTGGCTCAAAATCTGGCTTCACGGTTGTCACTATTGTGTGGCTTTGGACAAACAACTTCTCTTTGCTCTAATTTCCTCACTTGTAAGATGAAGATAATAATAAAGCACATCTTCTGGGCTTGGCACAAGAATTATATGGGTGGTATTATATTAGGCCTTGGAAAAGAAGACACATTTTTATTCAGTCATGTTCACTGATACACTCAGTATTTATTGAGTATCTACTTTGTGCTAAACTTTGTCATGTGTTATTTTGGCCAAAACAGGGGCCCTCAGGAACCTCTTAGAAAGGTAAATTTTGGAAGTATAATTGCATGTGTTTAGCAAACAGAAATTTCCCTTAGACAAGCAATGCCTTTCATCATTTAAAAACAACAACAACAACACAGAAATATGATCTCAGCACTCAGATAGTAACAAATTGAAAAATAAATTTTCTACTCTTTCTCTTTCCCATTCTCTGCTGAATTAGTTCTCTCCATGCATAGTACACAAAATGGTTAGCATATGTTAGTGGATGTCCTCACGAACCACAAAAAAGAAATAAAAAAAAGAAACATTTACTGTTCCTTAATACTTACCTTAGAACACATAACTACTTTTATAGTGGTCATGTGGTCATCCCGAACTTGCTTCTACCAAATGAGTTAATACAATTTTATTGATAGGCAATGACAACATTGCTCTGAAGAAAATGTGCTTATATTCTTTAAGGGACCCTATCATTTAATGCCTTTTATAATTTAAACTAGAGGCCCGATGCACAAAATTCGTGCAAGAGTAGGCCTTCCTTCCCCCTGGCTGCCGGCACCAGCTTCCCTCTGGCACCCAGGACCCGCTGGCTTTGCTCCAGCTGCCCGCAGGCACCCGGGACCCAGGCCGGCTTCCCTCTGGCCCCAGCTTTGTACGGAAGGACGTTTGGAATGACTCACGGAAGGATGTCCAGTCTAATTAGCATATTACCCTTTTATTATTATAGATCCTAATTTGAGCCGCGAACAGTTCCATCATTTTTATAAAGAACATGGGTTATACTGGTTAATGTAGAGAAAAGTACATTTCTGAAAGAGGCATATCAGTTTTTCTATATACAATGGAGTCCTATATGGAAAGGACTTAAATGAATAGTTGGTGATTTTATTTCTTTTTCCTAAAGAAGATTTGACCTCTGAATGAAAAAAAAAAAAAAAGAAAAGAAAAAGATTTACATAGAAGGTAAATTGTTGGTTATATATATATATATCATTTTTTTAGTGTGCCTAAAGTATTGGAGATTGAGTTTGACAGAAAGGTCAAAATTCTATTTGAGTAACTAAGGCCCAAGACTATTGGGAAACACTGGGTGAACACAGTGACTCCTTTGGGAGGTCCAATGTGTACTCAGCGAAATGGTGTCTTTGCATAGCGATTTGATTTTCTTAGAGAACAACATTCCCTTTCCTTTGGTCTTCTTGTATATTTGCCTTCACAACTCGTCATCCAGGCTTTGCCTTGGATTAAGCCAGCAGCTATGAATTCTGATTTGACAATGTTTGCTTGCCATGTGACAATGCATCTTGGTCTCAAGATGACAGGCAGGAGTATTTCATGTATTTCTTGACAGGCAGGAGTATTTCTGGCTTTATTGGTCTCTCCAAGTTATATGCACCCCTGCATATTGCAGCAATTGTACTCGGACGAGTACAGTTCACAATGAGTTGGTGGCAAAGACTTATTTATTTATGTGTAGTGTTGCTTTTGTAGCCACACAAAATATTTTATTAAAAGCTTCAAATTTATTCTGGTACCTTCTAAAGGGCGAAGGTTGCGTGTCAAAGCAAAAATTAATGGTGTGCAATGTTTTCTGGTGAACCTTTCTCTGAAGTTTGCCTTTAAAAAGATTTAAAATACGCTTTTCCTGCAGAACCTCCCGACATCTTTATTTGTTACAATTTGTGTTTTACTAGCCTGATACACTCCCATCTCTGAGATAAACAAGGTCAGGCCGCAGTCTGTTGTCTGGGATTCTCCAAGATCATCCCCCCACTGGAAATTGGTGAGCCAGTTCCAAAGAGAAACATAATGTTTTGTGATTTTAAATTTAATTTGATGTGAAACTATGGGGTATTTATGGTAGTGATCTTATTTATATTATCAAATTTTATAACATTTGATTTGATGAAAGAAAAAAAAAAATACCACTGGCAATCTTGCCGTGTCTACAGTTCACTTGTCTTACCTTACCAGATGGCAAATGACTTTATATACTTATGAAAATGGCTTTAAAAATAGATGAGCAAGTCAGAAAGTTGAGCCTCATCTCATGAGTAGTGCTTTGAAGGAAAAGGAGAAAGTGAGAGTCAGGAATGATAGAAAAAAAAAAAAGGAAAAACTATTCATGAAGAATTTAGTTTTCTCCAGTTATAGGGCTGGGTGCTTTCTTATGTTAAATCAAACTGTTCTTCCAGCTTCCTCTGAGGGAGAATTGTTAATGGTCTGGTTTTACAAATTAATATCTTGACAATTAAGTTAGTTTGAGCAACTTGCCCACAGGTTCTCAGCAGAAAAAAGCAGAGTTTTGATGCAAGTCTAAGGAGGTCTTAACTCTTAATCCCACCTACATGATTAAAGGACTTTTATAGAGAAAGAATACCTTTGGGAAGAGTAAAAGAATGCATTTGGGTAAGGTAAACTTCAAATGGTAATAATGGTTCATGAAAATTAGCTTTGCTGCTTGCTCTGTGGCCTGGGACATCCCTATTCTTATACTGGCCCTACATAAACGATTTAATTCAGAAGATGGCAGAGGGAGATGGCATCAACAAACCTGATGTCAGTGTAGATGGCATCAACAAACCCATATTTGAATCCTGATGCTGAATTCTAATCTATGGTTACTTACTGATCACTATTAATAGTTGCAAGAAAATGGAAAAGAAAAAAAAAATTCAAGCTCTGAGTTTTTTGGAATTTGGGAAAGTCCCTTTCCATGGATATATATATATATATATATATATATATATATATACACACACACACACACAATGTTCCAAAGTTTTTTGGAATTTGGGAAAGTCCCTTTCCATGGATATATATATATATATATATATATATATATATATATACACACACACACACACACACAATGTTGGGGGACACTATATATATATAGTGTTTATATAAAGGCAGTGTTTATTAAAATATATTTCATTTTCAAAATTGAGCTATCAGCTGTTAAAATGTGTATACATTTTTTGGGGGGACACCCTCTATTTATAAACAGGTAGGTAGGTAGGTAGGTAGACAGATAGAGAGGGATCTATTTGAATGTCTGTCATTCCCATCGCAGGACTTTAAAGTGGAGAGCATCCTGCTGTGTTTTAACAGGCAGGCCTCTCTAGAAACAGGCCCCAGGGAAAATGTCTACTTTAGAAACTTGTTTTGGCCTACATTCTGAACAAGAAAGCCAGGGCATCTGTGAGTGTCTGGCAGAAGGGCTCAGGCAGGAATGTGTGGGGATGCATGCCACGCGGCGAAGGACCCACATGCTGATTCTGCTCTGGGGTTCATGCGAGGGCTTGTAGAAGACCCTACGTGTCCATCTTACAGGAATGAGATACAGCAGTCCTTGTACATACATGCACAGAGCTGCATTACCTGAAGGTGACCGATTGTTCAGAGACACAACTCCTACGGAACCTACACAAACATTCTAGGAAACCTCCCTGGTTGATGGTGGGGTGCAGAAACAGCAACCAAAAACTGGCAAATTTTTAAGAGGCAATAACCACATTGATTTCAGTTGTATAAAGAGTAAAAATATGTTAGGCTTTATTTCCCCTTTTAAAAATTAGATTGATTGGGATGACGTTGGTTAATAAAATTATATAGGTTTCAAGTGTACAATTCTACGATACAGCATCTGTATACTGCATTGCTAATGCTGCTAAGCCATCAGCCTGTTTCCCCACTGCAGTGCTATACATTCAAATGGGCCTTTCTCTTTTATTTCTGGTTTCTCTTCTACTTTCTTGGTTTTTTTTAAAAAAGTGGCCCCACATGTGCATGACAAAGCAAATGTTTGCTTGCGGTGTGTTGTTTTCTTAGCATCATTATGGAGAAAAGGTAAGAACAGGACATTTGTACCACAGCAGTGTGAGAAGCTGTCCTTTTCAAAAGCATTTTTGCAATGTGGCCATTAGCCGCTGATGGAGTTGCCATGGTTATAAGAGGTCCACTGTGGGAGAAATCTTCATTTATTATCAGATTTTGACAGCAGCGGTCAGAATGCTTGATGGGGGGAAAATAAGAACAGCAACATAAAAGAGCCTTGGCCATTTAGCCACACAAAGAGTTGAGTTACAACAGCAACAACAACAAAAAATTCAACGATAAAGTCATGGGTGAGTTGAGTGCCAAGAAAAACCTTGCTTTTGAAATAAAACGTATTCCTGCAAACAGCAGAGGCAGAAAATGATAGTCTACTAAAGACACAGGAAGGGAATGGGCAGCAGGCGTCAACTTACGGAGCCGATGATTACATTTTCTCATGCAAAACTCTGGGCGACCTGAGCTACTCCTCGAAGAGCTAATGAGCTTCATGGGTTTTTCAGTATTTTAGTACAAGGAGAAGCCTTTGGGCGAAATGCTCCTAAAAGCCCTGGACATGTTACTCACATAAAAAGTGTGATCAATCCCATTCCTCGGGCCTCACTGTGCTGCGGGCTCAGTGCCTCCGTGGAAACTCTATGATTCGGAGACCAAACTCTTCTTGGGTCTTAGGACCAAATTAGGAATGCCAGGTTTTTTTGTTTGTTTGTTTTGTCTTTGCCTCTTTAGAATAACAGCTGATTTCTCTGGACGAACGAAGGTGTCTCTAGTCTTAGAAGGTCTAGGTGCATAATAAATGGTGTAGGGTGTGCTGCTGGATCGGGGAGGAGAGAAGAGATCCGACCCCCTGCTGGATGCTGCCTGCCACCTGAGTCTGTGATGGGTGCGCTGAGCAGAGGCAGCGCCGGCTGCAGAGCCAGCCCCTGGGAGGACCCTCACAGCCCGGGCTTCGGCGGATCAAAGCTGCGGGAGTAGAGAAAGGGGGCGGGGGCAGTGGGAAGTGCTTTCTGCAGGATGAAGGATCAATGAGGGACCCTGAGGGGAAGGAAGCGGGCACACCTGAACCAGCCTCCGAAAGGCAGGCTCAGCGCTCACATCCCCGCTGGGCTCCACGCAGGGGGCCTCTCCGAAGGCTTCCCCCGCCTCCTGGGCCTTTTCTCTTCCCTGCCCCGCCACGCTCTCCCCCTTCTCCGCAACAAAGGACTCGGTCAGCTTCCAAACCCACACGATTTCCTAGGGGCGGCGCAGGGGCACTCGGGCGGCAGACACCTTACAAACCGGGCGGTAGGCGGTCAGCCTCGCGAGCCTCCCCCTCCACCGAGCACGGTCCTCGCGGTCCCCGGCCCCTCGCAGACCGGCTGACACACGCTGTCTCCTCTCCCTCCCCTCGCATGTGCTGATAACCCTTTGCACTCTCCTTTTCACCATCCCGGCGCCCTGGGAACGACGCTCCTGAGGTCACTAATGGCTCACCATTGACTGTGGCAGGTAGTTTCAGTCGCGACCCGCCCGGCCTCTTCTCGCAGCCCCGCGGCCGTGTTTGTTTATGGAGCACCGCATAGGTGTCACGCATAGAGAGAAGCTTTTGCAACAACTCATGAGGTAGGCGTAGGCCAGGAACCTGAGATTTAGAGTTCAGGTAACTTCCTGGGGAGTCTGGCTGCTGGCCAAGCACCTAGGAGTGATTTCGGGGCCCACCACAGGCCTCACCGAGGCAAGCTGCCCCCCACACCCACACCTGCTGCACGGCCTGTACGCTGTGGTCTGTGCGGGGAGCTGCAGTCAAGGCCGCAGCCCAGGTGCCTCCTGTGGGCCTTCAGGGGAGGCCTTGCTCAGGCTCATCTGCTGGAAACCTCCTTCTGGAGGAGGGGAGGAGGGGGAAACCTTGAAGACACCTTTCCCTCCTCTGAGGCACTACTCAGAGCTTTTCTCTCCCCAGCCCGGGGTCCAGGCAAGGACAGGAGCCTTGTATCTGGCTCCCTCAGCAGGAAGATGACCCAGTGTCTGTGCTGACCCCTCTGCTCCTCCACCCGTGTGCCCTTCCAGGAGGCGGGTGGGGTGTGGGGACAGGGTGGGGGAGGGAGGGTACGGGTGTTTCCAGTTTAGTCCCTTGCTTACACTATTACAGGAAGCGATTTTAAAGGCTTGACTCCTTCACTGTTACTTTCAGTATTGGCTTGTTGCTTCAACCCACCACTCCCGGCAGCTCAGCTCTCCCCAGCTCGCTGAGCTCCAGACGCTTACCTGGTTCACACAGTCAGAACTGGAGCTAGGATTAAAGTCAGTCTGTTTGACTTAAAACAATCTGAGCTCTAATCTCTACCGAGAGTGCACTGTACTTCCTGGCAACGTTTTCTGAATTACTTCCAGGGGATCCATATCTCTTGTCTGTCTTCAGTCTTGTGCGTTTTTACTCTTAGGAGATTTATCCTCTCCTATGAATTCCATTACCCCTTGTAAGCTGGTGACTCCTCAATCTTGATTGCCAGCCCTGTTCTCTCTTCTGAGCTCAGAATGATAATTCTGTCTATGAGCTATATCTGCTTAGGTATTCCGGAGGCAACTCATTCATTTATCTACTTATTCATTCATTCATCATTCATATATTTAATAAACATTTCCTGAGTGCTTCCTACGTTCCAGGCTCCGTATTGGGTTCTTGAGATACAGGAGTGAATAAGAAAGCAGAGTCTCCTGCTGTCTTGGCAACTGCACAAGTGCAATTGCAGAGACAGAAGTTGAACATGAACATTTACGTGTACATGTGTTTGAGTGCCAGGAATCAAAGTGCAGAGTGCTATAGAGTATACAAAGGAAGCCCCTAGCTTTGTTTGCTGCCTCAAACAATGCTTCTCTGAGGAAGTGGTATTAGTAGGAGTTACAAGAAAGGGTGGGGGAGGAGGGAGGCGTGTTCAGGCAGCAGAAATGGTATTGCAGAGTAAAGAGAGCACAGTTGGGTTACTGGTATAGAATTGCTGTGTTCCTGGCAATACCTGGAAATCCAGAGGTCTTCTTCATTTCTTTTCTAAATTTTAGGCTGAACTTACAGGTTTTCAGTCTTATCCCATCTTGGATCTCCAGCCCATATATTGAAATCTATGAATGGATCTTGATATCTACTCAGCAGATCTTTAAGCCTCTTACTGTATAAATTCCCTCTGCTTTAGCTCTCAGACTTCTTACTGGGAACCCTAGAATATCCTGCAGTGATGGGTTTTTCTCCCCCCGCCCCTGCCCCCCCACCCAGAAAACAAAACCAATTCTCCCTCTGCTTTTCTTCTCACTGGTTCCTCTCTGTTTCTTCTTTTCTCTGCCCACAATCTCTCTCTGGGTAATTACAAGGCTTTGATTAAAGGATCAATAGACAACCCAGTCCAGGTTATGGAGAAATAATATAGTATTGGATTATTTCAATGGTTTAATTGTCTATTAGATATCAGCTATATAATGTAGGACAAGTAAGCTGTATAATATTATATATATACTAGAGGCCTGGTGCACGAAATTCGTGCACTAGAGGGGTGGGTCCCTCAGCTCAGCCTGCCTCCTTTCACAGTCCAGGAGCCCTCAGGGGATGTCCTACTGATGCAATCTGGCCTCCCTCTATGGGAGGTGACTGGGCTGATCAGGGGAAGGTGCCACCCCCATCACCCCGCTGCTGCTGCCACTGTTGGCTGTCGTAGCCGCCAAGGTGTTTTCACCAACATGGACTCCAGTCCCTTCACTATGAAAAAATGACAGCTTTCTTTAGGCATTTTCAAGATGTCTCTTTCATAGGATATGACATTTCTTTTTTTCTTTCTTTTTTTTTTATCCTCACCTGAGGATATTTTTCCATTGATTTTTAGAGAGCATAGAAGAGAGAGGGAAAGACAGAGAGAAACATCAATGTGAGAGGGACATCTTGATTGGTTGCCTCCTGCATGAGCCCTTACTTGGGCCCTGGATAGGGAGGAGCCTGCAACCTAGATACATGCCCTTGATCAGAATTGAACCCGGACCCTGCGGTCTGCAGGCTGAGACTCTATCCACTGAGCCAAACCGGCTAGGGCAGGATATGACATTTCTTAGCCCCTCCAGCAGTGGACCTTTGTTTTTTCCTCCAGGAGTGAGGTGGAAAAACCCTAGATCACCTTCTTGGATTCATATTATCCAAGTTACCAAGAACACTGCGAGTGACGTACCAGGAGCTTAGCCAGTGAGCGGTCAGAAAAGGTGTTTCCTCTGCAGCTCACGCGCAGAGGCAGGACTGCTGGCCCACTGCAGAGGCTTGGGCAGGCCCTCCCTGTGTGTGTCTGCTCTTGGCCTGCTCCATCCATGGCTGGCCTCACCGAGCACTCAGTCCGCTCCTGCCCATCTGTGCACACAGCCTCCACCTGAGCTGGCTGTGACTGTTATGGCATCCCGGCTAATTTGCATATTACATATATATATATATATATATATATATATATATATATATCTCCTACATAATAAAAAGGTAATATGTAAATTACCATCACTCCGCTACACCCACGATTGGGCCAGTGGGAGGTGCAGGGGGCGGGACTTGGGGTGGCCGGGGTGGTGATTGGGCCGGCAGGACACTGAGCGTGAGCTCAGCGTCTGCACCATGGCTGTGCTGTGGCACAGAAGGGGCCTCTGGGGTAGTGAGCCGGGTGGTTGGAGGCCCTGGATGAGGAGACGGCATGGGCTGGCGGGCAGCTCGGTTCCCGGGGAAGGAGTCTGGCGGCAGTTGGGCCACAGGAGCATGCGGCGGTGTCCGCAGAGGATGCAGGTTTCCGTGCAGCCCGGGCCAGCCGAGGGAGGGCTCATGAGGGAGCCGGATGGCAGAGGAGGCAGCGGCAGCCCCAGCCTTCCTGGGCGGGAGGCTAAAGGCGAAGGCAAGACCCTGACCTGGGCTCTGGCCGCCGGAGGACCACGCCCCCGCCCCACCTCGCCCTAGGGGCCCAGGGACTCGGCTGCCGGCCACACCAGGTCCCGACTAGTGGACAGACAGCCTACACGTGAATGATTTAATAATGCACTGGGCCTCTAGTGTATATATAGTTTGTTAATCCTCACCCAAGGATATTTTTCCATTGGTTTTTAGGGAGAGTGGAGAGAGAGGGAAACACAGAAAGAAACATGGATGTGAGAGAAATACATTTGGTTGGTTGCTTCCTGCACATGCCATGGCCAGGGCCTGGGCCGGGGAGGAATCTGCAACCAAGGTATGTGCCCTTGACTGGAATTGAACCTGGGACCCTTTGGTCCACAGGCTGATGCTCTATTCACTGAGCCAAACTGGCTAGGGCTCAAAAAATAATTTTTATATAGAATATTTGGTGCCTACAAAAACATGTGCGACATATATTTAAGTGAAAAAGCATAATATTTAACCACTGGGTACCTACTACCCAATATACAAATCATAGACCATATAATAAGGTGACCAGATTTTAACATTGGTAAAGCGGGACACCATTGACCGGGGGGGGCGGGGGGGGGGTGTTTTTTTTTTTAATGTATTTTATTGATTTTTTACAGAGAGGAAGAGAGAGGGATAGAGAGTTAGAAACATCGATGAGAGAGAAACATCGATCAGCTGCCTCTTGCACACCCACTACTGGGGATGTGCCTGCAACCAAGGTAACATGCCCTTGACTGGAATCGAACCTGGGACCCTTGAGTCCGCAGGCTGACGCTCTATCCACTGAGCCAAACCGGTTTCGGGCAGGGGGGGGGGGGGGGGGGGACGGGGGTTCTTGATTAAAAATTTGGTCTATATTGTAATCGCTTTTGGTTTTTTTAACAAAAGGAAATTCACTTCTTAGATCATCGTTGAATTTGCATCCTCTTTTCTTACTCATTATGTTAAAAATCTAAAAAAAATAATTTAAAATTATATTATAAATTATTATATACATATTGCTTAAAAACACAGTAAGTACATAATTACATGAACATATTTTATTGTTAGTTTATAAATTAAGTTAATTTGATTGTTATAAAGTCACTATATTTTAAAAATTATTTTAATCCTATATTTCTTTCTAAATAATAACAATACTAACTTGTATTATTTTTCCTCTGAATTTGCCATAACATAAGTCGTAAGTGTCACTTTCAAGGCCAGCGCTAGACTTTTTGCCGCCACTATAAAATATAAATAATACGAGCACTGTCTGCTAAATTCAAGAAAATTTATGTATTTATGAAATAAATAAATTACTTACCTAAATTATCTGAATAGCTGATTTGTAATGACATCACTTGTTTAACTAGCTTACTAGCACACAGTACGATGTGTATCATCTGAGAGACAGTTACAAAATGTTTTCGTCGTTGCCAATCCCAAAAAATGCCATTGTTCATTAAGTCCAAACAATGGTGGTCGAATTCTAACAACTGATCAACAATGCGAACTTTGATAAGCAGTTCTCGATAATCAGTTCTCAACAATTATTTGTTATTATTAAAGTTTAACATTATAAAATTAACAAAAATAATATAAAACTCATATCCTGGTTAAATAGCCACATGGCCGCCGAAAACCGTATATTCCCTTCCCGTTCTCTCGCCGTTCCCTAGCTTGTCGTGCATTCTTTCCAAAAATCAGGACTTTTTTAAAACTCTGCGGGACGCGGGACAAATTGTTAAAAATCGGGACTGTCCCGCCAAAAGCGGGATGTCTGGTCACCTTACCATATAAGAAAGGGAGGCTGGCTATCTAGTCTACATTCCTCCCCATTTGCCCACCTCTAAAAGATGGTAATCCAGAATATCCTTGAAGATTTCCCGAGTAGATATGGTTTCTTGGAAATAGCACAGGAAGCTTTAAAGTCAGGAATATCTGTCCTTTTAAAATAGTATAGAAGTTTGCAAACAAAGTGAATTTGGATGATCGTGAAACTTCTGTAGTATTCATTTTGGTTTTTTTAAATTTATACCATGTCTTCAGCATTTCCATTTCAACAGTAACTCCTTTTACTGCCATAACTGCCTTCAGCAATGAGGCTTATTCTAGTGGAGGGAATACTTATCTGTTGACAGAGTGTTGGAACTGGTGGTAGTAAGTTCTTTAAAATGAACTTTCCCTTCAAAAGATCAAACTACAGATATTGTGAAGAAGGTGGTCAGCATTTAATTGGTTGCCAGTCTTTTTTCAGTTGATAAAATAAAAATTGAGAATATTCTATAGTCTATGATTCCTAGAAGACAAGATTTATATCTTGTTCAACTAGGAATTTTTTGGTATTATGGAGTTTTTGACACATAGAGGGCAGGTATACATACTTGCTGTTGTTTTACATTGATCCACCAGACAAATAACTGAACACACTCAAATTGTTATTGAAGTATTTTTATATTCTCTGGGAAACACTAATGTTCCTAAAAGTTATTGAAAATAAATATATTTTAATTGAGATAGAATCGACATATTATATTAGTTTCAGGTATACAAATATAAATAATGACTCAATCTTTGTATATATTATAAAATGATCACCACAAATAAGACTGGCTAACATATCTCAGTATACATAGTTACACATTTTTTTTTTGAGAATATTTTGAATAGAATTGAATGACTTGGGCTACACCTAGGTCTAATAGGTAGTCAGTATGATCCCAACTAATTGTTTATAACTAATGTCCACGCTAATTGGTCCATACACTATTCTGCTTAGATTATGCTTCATTTTTTTTGTTGGTTTATGCCTTCATTCAAATTTCTCTTTGCCTATAAAATACAGTTGTTAAATATTTGCAATATTAATCTTCTATGACTTTTGAATAAATGACTTTACCATTTAATAATTCATTTATCCATTTCTCAAAAATTATTAAGTCACTCTTATGTGATGCTTCTGCCAATACTAAGATTCTTAAACCATGGTCTCTATTCAGGAGTTCTTCACATGGCAATGACTAACTGTTGCACCACAGGATGAATGTTCTATCAGCAATAGTATGAAACACTATGGGGAAACAGATGAGGGCATTATTTTTCAAGTCATTATGATTACCTTTTATTGAGCTTTTTACAATTTGATTTACTCTGTTAGGTGAGTATTTTATATACATTATCTCACTAAGTACTCACAGCAACCATACAGAATATATATCATTATTGTCCCCATATTACAGGAAAAGAACTGAGACATAAAAGGCTTGGTGAGATCAATATCTCACCAGCGGTGCAGTTAGAATTTGAATTCATGTTTCCTGACTCCAGACCCTAGAACTAAAACTATCTCCTTTACTATATCTGAATATTTGTCAGTTTTAAAAATAGATTTTCCTAAAATGTAAAAATTTTTAGTGCATAGTAATTACTTCCAGATAACCCAGTGACCAAGTTCCAACCATCCAATCCAGAAAATTACATTTATGAAAACTGTCTTCAATTTTTATTGATACTTTTGATCCATCTATTACCTACCATTTTTTTGGGGGTATATTCTGTGTGTGTCTGTGTGTGTGTGTGTGTGTGTGTGTGTGTGCGCGCGCGCGCGCGCACGCGTGCATGTTTTGACTGTGCTAATTCTAAGAGCTACAATAATCACTTTGTTAGGTTCAGAAATACCACCAAACCTGTAAAATGTACTAAGAAAGACCTGTGAAATACTACACAGTAGAAAATTTAAGTCTCAACAAAGTTTAACTGTTATCAATCATTGAAAACAGTCTTGCGTTTCTTGTAAGACTCCAATAAATAATGGAGTATAATCACAATAATCTGAACTTTAAAATATGGGGAATAGTAAAGAACTTGAAGTTTGCTTTACTGGCAAATCTCTGGATGCAAACATTACATCTTATGTTCACCCTGTAAATCCCACAGACAGTTCAGGGGGATAAAAAAACACACAACACAATTATGTTGCTCTTGCTATGGTCTGTAAACACAAAGCACTCAAAGAGGCCTATAAACCCATCAAAGCTATCATTTATCTCGGCAGCTGTGGAGGTTGTTGAAGTAACTTATGTTTAAGTGGAACTCTGTGTCTTAAGAGATTATGATGAAGTTGTTAAATTTCCTCTTTTTTTGCCCCTTTGACTTTCAGCAACAGAAAAAAAGGTCACATTTGGCTGATTCTTATGTGGCTAAACAATATCCTAAAGAAAAATGTTCGGAGTTGGCTTTTGCAAGCAGTTTCCATTTAATGATGTTTGTGAGGTACCAGATGCCTAATTCCAATGCATCCTCAGTTCTCTGTACAGTGCCTGTTGCATAGAAAGTGCCCAATAAGTGTCTGTGGCCATTTCCCTCCTTCTTGTTCTGCATTTGCTTCCTGATCATTTCACTAATTGTGTTTTTCAGAGAATGAATCGAGGAAATAAAAGGAGAAAAATTAAATTAGCAAATTATACAGGCCTTTAGCATGTTTGGTCTAAAATTTTGGCAGGGGAGATTAATATAAAGTTTTTAGACCATCTGAGGACTTGACTGATACAAATCATTGTTCCCCAGCCTCATTAATGTTGCTCCAAAAGTTGATTGAGGCCGCCCATTATGTAGGCTAAGATAGAGGGTTGCCACTAGGGAATGGACTGCCTGCAACAGGAAGTTCTTTTTATGTCTCTTCTGTCATCTTCTTGCAGTCATTTTTGCTGGGATCTAACTCTCCAAACCAACTATTGGACATTGTTCTCTTATATCATTAAAATAAAATGTTATATTCAGAATCTCTAAGAGATTTGACCTTTAATGACCCTACAGTAAAACAGACTTCACCAAAGAATAACATAGACTGGTAGGAAGTCAAACATGTGGTTTGGGGAGTAGAGACAGAAGCCCAGACCAGGGAGAGAAATCTGCAGTTTTGAATGCGGGAGAGAAAGAACAGCTGGGAGTGAATAGGAAACATCAGGGAGCCAAACAGACTGTGCAGAAATGTCCAGGAAAGGAAGATTTTTCTGGCTGCTGAAACTGACTGCTCGTGCATACTGAACAGTGTATGTGGGTTAGTAACCTGGCTTTTGTGAGTCTTACCCAGATTATTAGTCAGGTGGAGGGCATCACACCTAATATTTGTTTTTAGGTCTAGTGATAGATGGGTATGACATCATCATTATTACCACTTGTGTCTGTTAAATGTGTGGTATAACTGTAGGTCTCATGGGAGAACCTGAATTGCCCTGTGGATCTTATTCTTTATAATTTTTCATCATCTGAAGATTTGCAATAACACCGCCTTGTGAATGGAAATAGCCCTACTATGAATGGAAAATGAAAATCCAAAATACCTTAATAGCTGTGATATGGGCAAGGAAAAATTTTGATTTATTTACAAAAAAAGACTAGGCTTTGGGGAATTCAACAGTTTTTCACATTTAAGAAAGATACCTTGGATTGATATAAATTCTACTGTCTTTTGGTTTTGTTCTAAGGAAGAAAAGGAAAGGGAGAAAGACTAGGAAAAAAATAACTTGTTAAAATCTCCCAGTTGCTTAATCCACATAAATTTGCATTAAACTCTTCTGTTTATCTTGTCAAACTTATAAGATTCGGTTGAGTAGGTTTAACCCAGTATCAAAAGAATTTATCTAGATCTAAAGGGAGGAAAATAAGGCCAATTCTCCTCTCCTTTAAGTGCATATGTTAATCTGAAATATTTGCAATGCATTATCAAAGTTGAAAACTCTGGGAAAGAAAAATATGATGTACTTGAATGGAATGATCATATGTTCCTCAACCTTATATAAATACTATCATCCAAAATTTTAATAAATTTTTATATTTCCTCCTTTATTTTTCCATGACTAACTATGATTTAACTTTAGCACAAGGTCAATATGATGCACGAAAAGCTTGGGTAACCTTCTATGAATACGTAAATGTTATGAGTGAGCTGAGAATAAAGTCATAGAATTTGAGAAGCAGAAAGGATGTTAGTCAAATGGAGATATTAGAGAGATGAAGTGACTGGACCATTGTTTTACAACTGGTTATTATCAGTAGGATCTGTGTCCCTACTTCCAGTTTTGTGTTTTATCCTCTGGAATGCACTGACTCTGATCAATCTATTTTAAAGAATTCAATCCATGACCATGACCTGCTGTATTAATTTCTGTTGATTGATCATCAGGCATAGGTTAACATGAAAATTGTGTGTGGAATTTCAAAATCTGTCCAACAAGTATTTTTGAGTACCTCGTCTCTACCAGGTACTGTTCTAAGTGCTTTGGATAAATAAATAAACAAAAGAAAAGAGGTCCCTTCTCTCATGGAGCTTAGAATGACACTAAAGCAAACTATTCCATACAGGAAGGTATCCTTGGCTTTTCTTAAAATGTATCAACTTAAGATTTCTGATCATTAAATTCCTGGAACTATGCTTGAGCATGGATAGTTCTCAACAGTTGTTATTTTATATAAAATAGTTATTTTCAGAGGTCTGACTGTTTGAACAGTTCCTCAACTGATATTGAATCATTGGTAAAGTTCTAATATGTCTCTCTTCCTTCTCCATGTCCAAACATGATTGAAGATGTCATTTTTGTCTCTATAACTTTATTCATGAAGCTTTCTTCCTGGAAATGCATACACATGCAAACATACAAGCACACATCTATATGTATTTTACTTGAAATCTTACAGAAAGCACTGTATTTCTGAAATACTTTGTAATCTATTTTAACAGCCATCATATTCTTTCTTATATTGTACTGTCTCTTGCATATATCTGTCTCTTATTCTGTAATTATAATTATCTCAAAAAAGCAAGTTGCAATGCCCAGATGTGCTCATTGAATTATGGTTGAATTGTTTTAACCTTTTAGTTGCCCTCCAATCTAACCATCAAAATAACTTTTTTTGGATTCTTTATCCCAGAACTTGATACAAAAGAAGATATAAGTCTCTTTTCAGAGACACTTACTGGCTAGAATTTATAATTTGAATAAGGAATCAAAACACTGCAAACCAGAAACAGCATACAATTAGTATGATCTTAAGTATATATGTTTGTAATTTTAGATGAAAATAGGCACAGAAAAATAATTGTTTCAGGGAGGTAGGAAAATGACAAATTTTGTTCATTCAAATTTCTTTTAACACTACAGCAAATATATTTTTAAAAGATAATGTAACAGTGCTTAAACTATGCTTACCAGGGGAAGGCAAGGCTCTGAAGTGTTCAGTTTCAATTCTTCACTAGCCAATTATTCTAAAAAACCCATTACAGCATCAATACGAGAATCAGAGAGAAAGCTATCCCTATTACATTCACTGACCCCAAAGAAATTTAACACTACAAAAGTGACAATAAGAAATCAATTTCAAAAACTAAAACGGGGATAATATACCGCCTCCTACTATCTCATAAAGTCCCAACAGAACGAGAATGAAAAAAGAGCCAGCACTGTAATTTAATTAGCTAGTTTTATATCTATGTCCAATATGGCAAAAACAAAGTGAATAGAAAAAAAAAAAGGTTTCCCACTTTAATTAGACTTTTCAAAGGAAGAGATGGAAGAACTGACTCTGCAAAGCAGAGCTATAAAGAAAACTCTCGCTGAATAGTTAGTAGGAGAGCTTTTAATTATTGAAGCTGATAAAGCACTTTGAAAAGACTCCTTTATCTAATTGAGACTGAACAGTTCTCAGTGCATACTCCTTAAGTATAGGTAAAAAGAACTTCAGTTTTATTTTGACCCTAACTAGATTTTATTAGTCATGATCGAAAGGTAAAAAGTTACATTGATTCAGCAATCTTTTTATTGAATGTTTTATAAAGTTCTGTTCTGTATATGTAAATTCATGAGTTGGAGCAATCATTTTTAAATTCATATTGAAATTGAAGAGAAATTTGGTAGATAAGGCATGGAAAAAAGACTAGTATTAGGGAAAGAAGGGGAACTAACTTATTAATATTTAAGTATATACTTAATTTTAAAAGGTGAAAGTACTCATACATATAGTAAGTAATGGCTGTCTATTTTAAACAGACTCTATTAAAGCTGCATTGCGTATAATCAGTATAAAATTAACCCACTTATTATAATTATTGTATTTTTAACTAGAGGTGTTTAAGTGCACAGTATAGTCAGTTGACAATAGTGTTGAAATAATTAATTATGTGTCTGAATATGTTGAGTGATTTGCTCCTAGATTACAGAATAGCCACAGCTCTCCCAGAGGAACGTTTCTTAACTCTGGTCCTAATTCTGTTTTGGCTCTGCAATGATAATTCAATTTTAACAAATAATTATTTTAGGAATATTTAGCAATGCTCAGCATAGTTGTTTTAAACACCTCATTGTTTCCTTACCTCTTATCCTTAATGCATGTGTGAATGCTATGTCCACTTTCTTGCCTGCATGTTTAGGTACAGATTCTTACTCTTGTACACCCAAGTATATGCACACTTACCTCCAGATGTACAGAATTACATAGTGTATGCAAATGAGCACATATTTTAAGAAGTAAGAGGGTTGAAAAGATGGCAAAGTACACAGATACTAACATAGGTTGAGGATTCAGTATATCTTATAAATACTAGAGGCCCGGTGCACAAAATTTGTGCATGGGTAGGGTCCCTAGGCCTGGCCGGTGATCAGGGCGAGTGATCGAACTCCCAGTCTCCTGGTCGAACTCCCAAGGGGACACTTTGCATATTAGCCTTTTATATATATAGATATATAAATGGAGTTATGTGGGAAGGGTAGAGAAAGAACAGGAATGAATTAGTTAAATGAGAGCTTAGAATGTAAAACTTCAATCCAAGTGAATAGGAACTGTTCATCAGATCTGCTCTTGAGCCTTATGAAGTAAAACAGAGCAAACCTCTTGTTCTAAGTTTTACCTTTTTCTAAGTCTTCCTGGGTAGCCTAATCCTATGTAATAAAACTCTAATATGCAAATCAACTGAACAGCAGAATGACTGGTCACTATGATGTGCACTGACCACCAGGGGGCAGATGCTCAATGCAGAAGCTGCCCCCTGGTGGTCAGTGCACTTCCACAGGCGTAGTGCCACTCAGCCAGAAGCCAGGCTCATGGCTGGCAAGCGCAGTGTCAGTGGTGGGAAGGAGCAAGGGGTCTCAGACTGTGAGAGGGATGTCTGACTGCTGGCTTGGGCCTGATCTGAGCCAGCAGGCGGACATCCCCCGAGGGGTCCTGGACTGCGAGAGGGCACAGGCCGGGCTGAGGCACCCCCTCCTCCAGTGCATGAATCTTGTGCACCGGGCCTCTAGTCTAAAATATTACCCTTCTTCTCATTCTTTACTCCTTTACCCTGCTTATTTTTATTAAGAGCTAACATTATATAGTATAGTCATTTTATTTCTTTTATAATGCCCCTGTCCAGCACAATAAGTCTCATCAATGCAGGGATTTTACATCTCTCTTTTTTTTTTTTAAAAATTATATTTCTTTATTGATTTCAGAGAGAAAGGAAGGTGGAGAGTGAGATAGAAACATCAATGATGAAAGAGAATCACTGATCGGCTGCCTCCTGCACGCCCCCTACTGGGGATCAAGCCCGCAACCCAGACATATGCCCCTGGCCAGAATCGAACCCGGGATCCTTCAGTCTGCAGGCCAACACTCTATCCACTGAGCCAAACTGGCCAGGGCTACATCTCTTTTTTACTACTCTGTCTCCACCACTTAGAACAATGTTTGGGAAATACTGGCCATTCATTAACTATTTGTTGAATAAGTGAATAAATAAATGAATTCCCCATTTAAGGACTCAGTTTGTTAAAGTTACAAAGGCTACCTCAACTCCTCAGTTATTTTTTAAAAGGCAAGAAATAAAAAAGAGGAAGCACTATCAAGGAGAAGATTAAAAATGTCCTAAATTGACAGCTCAGAATTCTGGAAACACTCTAGCCTAGAGGTGAGTGACCGGTTCTGAAATTACCATATAATTTTTATTGAAAAAGAAAAGATTATTGCAAATTGAATTCCAACTCTAAAGATATTATCCCCCGAAACATTGGAGAATTCTTTTCTAAATGGAAGACTTTCCCTAATTTTGACTGATTTGATTCTAGTAGAAGGTGGACTACTGATTTCAAGAAATCAAGAAGTAAAAAACCTCTTGCATTAATGAAACTGGGTTAAACAAAAGTTACATAAATAACCAATTATTTAAAATCATCTTAAATTCTAAGAAGGAGAATTAATTATAAGGTGTTATGGCATGTAACACGGGGATATTACTCAGTAGGAATGGTCGAGAAATTCTTTCTATAAGTGGAGATATAATCTGTGCTTTAAAAGGTAACCACGATAATTTGTTATCCGCATGGAAAAAAACTTAAAAGTGGACCACTACCTCACACCATGCACAAAAATAGATAGATTGTGAGTAGATTAAAGATCAAATGTGAAAAAAAATTCTCAAAAATAAATAGACTTAGAAAAAATATTTAGGACAAGGAAGAATTTCTTAAATAAGACACAAGTATAAACCCTAAGTATTTAAAAGATTGATAAATTCAATAAAAGAAATGATAAAGCTTCTGTGCATGAGAAGATATTATGAGAGTAATAAAGAGTTAAACCACAAAATGAACATATAAAACAATAAAGGAATAGGATCTCTAAAATATGAAAATAACTCTATCATTTAATAAGAAATAGGAAGTAACCCAATATAAAAATGGGTTAAGATATTAACAAGCAATTCACAATAGAGAAAACCCAAATAGAAAATAACATGAAAATGTGCTCAACCTAAAAAACACCCTAAAAGAGTTCAACGAGACAACTTTCACTTCCATTTCATTTAACACAAATTAAAAAGTGTGATAATAGCAAGTAATTAGTGAGAAGGTATGGATTTTCCCTTCATTTACCTTAATTTTTGTTCAAATATCACTTTTTCAATGAGGTTTTCTCTGATCTCTTGAACTGCATCTCTCACTCCAGGAGTCTCTATCCCTTGTCCTAACTAAAAGTTACCTACAGAACTTTTCCCATCTGACATATCATGTGTTTTATTTATTTATTTCCTGCCCACAGTTGAATGCAAGCTCCATTTAGACAGAGAGTTTTATGTATTTTGTTTACTACTATATACTCAGTGTCTAGAACAGTGTCTGTTATGTGGGTATACAACACAAATGAGCGATTTACTTCCATAAATGGCTATGGCAGTGCCAACTGATACATTTTTAGGAAGCTATTTCCCAGTAATGGTGAAGTCCCATAAATCACTGTTTCCAGTGCAGGTATGTTCACTCAGATAAAGTCCTGTAAACTTGCCAAAAGAGGTGTGTACAACAATGCTCCATTTTAGCATTATGGTAATAGCAAAAAGTTGGAAGCAGTACAGCACTCTTCAATAAAATAATATGCACATTTTTAACACATTCCTTCATTGGAATACTGCATGGCAGATATGGAAAATGAACTAGATCTACCTGTATATGAACATAAATAAATTTCAAAAATACAATGTTGAAAGTAATAGACAAGTTGAAGAATGATATACACAGTTTGGTATCAATTTGAAAAGGTAAAATATATTATTTATAAAAGCATTAATAAATTTATAAATATTTATAAATCAAATAAATTTATTTTAGTAAATTAAAAAAACTTACTTTATCAAATTATTTATTCTAAATCTGCAGGTTATTTGTATAGGATATAAATAATCTGCAGATTTAGAAGATGCATTAAATTTATACAGTAAAAAGTTTATAAACATGCTTAGAGGTTATTTCTAGAGAAAGAAAAGAGAATAGGATCAGGTAAGACTACAGTCTAGGCTTTTTATTTGTAATTCTAATTTCTTAAGCAGACTGCTGAATACATGGGTATTTGATATTTGATTCTCTCCAGTTTTTGGATTAATTTGGTAAATAATATATGAGGTACCATCAACATGATTTGGTAACGGATTGGACCAGAGAAGAGTAGGTAAATAAGGTTTAGGTATTATAACTCATTCAATTTTAGAGAAACTAGATAAATATCCAAATTAATAATCACTAGAGGCAAGAATTATGTTTGATAAAAAGACCCAAATGCAGGATTCTTTTAAATCTAGGCATCCTTTGTGTGTGAAATCTATTCATAAGAAATCAATTTATGTATAACAAGTTCAATTGCACTGAGCAAGATATAGCTAGAGTTGAAACTTTTTAAAAATTTTACATTATTAGTAATCACTTGGAGATTTAAGAATAAAAGTCTAATAATACATCAAGGTGGCATAGAAAAACTTCTCCAGGACTACTCTAATAAAGCTAGTTAATGAATTCTATATAGAAGTTGCTCAGAGCTAGAAATATAAGACCAAATTTTATGTCAGTCTATCTAATGCATCCTCTAAATCTGAAGATTATTTGTGTAGAATATAAATTAATAAAATGCCTTAATCCTTTGGAGTCATTTTATATTTGTAAAGCACAACCCATTGAGTTTTTATTCAGCTTATAAAGAGATAAAAGTTAATATTGAATTTAACAAAATGGTATAACTTTTTTCTGTTCAAGATAATATAAATTATAATAATCATCAGAGCTCAAATTCCCATAATTCTTTTTTTTTAACTGGGTTATAAAATATAAAATTGTTTTCTAAGCATTACTCACTGAAATCTAGAAAGTGGATTCCTGGGATATACTGAATTTCATAAAAGAATCAGTCTGAAACGATTACCTTGATGTATTTTAGTTATTGTTCTAGGGGTTTATATATATATATGTTCCCTCTCCCCCAATCCCCCCCCCCCCCGCCCCCGACACAACTTATTTCAAGGAAGTTTTCATGTAGGTCAGACCCTAAATCTCCACCAGGTAGCACTGCATGCTGTAGCCATAAGACCATTCATACGCTTGTAGAAATAAATAAATAATGATTTTTATATCAAATCATTCCTTTTTCCATTATCCTGGTAGATGGAAATGCAGAGGCATGTGATATGATTGCTCAATATAGCAAGGAATAAAATATATTTATACCAATAAATTACCTTTTGTTCAAACTGCTTTTTATTTCTTATTCCTCTTAGCGTGCACGGATTGAAGGAAGCTCCCTTCATTGGGGCTAAGTCTATATTTAAATGTCAAAAACTGTAACTCTCTGTGAAGGTTACTTAAGCGTTTGCAATGGCTCATTTTACAATGACACCTTCATATTCAGTGGTGTCAGCGTTTGGAGCAGCAATCCAGGATCAATTCATCTTGGCATCGAAAGAAGAAGAAGGGGGGAAAAAAGCAGGAGAAAGAATTGGTAGCTTTACAAGAGCATATGGAGTCGTTGAAAGATGAAACAGATTCATTATGGCGCACCCACGCAATCCCTTTCCAAACTGCGCTTCCAACCTCATCCTAAGCAGCAGGCACGGCTGCACTATCAGTATGAACAGTGATCGCCCACAGGAATACAAAACAGCCTTAATGCCTCATTTGCTTAAGCAGCAAGACTATTTCATAAAGTTGGATCGAGCACTGAACCCTTAGATAGATTTGCCCTAGGGGCACGGAACTTCGGGTGAGAAAAAGAAGACAGGGTTTGCTTCAAAAATATATTCTTCCTAGAATTATCTCTTCTTAAAACTACAATCAAGCCCTTCGAAAGACATTGTTAAGGTACCCTGGAGAACAAATGATGAAGTATGGAATGAGCTACTCACTGGGACTCGAGCGATGTCATTCACAAATGACAGTAGCCACCTTCCCTATTCTAATATTCTCTAAGGTGATTAAAAAAAAAATGACAATTGAGTTCATTGAAATGTTCAAGAGTGAATTCTTCATAGTGAAACTGAAATTGTTCAAAAGATAATCAGTGAAACATTATCAAAAAGACCATACAGGGTTAGGATAGGTTTTATTTATATTATACAATGAAGAAACCACTTCATTTGCCTATCGAGGAAAGTCCAGGAAAAACCTGCTCAACATTAGAGTGATTCATGATGTCATATACTTAGAAAGAGGATTTAAAGTTCTCCAAATGTAAAGTGAGACAGTAGGAAATTATTTAAAAGCACAGACTTTAAACTAACTTTGAATAATTAGAAAATAGTATAGTTGATCCTGTTGATTTTCTAGTCTTACTGCTGAAAAATCTCTTATCTTTATTGTTGTAAATATCTTTCTGATATATTTAATTCAGATGAATAAGGACCATATCTAGAAAGTCATTGAATGTGAATTGACTAGAAGTGTAGGTTCTGAGTGGATGCATCACACTTCAGAATGCACACCGAGTTGATATTAATATTGGAATTCTGGCTCACAAGGTTTTGAATCATATCAAAACAGAGAAAGTTTGAATATCATGTACTCTCTTGAGCATCATAAATCACAACCAATTTTAATGGAAAAATTATTTGAATAACACACAAATGTCTTCTTCAAATCTTTAACTTTTCATATTTCATATTTCAGGATCCTAGTTCTCATACTCAGGACTCATATTATCATACTAGAGGCTCAGTGCATAAAAATTCATGCACCCGGGGAGCTGTGTGGGGGAGGGTCCCTCAGCCAGGCCTGTGCCCTCTCGCAGTCCAGGAGCCCTCAGGGGATGTCCGTCAGTTGGACATCCTTAGTGCTGCTGAGGAGGTGGGAGAGGCTCCTGCCACCACCGCTACACTCGCCAGCCATGAACCCAGCTTTTGGCTGAGCAGCGCTCCCTCTGTGGGAGTGCACTGACCACTAGGGAGCAGCTCCTGCGTTGAGTGTCTGCCCCCTGGTGGTTAGTGTGCATCATAGTGACCGGTCATTCCGCCGTTCAGTTGATTTGCATATTAGCCTTTAATTATCTGTACTAACAAAAGAGTAAGATGCAAATTGACCATACATTCGTGACACCCACCAGCCAATCAGGCGTGAGTATGCAAATTAACTCAACAAAGATGGTGGGTTAATTTGCATACACAGGTGCTGAGTGGCTGGGGGCGGGGTGGGATGCTTGCATCGTTGCCATGGCAACGATGCAGGTGTTCAGCACCGCCCCAGCCGCTCCAGGCCTCTGGGCAGCGTGGGAAGGCAGAAAGGTGGCTCTGGTCGGAGCGAAGGCGGTGCCGGCAGCCAGGGGAAGGAAGGCCCATTCTTGCACGAATCTTCGTGCATCAGGCCTCTAGTATAGGATAATTTGCCACAGCATTTCATTTTTTCAGTGTGAAATTTCACAGGAACAGAAAAACTATTAACCATGCTCAGAACATTACCATTAATGATATATGTACTTTCTCCTAAAAGTTATTAGACTGCTTTCTCAGTTTTTTGCTATATAAAATGAAAAGTTTTATGATGTCAAACACTTAAAATAGAAAGCAAAACAGCTTGGCAATTTTACAGAGAACTACCCTTAGAGGCTATGTAGGTTTCAGGTCATAATTCTTCAACCAATTTTCATTTGAGTCAAACAGATGAATTTATCTCTGTCTTTTTGAATTCCAATATTATATTAAGAGGGTCTTTGTGGGTGAAGTAGATGTCAAAGATGTCAAACAAATGTTCAGTTCATTCAGATAATACTGTGAATTATACAGTTTCTAAATTCAACACTAATCTTGGCTTTATGAGTTTTCCTGTGCTTTTGGAAGCTAATAAAAATAAGTAAACTGCTTCAAAATGTTACACATATTCAAGTCTGTACTTTTAGAATTCCTTGCTAATGCAAAATTAACCTTTAAAAACCTTTACATGTTGATTTAAAAGAAATAGACAAACTCAGGGGCAGATGGATTGATTTGTTGAAATGTACAACATAATACAGAAGATCTTAAATCATCTGGAAATCTCCAACAGGCTGTCTAACTTGTAACTGCTCTACCTAAATTAATAGCATATTTTTACCATATTTATTCTACAATAAGTAATGATACTTATAATAAACTGTAAAAATTAATAAATGAGTTAATGAGGGCATTCCAAGTTACAGTCTGCATGAGAGAACACAGTTAAGTACCATTTAGTACATAAGGCCAATCTGCACAAACTGTAGTTACTGAAGAATAACATGCTTATTCCCTCGTTCAATGAAGAAAACTCTGAATATTTATTATGTGCAAGTTATTGCTGTGCTGTATAAAGGCGGAATCAAGAGCTTTAAATGCTAGGAGAGATAGGCAATATCTTCTCTTATAAGAAAATGTCATTATAACAGTATTACATATGATTAGGACAAGAAACTATTTACACAATGGCTTAAATGGCACGAGGCTGAGTATACATGATTCCAAATAGTTGAACACAATTAAAAACATCAAAACAAATATAAAATATTATTTAATGATTATTAAATTAAATGACTAATGGTAAGAGCTATGAATAATCATAACTAAAATTTATGGCTCTTTTTATGCCACAGATGTACTCCTTTGCATTTTTTTTTTGGTCTTTCTTAATCCTCACTGGAGGATATTTTTTTCCATTGATTTTTAGAGAGAGTAGGAGGAAGGGGGAGAGACAGAGAGAGAGAAACATCGTTGTGAGAGAGATATATTGATTGTTTGCCTCCAGCATGTGCTCCGACAGGAGCCAGGGCTCAAACCTGCAACTCAAGTAGGTGCCCTTGACTGGGAATGGAACTTGAGACGCTTTGGTGCATGGGCCAGCACTCTAACCACTGAGATACTGGCCAGGGCCATTCCTTGGTGTTTTATATGGACTAAGCTGACTGATTTCTTATAATTCCTCCATAAGGGAGTTTATAGGGACTCTTTCAGATATGTCCTTACCTCTGTACTTTTGAATTTGGTGTTTCCTCTTACCTTAAATGTCCCTGTGGCTTACTCCTTCACTTTTATTCAGCTCATTACTCAAACATCTCAGTAAGGCCTTCTTCCTTTTCTAAGTTTGCAACCCAACCCCTAAATTTTATCTCCCTCTTTTGGGGTCTATTTTTTCCTTAGCAAATAGCACCTATTGACATACGGTATATTTTATTCATTTGTATTTTGACTGACTTTCCCCCTCATTTGAATGTATGTTCTGTAAAGGTAAGAATTGTTATCAATGGTTCTTTATCGACAGTTGCTAGAATAATACTGGACACATAGTAAGTGTTCAATGACTATTTGTTGAATGAATTAATGTTGTCCGCACTGTTATAATCCCACATGCAGTTTACTAGTACATGTTAATAAATATCTTTATGTTTTGATATATATATATATATTTATATCAATATTTAAAATGACATATGATAATAACCCTTATGTGTGTGTCTGTGTGTATATACATACACATATAGACATTTTCATTTTAATATTCTGGGATACATTTATATCTATCTCTCTCTCTATATATGTGTGTGTGTGTAAGCACAGACACACGCCTATATATAGATGTATCCCAGAATGAATATGTATATACACACACATACACAAATGCATAAATATAAGATATAATAACATATCTTATATATCATTTATGTATCTTATATTCTATATCTTACATATCATATATATGTGTATGTGTACATTTATATCCTTAAATGCAAATGAAAGTAAAACAGTCTCTAGTCCTACCTAATAAAAGAGTAATATGCAAATTGACCATACCTTTGCTATGCCCACCAGCCACGCTCACCAGGAAAGCCTCCGCTGGAGACTTTTCCAGCCTTGGGCACCAGCAGGGAGCCTGCGATGGATCGCAGGGAACTGGGGGTCCGCTCCTGCGATCCATCGCGGGGAGCTTGGGGTCCAGCCGAGCCCAAGGCTGGGAAAGCATCCACAGGAGGCTTTTCCAGCCTTGGGCACGAGTGGGGAGCCTGCGATGGATCACAAGGAACTGGGGGTCCACTCCTGCGAGGGGGTGGATTGCAGGGAGCTGGGGTCCCCTGCCCAATGGGTGGTGTCTGTGATCACAGGGAGCTGGAGGTCCCCTTCCCAGGCTTAAAGCTTTGGCCAGAGGCTTTAGGCCTGGGCAGGGCACAGCCTGTGATTGGTGTGAACTATAGAGGAAACACCTTTTCTGACTGCACATTGGCTAAGCTCCCTGTATGCCACTGGTAATATTCTTAGTAACTTGGGTAATAAGAATCCAAAAAGGTGATCTAGGGTTTTTCCACCACACTTCTGGAGAAAAAAACGAAGGTCCGCTGCTGGAGGCTAAGAAATGTCATATCCTGCCCTAGCTGGTTTGACTCAGTGGATAATGCCTCAGCCTGCTGACAGCAGGGTCTGGGTTCGATTCTGATCAAGGGCATGTACCTAGGTTGCAGGCTCCTCCCTGTCCGGGGCCCAGATCAGGGCTCATGCAGGAGGCAACCAATCAAAGTGTTTCTCTCTGTCTTTCCCTTTCTCTTCCACATTCTCTAAAAGTCAATAGAAACATATCCTTAGGCGAGGATAAAAAAAAGAAAGAAAGAAAGAAAGAAATGCATATCCTATGAAAGACACATCTTGAAAATGCCTAAAGAAAGTTGTCATTTTTTCTTGGTGAAGGGACTGGAGTTGTGTTGATGAAAACACCTTGGTGGCTGTGGTGACTGGCAGTGGCTGCAGCAGCGGGGTGATGGGGCTGGTGCCTTCCCCTGATCAGCCCGGTTGCCTCCCACAAAGGGAGGCCAGACCGCGGCTTAGGCCCGCTTCCCGTGGGGATCAGGCCTAAGCCATCAGTAGGACATCCCCTGAGGGCTCCCAGTATGTGAGAGGGGGCAGGTTGGGCTGAGGGATCCCCCCAGCCTCAGTGCACGAATTTCGTGCACCGGGCCCCTAGTACATAATAATAGGCATCCCATTCAGGTAATGATATTATGATTTATTTTCTATTTTAAAAATGCATTTTTTATTTAGACATACAGCTATCACTTATTAAGCATTTATAAATTATAATGCTAAAATTATTGCAATTATGTTTTCTATTTATTTTATAGATGAAAAATACTGATTTGAACTTAGGTCTGTCTGTAGCCAAACCCTAGCTACTTTTCTTTTCTTTTTTTTTTTTTAATTTAGGAAGCCTTTATTAGCTGGCTGGCCAGCCAACGGCGACTGCTCTGCCTTTCTCCACGCAGGGAGACCAGAGAGCAGCAGCGACCCTTTGTGGGGGACCACTTTTAAGCATATTAACCACATCCTGTTTTTGCAGAGCAAGCAACCCAAGACAAAACAGTTTATCCCAAGCAACGTCAGGATCATGCCATTGACGACCATGTTATTCACAGGGTCATCCTGTTCTTCAGAAAGCTGACAGTGTTCTGTGAAAGAAGGCTTACATGCTGGGAAGGGGCCATGAAACCATATCTCAAGTGCAGGCGTCCTCAAACTACGGCCCGCGGGCCACATGCGGGTGTTTTTGCCGTTTTGTTTTTTTACTTCAAAATAAGATATGTGCAGTGTGCATAGGAATTTGTTCATAGTTTTTTTTTTTTAAACTACAGTCTGGCCCTCCAACGGTCTGAGGGACAGTGAACTGGCCCCCTGTTTAAAAAGTTTGAGGACCCCTGGGCCCAGGATGGAGCTGCTCCTGCCTGGAGTGCCACATCACTAGCTACTTTTCACTGTTATGTTGCTACACTCCTTGGTTTAATATTTCAAATGTAATGAACTACGTATGTTTTAGTTATTTTCTTCTTTTTTAACTTCTGTACCCAGATCTATTGACCATACTAAAACAAAAATAGCAATCATAAAATGGTTTGAATTTTCTGATAATTATTTTTTGAGAAAACAGGAAAAGAAGCATTTCATTACTTCAAGCTCTGAATAAACTTGTCTTAATCTGCCATTTGTCAATGTTTAAAGATCATTATTAAGTTTCACTTTAGAAATTTTAAAGTAAGCAATTAAATCAGCTATGAAAACAGATATTTTGGGACAAATTAAAGATGACATCCATTTGTATTTCACATTTGAAATAAACTAAATAACTTGATGTTAAAAGCTATTCCACAAATCTTTGGTAATTGGAGAAAATTTGTCAAGTGTTTATTAAAAGCCACACAGATTAATTACATATTTCTATATAAAGCTGTTATAAGCATACATTGTCATATTTTTAAAATGAAGGCTTAATACATATACTTAGTGCATTCTATTGGAATGATTATGTAGTTTAACTTTCCCAGTGAGAGAAAAGACTAGAAAGAGTTAGGGGGTGTACATAGATTTCAACTTTGATAAGTCAATCTCATTTAACTTTGTGATGAGAAGGAATATTTTTTTCTAGTTTAATTGTTTACAATTTTTCTCAAGAATGTACTCATGACAGCTCATTAGGAAAGCAATTTGCCAGCTTTTATCAAAAGGCTTCAAAATGTTCAGACCCTCTGATTCAGTAACACATTTCTGGGACTTTATGCTAAGATAAAAATTTGAAATTCAGGAACAGTTTTATACACAAATGTGTTCACTGTAATGTTGTTATTTTATTTTAAAATATTGTAAATGACAGAAATAACCCATACTCTTTAAATAATTCTGCAGCGTATATAGCATAGAGTGTCCAGGCTTCTCCTCAGGAGCTCTTCATACCCACCCTTCCTCAGGAGTTACTATGTCAACAATTTCTATTTTTGTAGCCCTGCTTACACCTTCATCTTGTAATTCTATTCTCCAGAACTGTAAGGAAATCAATTTCTGTTGTTTAAGCCACCCAGTCTGTGATACTTTGTAGGGCAGCCCTAGCAAACTAATATACTACCTCTCCCACTAACTATAGAAGAAAGCATTCCACATCTTTTCCACAAGATGTCAAGATGTTGAATTACTGAGTCAATGTATTAAACTGCGTTGCTCAAGTAGGATAAAACAATCTACCCTTTAAGATTATTATAAAGATTCCATGAGATAACATATATAAAATGCCTCTTGTAGTGCCAGGAATATAGAATTATCAATTAATTCTAGCAAGTATCAAATAGCAGTGGGGACATACAGGAAGAAGTAGGGGAAACTTTCCAGATGTACAAGACATTATTGAGGGAGAGCAGTCCGGGCTGATGTGACAGCATGAGTTCAGATAGGAAGGCATCGAAGACAGTACCATATGTTTAGGGGATCAGATAATAGTACAGCCTGGCTGGAGCTAGTAGCGCAGAGATAAAGCTGGAAATGTATGTTTTGGCCAAATTAAACTCAACACACACTTATCACTACTCCACAAGGTGAAACACTATTCCATCAAGTTTAGGGATCTGCACTGTGGTTTTATAGAGAGGGGAAAAAAGCATATAATAATTTTCTAGTAGCCTTGATTCTACTTTGAAAAAGCAATTTCATAACCAAACCTCTTAGACCCTCTTTATCTCCTCATTATCAGCTCTTGACCTCAATTTATATTCAATTGACAAGCAGAAAATATCAGATGTGAATTCCTCCATCTTTTTGCCATCCAAACCAGTTGTACCTGCTTAAGTGCTTTTTCTTCCCATTTTTTTACAATGGAGGAAGTGTCACACTTTCCATCAAAGGCCAGTTCCTCATCTTATCCTTAGTGAAGGCAATCCTTATTCTTATTTAAGAACTTCTCTCCTTGCCTGACCATTTTTCTCTCCTATATCATCTTTCCCTTTCTATGAGTCACTTCAATTAGCATATATACATATCATAATTTTTTTCATCTTAAAAAGCATTCCTTGATCCCAGGTCCCCTTTCCAGCAGTCACCTTATTTCTTTGTTCCCCTTTATCACAGAATTACTTGAAAATGTTGCCTTTACTTACTATAATCTCAAGTTTTCCTTCTCCAGTCCTGTCTTAAACTCATTTAAATCAGACTAATTGTATCTTCATCTTCACCATTCTTTCAAAACTTCTGTTGAAGACAATCATGTCCTCCACATTATGATTCTGGTGGTCAATTCTAAATCTTACTCATTAAGTCAATCCTTCCTTATTTTTTTCTCTTTTCTTGCTTTCTAGGATGCTATATCACTTTGTTTTTCTGCTTTCCTGGCCATTCATTCTTAGTTTCCTTTGTTTTGACTGCCTTTCGATCTCATTTGTTAATTGGGAGTGCCTCAGACCTCAGTCCTTGGCCCTCTTCTCTTTTGCTAATCACTCCCACATTTATATTTTCGGTTAGAAAACTCTCCCCAGAACTCAAGGCTTATATAATCACCTGCCTAAGACATCTTTATTGGAATGTCTAGCAGGCATCTCAAATTTAGTATGTCCCAAACTGAACTCCTGCCCCTTCCCTTTGCCCTCAGAACAACCTAGTTTTTCTGTGGTCTTTTCCGTGTCTCTTGATAACCTTCATTTTTTAGGTGTGAAGGCCAAACATTTGAGAGACATCTTTTCTCTTATCTCATCTCATCATAAATGTCTCTCTCTCAGACCCCACATTCAACCCATCAGCTATCAGTATTCAAATATATCCAGATTCTGAACATTTCTCACTGGCTCCACTGGTATAACCTATGTCCAATATAACATTGTGTCTCATCTAGATGATCATAGTCTCTTAACTACTCTCCCAGCTCCTATCCTTTCCACGTTTAGTCTTTTTTTTTTTTCAAGGAAGCAGCCAGATCATGCTTCTTCTGTGCTTAAAACCTACAATAGTTCCTCATTTCACTCAGAGTAAAAGCTAAGGTCCTTAGAGAGGCCGACAGAGCTCCAAACTGTCTGGCACCTGATAACCTCTCTGACCACATCCTCTACTCATCTCCTTCCTCTCTCTCCACTCCAGCTGCCCTGCCCGCTTTGCTATTTCTTCAGCACAGCACATATGTACCCATCTTAGTAGGTAAGCCCTCTGAAGCATCTCCCAGATATCTGCAAGGCTCACCCCACATTTCCTCCAAGTCCTCAATCACATGCCATCGTATCAAGGAGATCCTCCCTGACCACCCTTTATCCTACTCCATAACTACCTACTTTTTACTTTTTTATAGCATTCTGTCTCCTAATATTTGTTTCTGTTTCTTCCCACTGAAATGTAGAGGTGAGGATTTTTCTTTTTTGTTACATGGTTCCTGAAGACAATGATTTTTCATATTTCCATTTTAGCACACAGTTAAGAATGTTATATCTCTATAAACAGTAATTTACCCAAAGCATTTTTCAGCATTAAGTGGATAGTGAACATAGAGAGTTACTTGATTTGTCAAAAATCACAGTTTTTAAGAACCATTTTCATGCATAAGGATAAAAATTCCATTGGTCTATGTGATACTCTAGCATTAGCGGCAATCAGTACTGATGAACTGTGGAGTGCAAGGTGGTGAACAATTTATTTTGAAACATGGTAACGCTTCTCTGGTATATTCACATTCTGCCTACTTCAACTTACTCTTGAGTTTCAAAATACTGTCCTGTCTGAAGCTATTAAGTGCTAATAAACATTAGCATGATTCAGTTGAAGGAAGCTATTTTTCAGGGATGCGTGGAAACTGTTTCCAACTGTTGGTTAGAAAATGCTTTGGGGTGGAAAGTATAAGCCATTATTATTGCTTGTATGATACTGTTTTTACTTTGCAACTTAACTTTGAAAAAATAACACATATAGTTCATGAACAACTATAAAATACTACTTAGAAACTTATTGAGTAATGATTAATACGAAGCTAGAGAAATGAGCCATTCCCCACCTCCCCGGTGCCCTCTTTCTCTCTTAAATATTTTACTATTCTTAAGAAGTAGTAGAGCAGAGTGGTAAGATATATGAGTTTTGGGTGAGGGAGGGTGGGGGTAAGGGGGAGAGATCAACCAAAGGACTTGTATGCATGCACATAAGCCTAACCAATGGACACAGACAACTGGGAGGTGAGGGCACGAGTGGGGTTGGGGGTAAAGGGGGGATAAGGACACATATGTAACACCTTAATCAATAAAGAAAAAATAAATTAAAAATAAAAAATAAAAGCACAAGTACATTAAAAAAAAGATATATGAGTTTTGGATCCATTGGAGCCACCCTCCGAAATAAGCACCATTACTATCCTTATCCACAAGATGAGAGAATAGGTACTGGTATTTATTTCAGAGGGTGGCAATGAAAATTAAATTTCTACATGTTAAGCCCTCTTCCAAGTGCCTGATATATAGTAAGTGCTCAATAAATCTTAGCTGTCAGTATAACTTCAAGACTCTGATACATATTATTATTAAAATACAGAAAAGGTATGGTATATTATAGTATAAGATACTCTTAATAACTACCAACTACAAACTACTATTATGTTCTTAGTGATCTTCAGATGAGAGGCTGTTAAAAGACTATTAGATAATGTAATATAATTTTAGTTATTTAAGTCAAGATTTTTTTGAATTTATACCAGACTTTATTTCTATCTCTAAGAAATTTATTATCTTTGATGTGTGGGAGGGAAACACACACACACACACACACACACACACACACACACACGTAATAGGTCCATGTTATTTGTGAATGTTTAAAAGAGTTGAAAAAATAGTAAAAAATTACTTTGACTTTATTACTTATATTTTACACATATAAAACCCCCCTTTCAGTCATAATAGATTAATAAATAAGTCCCATATGATATAATAAACATATTGATAAATTGAGATAAATCTATCTATCCATCCATTCCTCTACTCACCCACGTATCTATCTCTAACACATTCCTTGAGAAACTTTCAGAATAAAGGAAGCTCTAATTATGTAGGAAACATACTTAATGTACTGTTGAAAATTTCCAAAAAATTGCAAACTCTTTTTTAGATCCCTATTGTAAATAAAGAAAATGTATTCATTTAATTTTTTCAAAGATGATTGAAATACTATTTGGACTTTTTCCTTTACATTAACTAAATTTCCTATATAGGAAAAGATAACAGTGAAGTGACCTTATAATATTTAGAGAAATCACTTTTATACTCTGAAAGGTCAAATGTGATCAGACACTCTTGTTTATAATCTATTATGGGAGAGTTTAAGTTCAAATTGAAACAGGGAATGAAATGTTAATGAGTTCTTATACATTCATACTGATCATTGATTACAGAAGAAGGGTTTGAAGTCTGAAACAGAGCAAACTTTGTGCCCATTATTATTTTTTTTTCTTTTAAAGCAAAAGGATTAATCCTGAAGACTGGAGATCATGTATCTCATTGCTATACATTAAAATACATCACTCAAACATGGCCTGCACTTAAATGTAGTTGGTTGAAAATGAGTTTGAATATTTAAGTAGTGATGGATTTTAATAGGGGCAGTGATGACCTTATCAGTCTCTCACAAGTGTGGGGTAGACAGGCAGTCAGAGCAGGGGGAAGACCCTGGAAGTGCCTGTAGCTAAGATAGATTGAATTAACTTTGACTCTGTACTTCAGAGGTAACACCTGGAAGCAAAAGCAGGAATGTTGTTTGAGTAGCAAACTCTTCTGAAAGAGAGAGCAAAAGTGTCAAAACTGTAGAAGCCAAATATTCCACGAGTCAAAGCAGCAAATATTGGGTCCACAATAAAAGACAAAAGGCCATGAGTTTAAAAAAAATGCAGGATTAGAAAAGGATTAGAAGAAAAATGGGAGCTAGAGGGCTGTGATCACTAGCTGGTGCTCTGAGGGGAGAGGGTATGTACGACACATAGAATGTAAAAAGCTGTATAACTGGGCAAATGTGGAGTTTTATCATTCCAATAGAGCCTAAGATTTTTGGTGTACTTCATAAGTTTTGTTAACTGCTACTCCCTGAAGATATTTGAGTTTGCAGCTCCTGGGGATTATTGCTTAACGAAGGATTAGACTATCCAAGGCTATTTTTAAAATTTAATTTAATTTTAAAAAAATATATTTTTAAAAATAAAATGAAATTGATTTCAGAGAGGAAGGGAGAGGAAGAGAGAGATAGAAACATCAATGATGAGAATCATTGATTATTCAGCTGCCTCCTACATACCCCATACTGGGGATCGAGCCACAACCTGGGCATGTGCCCTGCCTGGGAATCTTACAGTAATCTCCTGGTTCATAGGTCTACACTCAACCACTGAGCCACACTGGTCAGACTTCAAGGCTGTTTTTAATCGAATGTCTGTGGTGTGTTTCACGGGTTGGCCTTATTTAAAGGACAATCCAGGGGTTTGGACAAAAAAAGGTCTGTCTATAGTCATTAGACTGGTTTGGAATAGCTCAATTGTCAAGGAGTGATAGAAAAAATAGGAAAAAGTTACTGAAAACATTAAGGTGCTATGCTACTCAACATGAAGGATTGTCAATGCAAAAATGAGAAAATAGATATGAAAGTACAAGCTTGGAACAAAAAGGCTCTATAACAAATGCAGGATATAGCAATAATTGTGATTTGATTATGCATTATTTTGCATTAATATGGGAAGTTATTTACGGTCTTAATATAATCTTTTAAGTCAAAGATGGACAACTGAAATAATTTTCTTCGTAGCATAAGGAATTCATAGACTTTCCACTTTTTGGGTGCTTGTAGTACATAAAGGATGTCCTGATGTAGAGAAGCACGGAAAAATAAAGTGATAGTCTCCACTTCAATGGAGGAGGCTGACGAACTGGCATGCCTGCGCTGTTTAATGTCTCGTGTTAGTAATCTATCAGACGAATGCAGGTAGGAGAATGTTGCTGCTCTTGCCAAGCTGCCAATTGTACAAATGCCAATGTGTAGTGAACTTTAGTCTCTGCACATTTCTTATTAAGGCTGAGAGTAATTCAAAGTAGTTCTTCTGCTGATGAATATTATTCTATACTATTTACAGGTATTACACAGAACCATTACAGAGACTCAATACAGGCATGATGTCAACAATGTAATCTCTTTATCATCCTTTTACATTCAACAATTTTTTTTTAAAATGGGGTTATCTTAAAAAATGGGGTTATCTTTAGCTACCGAGGGAAGAAAGAGATTATAATTTTTTAAGCTGATATGAGAAGAGGATTGTGCTTATGAGCGACACTGTCCCAGTGTGAAAGCTAGACTACCTCCCATTTGGTTAGACGGCTGCAGTGCAAGCAAGAGCACAGCAGGAGGTGCAACCATGGAGGAATGGCTGGGATTTTACCCAGATTAAAGAACTAAAAATAGATTACAGTACACTGTAGTATATTTTGCTCTCCAGGGTAAATATTTAACAACAATAATTAGTCCTAAAATTAGAAAAACATGTTCGTGGAAATAAATCCATGGAATGACTTACCATGGCCATGGCACCTGTGAAATAGTTCATATTTGTGGAGCCTGAGGCAACAGCAGAAGCAGTGGCTGGCACACTGCATTTCTAAATACTTAAAGTTATAAGTCAAGCTATTACATTTTAAAATAAAATATATTCTTTAATCGGAGCTGTATGACCCCTTCTCTTTCCACTTCCAGCCACTTCCTGCTCTGTGAGGGACCTTGCCAAAATGCATGAGGGCATGCCAGGGGCACACCCACATGGACCATCCATTCCCCCTCAGATAGCCTGACCTGAGCCACCTTGGCATAGGGAGTTGCACCAGTGTATGGTTCTTCTTCAGGTAAAGGACTGGGGACACATGGTCTACAAGCCCAGAAAATGGGATTAGGTCATTTGGGTAGAGAATTAGGGGCTCTGGATACTTGGAGTATGCTCTACTGGGAACCTAGTGGAAGAAATGTGGAGTGGAAATATAAAAGTTTGAGAAGGAATGACTTCAAAGTATACTTACTGCCTGGAAAAATAGATATACCTTCTCCATCCATTCCCTTGAAAATCATTACATGAAATAAAAGATTAATGGTGTGAGTGTAATGTACGTGTTATGCAATAGGAGGGGTAGAGTGGACAAAAGTCTAACTTTGAGATGAAATTGAAATTCACCTGCCAGAAGCTAATTCCAGCATGTCATAATTGCAAGAAGTTTTGTCAAAAGGTTGATGGAATTTGGGGATTCAGCAGGGCTGAATACATATTATTGCCTGTTGGAATAACTAAGGGCATTTCCCCACACCTAAAGATTTGCATATATTATTGCTTGTTGCCTGACAGCTGAGGGCATTTTAATCTACATGTTATTGCCTCCTGCTGGCCAAACACCTGAACAGCTGAAGGCAGTTCCCCCAATCTGACAATGCCTACTGTATACTAAACCTTAACCTTTGATATGTATATCTGCTTTGCTTAAGGCAATTTGTGTTAATAAAGAGCAAGGGGCCAAAACCGGTTTGGCTCAGTGGATAGAGCATCAGCCTGCGGACTGAAAGGTCCCAGGTTCGATTCCGGTCAAGGCCATGTACCTTGGTTGCAGGCACATCCCCAGTAGGGGGTGTGCAGGAGGCAGCTGGTCAATGTTTCTCTTTCATCGATGTTTCTAGCTTTCTATCCCTCTCCCTTCCTCTTTGTAAAAAATCAATAAAATATATTTAATAATAAAAAAAAAAAGAGCAAGTGGTCCGGAGATTCAGAAGAACTTGGTTACTGAAGCTAAGCCCTCTTCTGGCTCCCCCATGGATTACAAATTTATATTATATTTCTAGTCTCTATTAATCTACACTGTAGCGCCTTCTCCAGATTCCTGAACCCTTCCAGATGCTGGATATCATCCCGGCATTATTCATCCAGCTCAAAGACTGAATATGTTACAGCGAGTTTCATTATTTTTTTTTTAACTTTAGTGGCAATGTAGTACATTTCATGTGTATCACTAAAATTTTTCAAAATATGTAGGAATTACAGCAGGGTTCCAAAATAAGTTTGGTAGAATATTATTTTTAATAATAATAATAGCCAGTATTTATTGTGCCATACATTATGAAAAGAATGCTATTTTAAATATGAAAAGACAAGAACTGTTTTTGCTACCAGAAGTTTTTGGTTGACTATTTGATGCTCAGAAGTCTTTGTTATTTATCAATATAAGGTTTACATATATGATTCTATCATTAACACAACATGTCTCATACAAACAGCATATTTAGAAACATGACCCCACATTAACTCAGAGACTATCTTTGTCTAATATTATTTTTGATTTTTTAAAACATATTTTTATTGATTTTTTACAGAGAGGAAGGGAGAGGGATAGAGAGTTAGAAACATCGACGGGAGAGAAACACTGATTAGGGCTTGAATTTTTTTCTTATTAGAAATTGATATCAAATAGTGGAAAGATAGTGGCAATAAAACATGATGTGCTATAATAAATCTAATCTAATAATAGACAAATATGCAAACTGACCGCACCTTCGCTACACCTAAGCCACGTCCACCAGCCAAGCCACGCCCACCAACCAATCAGGACGAGTATGCAAATTACCCCAACAAAGATGGCGGCTAATTTGCATATCAAGACAGCGTCGAAAGAAGCCAAGAGCTGCAGAAGGGAGTAAAGCTTCAAAGAAGCAAGCAAGCCGGGGAGGGGGGGCGGGGGGGTGGGGAGGAGAAGGGAGGAGCGAAGTCAGGGCCGGGGGCGAAGGGAAAAGCAGGCGGGCTGGTGGAGAAGGCGGGGCGGGCGACAAGGGCGTAGCGGAGGCGGGGCGGGGGAGAAGGGAAAAGCAGGCGGGCTGGAGGAGAAGGCGGGGCGGGCGACAAGGGAGGAGCGGAGGCGGGGCCGGGGGAGAAGGGAAAAGCAGGCGGGCTGGCGGAGAAGGCGGGGCGGGCGACAAGGGAGGAGCGGAGGCGGGGCTGGGGGCGAAGGGAAAAGCAGGTGGGCTGGAGGAGAAGGCGGGGCGGGCGACAAGGGAGGAACGGAGGTGGGGTAGAGTGCAGCAGGAAATCCTATTGCAGGATTTTTCCTGCAACGGGAACGCTAGTTGTAATATAAGTAATATAAAACAAATTCTCATAGTAAAAGCATTGACATTCCACATACTGGGATTTCCCTCATTGAGCACTCCAAGCTATTTTGTACCTGCTATAGAAAAAGAAAGTTAGCAAACTAGACCCCAAATGGTCAAAACAGGTGTCACAATACTAGGATAGTGTCCTTGACCTTACTAAGAGTAATTTGCCCACATTGCAAAGCTGGGGAGAAACAAAACATATTGTCTACAGAATAAAATACTATTCATCGCAATTAGCACACAGAATTTTAATTACCTTTTCTATGTCTCTACTTCTTTCTGGCCTGATAGCTATTTACAGGCTGAGGCCATGTTTTATTTATTTTTGAACCCCGAGAACTTAGTATAGTGACTAATGCATAGTATATCCTTAATTAAAAATATTTGCTGAAATAAATTGCATTTGAAATAGCATATTATAAAAGGGAGCATTAAAAGGGGAGGTAGCAAAAGCAATAAAAAGTGAGGGCAAACAGTCTGATAGCAAAGAGAAACAAACAATATAAAAATTAGATAATAGAACTCAAAGGTCATTGAGTGTAGGAGAAGGTAATTATGAACATCTCAGTAATACCTACTGGCATCATAGTATTAAAAGCACAGTAAAATAATACATTTTCCTGAGATCATCCCAGATTAAAATACTCTGTTTATAAAGGCAGAGAAGTGTGTAAAATTGAGGAGAAGGATTTAGATATATGGAAAGTTATAAAAATTACCTGATGGTGGCAGAACACTAAAAACATTACTAAGCCATAGTCAGTGCATAACAATTCATTGTGTCTCTGGTTTTTATAAGGATAAAGAGAAAAATGATAATTTTTAAGCACTGGAAGTTTAAGGAAGCATTTTAAAGATAACAAAGGTGAAAGCCATTGCTACATTTAGTCATCATGAAAAGAAATAGTCCCAACATATGTCACTGTCTTTAAATTATTCAGTGAAAGATATTTGGAACCCATCTCAAAGCACTGTGTTTGTTCTATACTGTATTTATATTAAATCTTTTTTCATATGGTGAATTTAAACAAGCACACAAACAAAATAATGATTATGTGGCTCAATAAATGCAATTCTCTGATTTCATTTTTGTCACAGAATAAAAGCTATTATAATATCTAGGTAAAATGTTACTTTAAAAATTATATGGCTAAATATTAATTGGCATATTCACGCAAAACCTGGTTAAGAGTGCATTTTCAGGAAAGAGAAAAAACAGTGATTTATTTTCATAGCACCTTGGTGACAGACAGGAGGAGGATTTTTCTTAGGATTCTCCACTCTTAAAGTCACTGCTCCCTATGAAACCCATCTCAGCAGACAACTCTTTTGATCATTTAAGCCCATAAAAGGTACTTCATGTTAGAATTATACTTCTTCAAAAGCAGTAAAGATAAGTCTACTCCATAGGTGGTACCTCTTGGTTATCGTTAAGGCTCTGAAGAGCACAGATTTTTTTTTTTTTTAAAAAGAAGGAAAATCGAAGAGTTATAATGGGAACCTGGATGTACTTTGTCAAATGATGGCTCTACTGTCTGGTAGTTATGCCATGTTAGCCTGTCTTTGCCTTTCAAAATCAGTTTAAACACACCATTTCTTTCCTTTTGCTTTCCAGTCTGTTAGATGCTCTTTTTCTCTTTCTATTTAAGAACTCATGCATACCTCTGGCTTACCTTTTACCATGATGTACTGAATTGCTTTATTTATTTTTATTTTCTATCAGTTGAAATAAGCTAATTAGAGGCAAAAGTTCTTTTATTTCTTTGTTCCTCATAATAGATGTTTGTTCAATTAATAAATAAATGACTGACTGATGATGAAAAGTTTCTATTTCAAATCAGAACATCTGATACCAACCTGAAATCTGACAAATATTTGTAGAAGTGTCTAATATTTAAAAATAATTTCATAATGATTTTGTTTTTTCCTTCTTTTTTATATAAATGCCATAGGTCCATTTTTAAAGGCAGCTATGCTTTTTCTCTTTCTTTTAAAGGAAGATTCTGGAAACTGCTATTAGGAAGCCATCTTACTCATTTGGAAAACTGCTTGGTCTTATTGCTTTCATCATCTTATTTAGGTGAGACCCAGGCATTCCTCAAATGAGGCTACCAGTGACGAAAACTTGGGGTCTACAATAAGGCAGGAAAACCATATCAACATCATGGTGCACTTGAAGGCTTACCAGTAGCCATGTCCTGCTGCTGTCCTCTGAACTTACATTTTAGCTGCCACTATATAATTAATTCAACAAACAGCGTTTATTGAGTACCTTCTATATGCAGGCCAAAGTTCCAGGTGCTTAAAATATTTATATTTTTTTTTTTTTTTCCATTTCTTTTGTACTTGTTTAGAATTGTGTATCTTTTTTTTTTTTAATTTCTTTATTGATTAAGGTGTCACATATTTGTCCTCATCCCCCCATTCCCATCCCACCCCTCTCCCCACGCATGCCCCAATCCCCTGTTGAACTTAACCGTTGGATAGGCTTATATGCATGCATACAGGTCCTTTGGTTAAACTCTCCCCCTCCCCCCACCCTCCCCCTACCCTCCCCTATCCTCCCTCTGAGGCCCGATAGTCCGATCGATGCCTCCTTGCTTCTGGTTCTGTTCTTGTTCCTGAGTCTATGTTGTTCATCATTTCCCCTAGATGAGCGAGATCATATGTCACTAGATATATACTAATAAGAACTGAATGTGAGACGAGCAATAATAGTTATGCTGACAGGCAAATGAATCAATCTGTAGCGAGCTTCCCCCTGGACCAACAGTTCTTTTGAGACCCAATTTCAATGTCCAGTAGTTCCTTATGTGTACATGTCAGCACTGACCCCTCAGCTCTGGATGGTGGACAAATGGTGGTAATGGAGGTCCGACTCCCTCTGGTTTGGTCTCGGCCGAACCCAGGGGCACGGCGTCACCCGGACTAAGGGGCACGTGGCCTCACCCATACCCAAGGGGCGCGTGGTCTCACCCGGGCCTGGGACCCAGCCTCACCTGGATGGATCCAGGGGCGCACGGCCTCACCCGGACCCAGGATCTGGCTTCACCCGGACCCAGGGACGCTTGGCCTCTCCCAGACCCAGGGGCACGTGGCCTCACCCGGGCTTAGTTGCACAAGGCCTCACCTGGTTCCAGGGACACATGGTCTCTCCCGGACCCAGGGACGCTTGGCCTCTCCCAGACCCAGGGCCACTTGGGCTCACCCGGGCCTACGTGCACGAGGCCTCATCCGGATCCAGGGACGCATGGTCTCACCCGGACCCAGGGACGCTTAGCCTCTCCCAGACCCAGGGGCACGTGGCCTCACCCGGGCCCAGGTGCACGAGGCCTCATCCGGATCCAGGGACACATGGTCGCACCTGGACCCAGGGACGCTTGGCCTCTCCCATACCCAGGGCCACTTGGGCTCACCCGGGCCTAGGTGTACGAGGCCTCACCCGGATCCAAGGACACATGGTCTCACCCGGACCCAGGGACGCTTGGCCTCTCCCAGAACCAGGGCCACTTGGGCTCACCCGGGCCTAGGTGCACGAGGCCTCACCCGGATCCTGGGACACATGGTCTCACCCGGACCCAGGGACGCTTGGCCTCTCCCAGACCCAGGGCCACTTGGGCTCACCCGGGCCTAGGTGCACGAGGCCTCACCCGGATCCAGGGACACATGGTCTCACCCGGATCCAGGGACGCTTGGCCTCTCCCAGACCCAGGGCCACTTGGGCTCACCCGGGCCTAGGTGCACGAGGCCTCACCCGGATCCTGGGACACATGGTCTCACCCGGACCCAGGGACGCTTGGCCTCTCCCAGACCCAGGGCCACTTGGGCTCACCCGGGCCTAGGTGCACGAGGCCTCACCCGGATCCAGGGACACATGGTCTCACCCGGATCCAGGGACGCTTGGCCTCTCCCAGACCCAGGGCCACTTGGGCTCACCCGGGCCGAGGTGCACGAGGCCTCACCCGGATCCAGGGACACATGGTTTCACCCGGACCCAGGGACGCTTGGCCTCTCCCAGACCCAGGGCCACTTGGGCTCACCCGGGCCTAGGTGCACGAGGCCTCACCCGGATCCAGGGACACATGGTCTCACCCGGACCCAGGGACGCTTGGCCTCTCCCAGACCCAGGGCCACTTGGGCTCACCCGGGCCTAGGTGCACGAGGCCTCATCCGGATCCAGGGACGCATGGTCTCACCCGGACCCAGGGACGCTTGGCCTCTCCCAGACCCAGGGGCACGTGGCCTCACCTGGGTCTAGGTGCACGAGGCCTCACCCGGATCCAGGGACACATGGTCTCACCCGGACCCAGGGACGCTTGGCCTCTTCCAGACCCAGGGCCACTTGGGCTCACCCGGGCCTAGGTGCACGAGGCCTCACCCGGATCCAGGGACGCATGGTCTCACCCGGACCCAGGGACGCTTGGCCTCTCCCAGACCCAGGGCCACTTGGGCTCACCCGGGCCTAGGTGCACGAGGCCTCACCCGGATCCAGGGACACATGGTCTCACCCGGATCCAGGGACGCTTGGCCTCTCCCAGACCCAGGGCCACTTGGGCTCACCCGTGCCTAGGTGCACGAGGCCTCACCCTGATCCTGGGACACATGGTCTCACCCGGACCCAGGGACGCTTGGCCTCTCCCAGACCCAGGGCCACTTGGGCTCACCCGGGCCTAGGTGCACGAGGCCTCATCCGGATCCAGGGACGCATGGTCTCACCCGGACCCAGTGACGCCTGGCCTCCCCCAGACCCAGGGGCACGTGGCCTCACCCGGGCCCAGGCGCACGAGGCCTCACCCCGATCCAGCGACACACGGTCTCACCCGGACCCAGGGACGCCTGGCCTCCCCCAGACCCAGGGGCACACGGCCCCACCCGGGCCTAGGTGCACGCGGCCCCACCCGGATCCAGGGACACATGGTCTCGCCCTGACCTAGGGGTGCGTGGCCTCTCTCAGACCCAGGGGCACGTGGCCTCACCTGGACCTAGGTGCACGAAGCCACCCGGACCCAGGGGCGCGTTACCTCTCTCAGACCCCTGGTCGCGTGGTCTCACCCGGATCCAGGGGCTCACGGCCTCACCCGTACTCGGGACCCAGCCTTACCCGGATCCAGGGGCCCACGGCCTCACCCGGACCCAGGGTTCAGATTCGCCCGGACCCAGGGGCGCGTGGCCTCACCCAAACCCAGGGGCGTGAGGCCTCACCTAGACCCAGAGGCGTGTGACCACATCTGAGCCCAGAGGCTTGCAGGCTCGCCTGGACTCGGGTCTCAGCGGGGTTTCGTCTTCTTGATCCCAATTCCTGTTGGTCAATTCCCTCTCAGCAATTCCTTCGGTCATTTTCTCAGAGCTCCAGGGCGGCTGCCGCAGAACTCGTTGGGCGGTGGGCTCGGCAAGGCTCTGGTGTGCCCGGTGCCTGGCGGTGGGCTGGTCCGGTGTCGCTGCGTCGGCCCTTGGGTCTGCAATGTTGGCCAGTCGCTGAGCGTGCGCACCAGGCCACTTCGGGGCATTGAGATTCTTGAAGGACTCGGAGGTCAGCAAGCACGGAGTCTCCCTCCCCATGTCTCCCAGGGGCTCGTCTGTCCGTGCTCGGCAGCGAGTGGAGCCGTCCCCTCAGCCGGAGACCGCCGGGGGAACTGCGCCGAGCACGTTCCAGGCCACCATTGTGTCGCCTGAGCCATAGTTCTTAAAGTGTGGACTTTGGGTCACCGGCATCAGCATCATCCTGCGTACCCCTCTCTTTTATTCTAGTTGTAGAGCATCTGCTCAGCCAGCCCCCCGGACTTTCTGGCTGGTGTCTGCTCTGCTCTCCCGTCGTAGTCTCAATATTGTTGTGGTAGGCAACGATCAGGCTGCCGCCCTATGTCTCCATCTTGGTCCTCCTTTGTACAGTTAAGTCTTGATTGTTGTTGGTGTCACTGGGAGGAATTGTCCTCCAGGCCAATTGGCCGTGAGGACCCTCTTTGTCTATATAGGAAGAGTTGCTGTGCAGGAGACATGTTTGTGGGCCGGGTCTTGATGCAGCAATGCCTTGGCGCTCACTGAGTCTGCCTCTAGAATGCCTCCCTTATGCAAGTGATTGAAATCTGGTTTCATCTCCCACCAACCACTAGATGCCCTCGTTTCTGGGTCTCCAATGTAGTGTGGGCCAGCCACTACCTGAGGCACTCAGCAGGAAAAAGCTTCTGCTCAGCTTGGCTGGGGCGGAGCTACAGGGTGGAGCCTACAACCTTGGCTTCCTGTCAGCCCCGCCCTATGAGGCTCCTGTGTCTGTGTCCCTCTGTATTCCTTGCAAACACCTCTGAGAGAAACGCGCCCTGGAGTTTCGCCCACTGCCAAACAGTCCAGTCCCTCCCCTAATGAATCTGGACTCCCAGATTCTCGCCTGGAACTGGGTTTCAGTGTAGTTGGAACTGGGTCTCAGCGCAGTCTGGCGTCCCTGTCTCCTTCCCAGCAGGGCCACCCAGTGGCGCAGGCAAAAGTCCGTCCTCTGCGCACCTTCCAGTGCGCGCGTCTGGAGCCGCCGCTTCTCTGTGCCTCCGCCACCACAGCCCAAATTCATTCCCCCAGTGTGCGCCTGGCTTCCCAGGGTTTCGCCCGGAACTGGGGTTCAGTGCAGTCGGAACTGGGGTTCAGCACGGTCCTGAGCTTATGTCTCCTTCCCGCTAGGGCAGTTCAGTGGCGCAGGCAACAGTCCGTCCTTTGCGCCCCTTCCCGTGCGCGCCTCTGGAGCTCTGCCTTCCCCCGCTGCTCTGTGCCTGCGCCCCACAGCCCAGATTCATTCCCCCAGCCTGCGCCTGGCTTCCCAGGGTTTCGCCCGGAACTGGCGCTCAGTGCAGTCGGAGCCGGCGCTTAGCGCACTCCGGAGCCTTTATCTCCTTCCTGCCAGTGAACGCCGGCCAGGCCGTCAGCCGCCCCTTCCTCTCCGGCTCCATCCTCCCCGCAGGCGCGCGTGCTCGTGTCTCCGCCAGTTTCTCCATACCTCAGGCTTTTACGGCTTCCCCGATTGTCCCCGTGGCCTTCTCCTTCCCCCCAGCTGTGGGCATTTCAGTCCGCCAGCTCTCCTGTGGTTCTGGACGATGTCCGTTCTGACCTCTAGTTGTGCCTTTGAAATTGTTGTGCCCGGCTGCAGGTTAGGTGTTTCACCTATGCCGCCATCTTGGTTTTTCCTGCTTAAAATATTTATTGTACTCTTCAAGTCATCCAAGCCCCACAAAATGATACCCTCTGAAACTCTTTAGCTGCTCAAATATCACTCTGAAAAAATATCATCCTATCTAATAATAGACAAATATGCAAATTGACCATACCTCTGACACACCCACAAGCCACGCCCACAAGCCACGCCCACCATCCAATCAGAGCGAGCATGCAAATTAACCCAAACCAAGATGGCTACAGCCACAGAGAGCAAGGTTTCCTAGGTAACAGAGGAAGCTTTGCTTCCCCTGTTGCCGGCAGCAACCCTGGCCTGCTCTCTCAAGCTCCATTCTGCCGCCATTTGTTTGAATTTGTTTACCTTCTATAATTGAAACTTTGTAGCTTGAGTGGAGGCTTAGGCCTGGCCAGGGCAGGCGGAAAGCTTGGCTTCCTCTGTTACCTAGGAAACCTTGCTCTCTGTGGCTCTAGCCATCTTGGTTTGGGTTAATTAGCATACTCGCTCTGATCGGATGGTGGGCGTGGCTTGTGGGTGTGTCAGAGGTATGGTCAATTTGCATATTTGTCTATTATTAGATAGGATGTTACCTCAATAAATTTAATAAAAAAGAAAAAAGGTACTTAATTGGCACCTGACTTAGGTGCCAAGTATAACAACAAACAACTCATTTTGAGGTGATGGAGCACACTGGGAGTGAATCAATTTTTACTACTGTCTGTGGACTGGCTTTGTGAGGAGAATGGAGGTCAAATATGTTTTAAAAAACGTCACTTTAAAGTGAGCTGAAGGATGTTGCATCAACAAGTAGGGAAGGTAAGTAAAATAATGACATAGTGAAGTGCAGTTTCAGGAAATGTCATATCTAGGAAACGTTGGTAGTTGATAGGCCCTGATATTGGAGATGAAGTGACTGAGCTGGAATCAAAACCCACTACTGCCTGTCAGGGAAATATGTCCGGTCAGTCTGTTCTTCTGAGAATGAAGGTATATATTTGGTTTTTAATTCAGGCTAATTATACCAGACAATATCCCACTTACAATAACTATCTCTTTAGAAGTAAACAAGATGTGTAGGAAGGAGGGTATAAATTAGTAACTTTGGAGAACAACATGAGACAAATAAATAAAAATAGTGTCTTTTTAAAAATAGATTTTTATTGATTTCAGAGAAGAAATGAGAGGGAGAGAGAGATAGAAACAACCACGAGAAGAGAGAATCATTGATTGGCTGCCTCCTGCATGCCTCCTACTGGGGATTCAACCCGGGCCACATGCCCTGACCAGGAATCAAACCTTGACTTCCTGGTTCATAGGTCTATGCTCATCCACCTAGCCACACTGGCTGGGCCAAAACAGTATCTTGATGGCTTGCTGACTGAAGCACTACATACATTCCAAAAGAACACAACCAAGAGTGAATTTACTGGTTTGTACAGAAGTCTCTACCAGACTGATTGGTGCTTTAGCTTTCTGGCCAAGTGATTTGAACATCTATGAAAGAGCATTGCAGACTGAGAAGACCAAATCCAGAAAAGGAGTTAAAAAGTAAAGGACAAATTGCTACGGTGAACATCGAAACTGAATGATATGGGATGTGAATCCCCTTTTCTAAAGTGCTTAATTAGAAAGGGGATTCACATTAAAGCACAATCTTAGAACGTTTTCTGCAAAGAATCCTCATGGTGCTATAAACCTCACACCTAATCTTATGAAGATTATGATAAACACCATTTATTAATCATTTATATGTACTTGTTTCAACTTATTTTACCTCCTATTACAATGTATTTTAGGTATTTTACATCTGCTTTTGTTGTTGTTGAATCCTCACAGCAAGTCTATCCTACACATGAGATTCTATTGTCCTCAAGAAACAGATAAGGAAATTGAGCCTCAGAAGAGCTGAGTTAACGCTGAAGGTCATATAGTTAATGAGCTGCAGAGCAAGGGTAGATCTAATCCAAATTAGGTGAACTCCAAAGGCTCAGAGGTCCCATTTTCTGGAATTGATCTCCCTATGTTCATGCCTCCACCTGCCCCAACATGTTCCTTCACTCATTGGATATAGGTTTCCCAACTCATTAAACGACAACTCTACACTTCAGATCAACAGCCTTGGAGTCATGCTTGACTATTCTTTCTTTCAAACCCCACATCTAATTTGTTAGCACATTCTGTCTTATCTGTTCAGAATTGGACCACTTCATGTACCTTTTGCTACTAACATTATGGTCCAAGACAAACATCTTAAGGGGTCTCCCTGCTTCTTCTTTGCCCACTATAGTTTGTCCAAAATAAAGCACTCATTGTGATTTTTTAAAATCTTGATTCAGATAGCACAATTCCTCTGCTCAAAACTTTCCAATGTCTTTCCATCTTACTTAAATTAAAAGCAAAGCCCATATTATCCAGCAATTCCACTTCTGAGTATATATCCAAGGAAAATCAAAACACAAATTTGAAAAAATATATACACCCCCCATGTTCATTGCAGACTTATTTATAATAACAAAGACAAAAAAACAACCTAAGTGTCCATAAATGGATGAATAGATAAAGATGATGTGGTATACACATTATACAATATTATTTAAACATACAAAAGAACAAGATGTTGTCCCAGACAACTACATGGTTTGCTCCTTCACCACTTTCAGGTTTCTGCTCTCATGTCATTTCATTAGAGAGTCTATCCTTGACCACTATATATAAATTATTAACCACTGACCCATACCCCACACTACCCATT